>NC_083582.1:63450226-64050226 GCF_027579695.1 Neoarius graeffei | reverse complement strand
CATCTTCTAATTGTCACAGTACTCACAGGTAACTTCAGACCGTCTTTGATCACCCTGGAGCTGATCATTGGCTGAGTCTTTGCCATTCTGGCTATTCTTCGATCCATTCGAATGGTAGTCTTCTGTTTTCTTCCACGTCTCTCTGGCTTTGCTGTCCATTTTAAAGCACTGGAGATCATTTTAGCTGAGCAGCCCATCATTTTCTGCACTTCTTTACAGTATACGTTTTACCTCTCCAATCAACGTTTTAATCAAAGCACGCTGTTCTTCTGAACAATGTCTGGAACGACCCATGTTTCTCAGGTTTTCAGAGAGAAATGGATGTACAACATGTGCTGGCTTCATCCTTAAATTAGGGCCACCTGACTGACATCTGTTTTTTCACAGAATGAATGATCTCACTAATTGAACTCCACACTGCTATTATTTTGAACACGTCCCTTTCACTTAATTATTCGATTACACAGACTCAGGAGCATGCATATCATGAATGTTGGGTCTGTTGGTTTTCTATGACTCTACTACACCTACTGGTAAATTATTTGCCATGTAGTAATATAATTTCCACCAAAAACAGTGATTGATCTGGTTAGTCGTGTTGGACTGCTATTATTTTGAACACAAGTGTATGCAACATACAAGAGATACTATCCACTCAGAAATTTATGTAAAAATAAAGGTTCTGCATATCTGCTTTAAGTATTTTTAAAAGTAAGTACTTCAGTACTTTAACTTAAGTAAAAATTCGACTGGACAACTTTCACTTGTATCAGAGTAACATTTGACCAGTGGGATCTGTACTTTGACTTAAGTAATGAAGTTGGGTACTTTGTCCACCTCTGCCTCTTGCCCAGTTTCAGCTGGGATCGGCTCCAGCTCACCCTCAGTCGGATAAGTGGTATAGACAGCATGTAATGACTGACTATAGCTTTAAAGCATCTTTAAATCCTACGAATCGTCACCATGCAAAAGGGTAGTGTACCCTTTCTTCTTCCACTCATACACACCCTCTTAGACGCAAGGTGAAACATCTCCAGCTGTAAACTGCATGAGGAAACACACCCACTTGTGCTATGCTGAAATATCCCTCTTTAAAACGGAGCCATTCAAATCCACTGTCTGTAGTCACCACAGGCAGCAGAGAATAAGAACAAGCACATCTTTCATTCCTCTACCTAATTGCCCTCCTGAAGGTTCTACACTCTGTGTGTGTGTGAGTGAGTGAGAGAGAGAGAGAGAGAGACCAGAGGCCTGACAGCACCTGATCCAGCATGTGCTCTGCTCAGCCATGTGCTTTAACAAGTCATATCACATACAGTAGACTGAGGGACATCACAATGCATGGAGAATAGCATTTACTAATCTGGCTAACGCAACTTCAAAGCTCTGCGAACTATTGGTCTGGCATAGATATTAAGCCCAACCGTTTCCCAGAGCCCGTGGTTGACCCGCCTCCCTGAAATGCCTCAGTTTGCTACTGGTCGAAGCCAGAAAAGGCTGTGACGAAGCTTAAACCAATCACATCACTCTTTCCTCTGACGTATGTGACGCGACGGAAACTGCTTGAGTAACAGGCTGCTCTTTGCTCCGTTTTCAATGAGAACTTCCCGTTGAATGCTTTCAATACAGCATCTACCGCTGTGTCAAAGGCTTGCCGCTGCTCCATGTTCGTAACGTTTCTAGTGAATGAAGCGCTTCCGGCATAGATTCTGTAAACAATCTATGGCTTCCGGTCGCAGTTCTACTACGTCACTGCCTTGAACACGCCTCTACCCAGGGCCGTTGGAGATGCTCAAAGTTGATTGGCTCCCGATTTTTCGGGAGCTTGGAAGAGCTGGAGATAGCTTGCCTTGCCAGACTAAGTTCGCAACAGCCCCCCGTGTTGCATCACACTTAGGATGGGCGGGCCCAGGCTAAGCATTTACTGGACTGAGTTCTTAGTGCAAGTGCGTGTACATGCAGAGATGGGCATTAGGACCTGATATTAAACCCATTCTGTTCAGAGAAGAGTTTGTATAAAATCACTACTCAGTTTCACTTTAACTAACCGCAAGTTGGCCTAGTGGTTAGCGTGTCCGCCTCTCGATCGAGAGATCGTGCGTTCTACTCACGGTTGGGTCATATTAAAGACCATCATAAAAATGGTACCTACTGCCGTCTGGCAAGGCACGCTGCAATACAGATGTGAGTGGGGAGTCAAACTCTCGCGGTTACCAGAGGACCCGCCCCCCACTGTAACCCTAGCTATGCAATAGGCAAGAGGCCGAGGGCTATGGAAATGGAGATCGGTGCCGCCCTATGCACAACATGGTGTGGGAAGGACTTCACTTTAACTGTCGTCAATGAACTATGTTTTACATCGTGTTCTTTTCCTGTTTTCAAGCTCAGTTTTGACTTGTACAGAAATGTCTCAGGCCATGGCTGACTCATCTCATTATCTCTAGCCGCTTTATCCTGTTCTACAGGGTTGCAGGCAAGCTGGAGCCTATCCCAGCTGACTACGGGCGAAAGGCGGGGTACACCCTGGACAAGTCGCCAGGTCATCACAGGGCTGACACATAGACACAGACAACTATTCACACTCACACCTACGGTCAATTTAGAGTCACCAGTTAACCTAACCTGCATGTCATTGGACTGTGGGGGAAACCGGAGCACCCGGAGGAAACCCACGTGGACACAGGGAGAACATACAAACTCCGCACAGAAAGGCCCTCGCCGGCCACGGGGCTCGAACCTGGACCTTCTTGCTGTGAGGCGACAGCGCTAACCACTACACCACTGTGCCGCCCCATGGCTGACTCACATTCAAAATTTTAGACATAATACACACATAATGTGTGTGGTATAGGGGTGTATTAGGTAATTATTTGTTTCCTTGTACATGGATTTGACTCACATTAATTATCCATTTTGATTTTGTTTACTGGTGATCTGATAACAGCTGTCATTCTTAAAAGGTAACGTGTTATTATGAAGGAATGTTGGCGTTTATTTGGATTCTTATTGGTGACATTCGGGATTGGACAGGATCGTCTCAGACTGCATTTTATTTGGACATGATGTTTATGTTGTGAAATGGTTTGGACTCAGACACAAAGTTTTCAGGCTGCTGGTTGCTCTTGTCTGATGAAAATTTTAATCTGCATTCGCATGTAGGTGTAGAAGCTACAGTATGAACTGTGGATGAGCAATTGACTACTTTCACATACCCATAATGCCTTGCATTATGGGTGCGAAATATGGACCCTCTACCATCAAGACCTGAAGAAGCTGGAACGGTTTCATCAGAAGAAGCTCCGCACCATCCTCAACATCAGCTGGGAGGACTACATCACCAACATCACAGTCCTCGAAAGAGCCAGGGGCAACCAGCATAGATGCGACCATCATGAAACACCGTTTTCGTGTCTTCGGTGGTTAGGTCACATTGCCCGCATGGATGAAACAAGACTCCCAAGGAGGATTCTCTTCGGCAAGCTGAGCACAAGGAAATGCCCCCAGGGCCACCCCATGCTACGCTACAAAGACCAGCTGAAGCAGACCCTTAAAGCAACCAACACAGACCCCGTTGTGCTCAGCTTGCTGAAGAGAATCCTCTTTGGGAGTCTTGTTTCATCCATGTGGGCAACGTGACCTAACCACCGAAGACGTAAAGATGGTGTTTCATGATGGTCGCTTCTATGCTGGTTGCCCCTGGCTCTTTCGAGGACTGTGATGTTGGTGATGTAGTCCTCCTAGCTGATGTTAAGGATGGTGCAGAGCTTCTTCTGATGGAAGCGTTCCAGCTTCTTTAGGTCTCGGTGGTAGAGGGTCCATGTTTCGCACCCATAATGAATGAAAGAAATGCCCCCGAGGGCACCCCATGCTATGCTACAAAGACCAGCTGAAGCAGACCCTCAAAGCACCCAACACAGACCCCGAGACCTGAGAGGAAGCAGCTAGACAGCGTACCAAGTGGCAAAACATCATTCGTACAGGGATGGAACTCTTTGAAGCGAATAGAAGAACGAATCTGGAAACCAAGCGACAGTGCAGAAAAGAGAAAGAGGCACAACCCCACCCACCTTTCAGTGCCACCAATGCCCTCGAATTTTCAGAACTAGAATCAGGCTCATCAGCCATCAACGAGCCCATCATCAGATGTGACCGAAAAGAACAAACCATTCGGATACAAGGAATCACCGACAATGAATGCCTTGCACCTTGGGGGGTAACCAGGTGCTATATTTGTTTACTAAGTCAGATAACCCCAGTCATTTCTTTGAATTCACACGGGGAAAAACAACTTTTCCTGATGTAAAGTTATATAGAATACCTAAAGAGGCTAAGTGTCGAAAGTGTGGTTAGACACAATTCCCTGTCAAAATTTCACCCCGACAGACAACACGCGACTGTGTTCTGCACACTTCAGTGGCGGAGTAAAGTTTGATGATCCAAGTCACGAAGCCTACAACCCCTCCGTCTTTGTGTTTAGTCGTAAAAAGTGTGAAAACTGAAAAACAAGGACAAGTCAAAGAACTGAAAAGGGCAACTTTATTGAAGGATCAACTCCCAAAACAAAGCGCAGACTTTGTATCTGACTTAGTAAACAAATATAGCACCTGGTTACCCCCCAAGGTGCAAGGCATTCATTGTTGGCGATTCCTCGTATCCGAATGGTTTGTTCTTTCCGGTCACATCTGATGATGGGCTCGTTGATGACTGATGAGCCTGATTCTAGTTCTGAAAACTCGAGGGCATTGGTGGCACTGAAAGGTGAAAAAGTGCGAAAACTGAAAAACAAGGACAAGTCAAAGAACTGAAAAGGGCAACTTTATTGAAGGATCAACTCCCAAAACAAAGCGCAGACGATGCAGTGTCAGTAAGCTTCCATGTACTTCAGCGTTTCTGTCGATAGATCGATTGTAGTGTTTGACCCTGTAGTCCTAACAGCTTCCTCTAATAGCCCAAAGATTGCCGTAATCTGGTAGCGTATGTTCTCGAGGAAAATCAGAGTGAAGGAACTCAAAATCAACTTCAACTTAAAAAATAAATTTGACAATTCTGCTGTTTATAGTGCTTACTTGACTGAGTGAATTCCTTGCTTGTGTTCCCATGCACGAAGCATTTTGTACTTTCTTACGACTTTCCTGTCGTAACCAGCGCCCAGCAAAAACGATTTCACTGTGGATTCTTCTATGATCAGTGTCGATCTTGCCAATCTTTTAACTTCTGCAGGTCAGTAACTGTTGGAACACCTGTGTTGACAGACGAAGAAGGCTGCTGACTCACTGTCACCCGAAGCAGAAATGTTCAACGCGTTCGATACGATATTTACAAGCGCTTTTTTTAAACTGATTGATTTCTCGAAGTCCACAGAAAAGGCTTTGCAGATTTCTTTAAGCTTTGGTTTAATTATTTTTGACACTTCTTTGAAGGTTTTAGGGAGATTTAAATTTGAAAGATTACTGTCAGTGTGCGACGCCGTGTTGTTTTAGTTTGTTTATATTTTGGTTAGCCCCCAAGGTGCAAAGCATTATGGGTAATGTGAAAGTAGTCAATTCTCCCATTTTACAACAAAGCTCCTGGGAATGGGGACTCACGTTGTGTGTGTTCTGTCTTGCTTTACCTACTGTTACAAATATATGCGCCACGTACTCATGGTTAGCCTCTTTGTCAGTTTTATGTCAGTATTCTACTGGAACATAATTCATATTTGCATGTGGGTTGTTGGATGCTTTGCAGCAAGGGCAGCTGCAAAGGAAAAGAGGACTCCAGCAGGATACATGTGCTTATATAATGCTTTATCTGATTAGAGAGGATAATGGAGCAGAGTGCAGGAAAACAAATCTACAAACCGCGAGTAATGCTGAAGCTACGAAACATAGCTCATTTCTATACAGCACACAAAGATACAAACACACAGGCACACACTCAGACAAAAGACATGATCCTCGATTAGAACTGCTTCGAATATATAGGAACCTAACAGTGTATACGTAAAGTCATGGGAAAAAGAAAGTACACCCTCCGTCAATTCTAAGTTTTTATGTATCACAGCCTAAATAACAATTGTGTGATCCCCACCAACGTCTATAAACAATTAACCTCAGATGACCAGAGGTGGACAAAGTACCCAACTTCATTACTTAAGTGAAAGTACAGATCCCACTAGTAAAATGTTACTCCGATACAAGTGAAAGTTGGACAGCCAAATTTTTACTTAAGTTAAAGTACAACCCCGATTCCAAAAAAGTTGGGACAAAGAACAAATTGTAAATAAAATCGGAATGCAATAATTTACAAATCTCAAAAACTACTATTGTATTCACAATAGAACATAGACAACATATCAAATGTCGAAAGTGAGACATTTTGAAATTTCATGCCAAATATTGGCTCATTTGAAATTTCATGACAGCAACACATCTCAAAAAAGTTGGGACAGGGGTAATAAGAGGCTGGAAAAGTTAAAGGTACAAAAAAGGAACAGCTGGAGAACCAAATTGCAACTCATTAAATCAACTGGCAATAGGTCATTAACATGACTGGGTATAAAAAGAGCATCTTGGAGTGGCAGCAGCTCTCAGAAGTAAAGATGGGAAGAGGATCACCAATCCCCCTAATTCTGCACCAACAAATCGTGAAGCAATATCAGAAAGGAGTTTGACAGTGTAAAATTGCAAAGAGTTTGAACATATCATCATCTACAGTGCATAATATCATCAAAAGATTCAAAGAATCTGGAAGAATCTCTGTGCGTAAGGGTCAAGGCCGGAAAACCATACTGGGTGCCCGTGATCTTCGGGCCCTTAGACGGCACTGCATCACATACAGGCATGCTTCTGTATTGGAAATCACAAAATGGGCTCAGGAATATTTCCAGAGAACATTATCTGTGAACACAATTCACCGTGCCATCCGCCGTCGCCAGCTAAAACTCTATAGTTCAAAGAAGAAGCCGTATCTAAACATGATCCAGAAGTGCAGATGTCTTCTCTGGGCCAAGGCTCATTTAAAATGGACTGTGGCAAAGTGGAAAACTGTTCTGTGGTCAGACGAATCAAAATTTGAAGTTCTTTATGGAAATCAGGGACGCCGTGTCATTCGGACTAAAGAGGAGAAGGATGACCCAAGTTGTTATCAGCGCTCAGTTCAGAAGCCTGCATCTCTGATGGTATGGGGTTGCATTAGTGCGTGTGGCATGGGCAGCTTACACATCTGGAAAGACACCATCAATGCTGAAAGGTATATCCAGGTTCTAGAGCAACATATGCTCCCATCCAGATGACATCTCTTTCAGGGAAGACCTTGCATTTTCCAACATGACAATGCCAAACCACATACTGCATCAATTACAGCATCATGGCTGCGTAGAAGAAGGGTCCGGGTACTGAACTGGCCAGCCTGCAGTCCAGATCTTTCACCCATAGAAAACATTTGGCACATCATAAAATGGAAGATATGACAAAAAAGACCTAAGACAGTTGAGCAACTAGAATCCTACATTAGACAAGAATGGGTTAACATTCCTATCCCTAAACTTGAGCAACTTGTCTCCTCAGTCCCCAGACGTTTACAGACTGTTGTAAAGAGAAAAGGGGATGTCTCACAGTGGTAAACATGGCCTTGTCCCAACTTTTTTGAGATGTGCTGTTGTCATGAAATTTAAAATCACCTAACTTTTCTCTCTAAATGATACATTTTCTCAGTTTAAACATTTGATATGTCATCTATGTTCTATTCTGAAGAAAATATGGAATTTTGAAACTTCCACATCATTGCATTCTGTTTTTATTTACAATTTGTACTTTGTCCCAACTTTTTTGGAATCGGGGTTGTACTTGCTTTTAAAAATACTTAAGTATTAAAAGTACATTTTCTGTCAACGCATCGTTGTATTATTGACACAACGCTTACAAAACCTAACGCCGTTACCAAAGATAGAAATGTGAATTCACAAAATGAACACATGCTGTGCCACCATGGTGGTTTAATGTTAAGCTAACTAGTCAGTGACGCTACACCTGACATGCTAGCAAACTCTTTTCAAACTTGAAATCATATTGGGTAGCTAACGCGACTAGAAAAGAAAGATTTCTGCATTCTACATTATTTGGCAAGCTTATGCCAAAACATATTTCTGAAAGGACTTCAGATAAGTTAACGTTATTCATGTTAGCGTAACACCGTTTTTACATGCTAACTAACAGTGTCCAAGTTAACTAGCTATGTGTAAACGTTAGCCGTGGACAAAGTTGTAGCAACATGGCGGGAAAATCCATAGAAAGTAATTTGACTAACCAGACTGCATAGCTATTGCAACATTATTGCTAGCTCTAAAAGCACACACAACTTCATTGCAAGCTTTCTCTTGGAATAAAATGTTTACATACCTCAGTATGCTTCCGCAGCTTGGATGGCGAGTTTTTGTAGGCCGTGAGGTGGTACGTTTTCGGCAAACATAGCAAACGTTTAAAATGAAATGACTATTTAATTCTTTCAGAAAACTGAAACATGGGTTCCAGGTATAGCCATGGGTGTGTGCATTCCCCAGAAGAACCGCCTCCTTCCATTCTGTCATCAATTGATCGTGTTAAATAACGCTGCGGAGAAATCATTGATCTTGATATTATACAGCCTATGGACGTGACGTGACCCTAGTGATTGCTGATCGGCTGTCTCGGTGTCACCTGCGAAAAAACCAATCACGTTTTAGAAAAGAAAAAAAGCATCCACTTTCAAAGCTGCTTCATAGTAACGAGTAACGAGGACCTTGACAGAAATGTAGTGGAGTGAAAAGTACGATATTTGCCTTTCAAATGTAGTGAAGTTAAAATCATAAGCACTCAAGTAAATGTACTTTGTTACTGTCCACCTCGGGAGATGACAACAAAAACCACAACAGATTTCAAACTGTAGTCATTGTTTCCAGAAAGTAAGCCAATATTTAGAAATCAGGTGGGAAAATTTAAGTACACCCTATAATTCAGGAACATGTAGAACCACCTGAACAACAATAACTTGAAGTAAATGTTTTCTGTAGTTTATCATTCTCTCACATTGTTTTGGAGAAATTTTGGCCCACTTTTCTTGACAACATCTCAAACCAGTTCTTTGCAGTTCAACAGCCAAAGAAATGGCTCTCGGCCAAGAAAACTGGTTTCAGAACAGCACCAACACTTTGCTGCGTCTAGAACCAAGAATCGCTTACATCAGGGGCTAGGGGCAGGATTATAATGACCAACAAATCCAGCTAAAACTTTGTGACTGCCATTTAAAAAAAAAAAAAAACAGAGCTAGTGTAGCATATACATATATACACGTCGTGTCTGACGACGACTGTTGGTGGATGGGTGGGTGACGTGTGCGGGAATGAACAGCAAGGCCAGCAGCAGAGGCACATGGCCTGGAGCACCCACGGCATTTGTGGGCTGTCTCGTCAGCAGCTTCAGGGTATTTCCTTCTGAGACAGGCCTGATTGATGTTATATTGCCTATTTTGCTCGAATTTAGACACGCCATTATGAACAATAGTTCTCCAAGCTTTGCGGTCAGCAGCAAGCTCTTCAAGGTTGCACGGAGCTATGCCACAGTTCTTTAGCGAGTCTTTGACGTAATCTTTAAATCGCTTCCTGGGTCTTCCTATACTCCTTTAACCAGCTCACCGTAGAAGAGTTGCTTAAGTATTCTGCAATCGTCCATGTGAACAAGATGTCCAATCCATCGCAGTTGACGGTTTATGATGATACTTTCAACAGAAGCGCAGTTTGTCTTGCTTAGCACTTCTATAGTTGATACTCTATCCTCCCAGCTTAGTTTAAGGATCTTTCTTAAACAGCGCTGCTGGAAAGCCTCGAGTTGTTGGATATGCCGACGGCATCTAGAGTGGCTAATATAAAAGAGAAGAAGAAAAAAGAGACAATGTAGGTTGCTATTGTTGTTGATGTGATTGGTGACAGGATTGTTAGAAAACTGGTTCCAGTAGCTTGCTAACGGGGCTAGCGTCATCAGCAGCAGGGTTAATGGCCGGGAAAGTGGAGACGTATACAGTGATGTAATCACGTGGCTCTATGGTGGCTTGGGCATGGAAAAGCAAACTGGTTCTTCGAAGGTTTGCAAGTTAAATCAGCACCTGGTTTGAAAGGGAGTAACAGAAAGGCCCCAGTAGGTTTGAACCTGGAACTGGCTTGCTGTGAGGCAACAGTGCTAATCACTGCACTGCCAAACCACCTGCATGAGCTAATTTAACTCAATTTAGCTTAAACTGCTGGGCAAATGGCCTAACACCCTCTCAAGGTCTCAAGAATATTCTGGTATAAAGTGAAGTATATCATTGTCTCAATGACTACAAGTTTCCCCAGGTCCTGTGGCTGCAAAACAAGTCCAAATCAACATCATGCTTGACAGCTGGTATGAGGGGTTTGTGATGATAGACTGTTTGGTTTTCACCAACATGGCATTGTGCATGATGGCCAAACATCTCCACCTTAGTCTCATAAGTCCAAAGGATGTGGTTCCAGAACCTTTGTGGTTTGTTCAGATGTGAGTTTGCAAGCCTCCATATTCTTTTTGGAGAGAAGGGGCTTTTTATTAGACACCCTTCCATAAAAGCCATACTTGTTCAGCCTTTTCCTGAGTGTGCTGTCATGAACATAAAATGTAATGGGCTTTCAGCCTGTAGGTCACATGATGTAGCGTTTGCATTTTTTCTTTATAACCCTGAGCACTAAATAGTCTGACCTTGTTCTGAATTTGCTGGGATGCCCACTCCTGAGAAGATTGGCAATGGTCTCGAAGGCTCTCCATTTGTAAACAATCCTTCTCACTAGAGAATGCTGAATTTGAAATTGTTTGGAGATGGCCTTATAACCCTTTCCAGATTGAGGAGCAGCAACAGCTGCTTCTCTGAGGTCATGGCTAATGTCTGTTCTTCTTGACATGATGTAGACACACACCTGAGTGCTCCAGAACACCAAACTGCAAAAAATTTTGCTTTTATAGAGCAATTCACACTTTTTGAGGATGAACTAATCTCACGTATTTCATCAGTAACACCTGGCTGCTGATTACTCTCTTAATAGAGAGTACGCAGCATGGTCGCATAAGTGGTTAGCACTGTCACCTCATAGCAAGAAGGGTCTGGGTTTGAGCCCAGCGGCCGACGGGGGACGTTCTGCGTGGAGTTTGCATGCTGTCTGCGTGGGTTTCCTCCAGGTGCTCCGGTTTCCCCCACAGTTCAAACACATGCAGTTAGGTTAACATGGGACGGCCTTGGACTGAAGTGCCCAAGTGTGGCAGCGCACATGTATGCAGCGGCTTTGCTCTCCTATGATGAATAAAATTTTGTTGTGCAGTGACAATAAAGTCGTTCTTCTTTTAATAACCATGAAAACAGGAAGGGAAGGGTGTACTCGTTTTTCCCTACCTGGTTTCGGAATAATGGTTTAATGGTTTATTTGGTAAAATGGACTGTATATTGAAATCTGTTGTGTAATTTGTTTGTTTACAGAAGTTTGTAAGGACCACACAATTGTTATTTAATCCCTAATAATTAAAAAAAAACATAGAATTGAAGGAGGGCATAATTTATTTTTCCCATGACTGTATAGACACTATACTCAGAATAATAGTAAAGATCATAATGATAGTAAACATTCCAGATAATTAGTAAGATAATTTTTTAACATTTTGAATAATTTTATACTAAAATATGAAAAATATTTGAAAAAAAGCTTTCAAGAAAGAAACGTTCAAATGTTAATACTCTCTGTGTGTGTGTGTGTGTGTGTGTATGAGAGAGAGAGAGCAAGAGAGAGACTGTTTAGGAAGAATGCTTCTGTGCATTTTTTTTTTTTTTACATCCAGATGTTCCTCCAGATGTTCATACATGGCTGTAAGGTAAAATTTGAGCCTGCAACCCTCCAACAACTCTATGTTGTTGTTTTTTCTTTTACCATGAAACAAGTCTCAGGTAATCACACACACACACACACACACACACACACACACACACACACACACACACACACACACACACACAAAATATGGCACACTTAAATTGAGTTTCTATCAGCATATCAGCATAGTTTGACTGAAGTGTTGAATCCCTGCATGAGGAACAATATAAAGGTCTTTGCCTAAGCTGGAAAGCTGGCATTTCAATAAAGCATGATGTAACCAATAGTAATACAAATGGATTTTTTTCAAATAAGCAAATGACATTCCAAGCGCTTAGTCCACACCTTAAAAAATGTTCAAAAGTCTGGCAGCACAGACATCCAGACATTGAGTGTAACCTCAAAACAGTGCAGTTTCTCCACAACCAACATGGTCATACATAATTCAACTCATAATTAACAAACGAGATCAGGATTACAACTTACACCTTCTCTTCGTCTCTTATTATTATTATTATTATGATTATGATTAATTAATTACCTTGCCTGGGACCGAGTCCACCAGGGGGCGAGTTATTGTTTTCAGTTGGGTTTCTTTGTTTGTTTCTTTGGTTTTTTTTGTTAATGATATTACGGGAAAATGGCTGGATCAATCATGAAACTTTCAGGATAGATGGGCGTTGGTCTCAAATAGAACCTCCAACATTTTGAGGGTCATCCGGTCAAGGTCACTAAAAAGGTCAAAATCGTTTTTGTTGTGTCTACTGTCTCATATAGAGGTGCTAGCTACTACGTCATCATGCTGTAAGAATGTAAGTGTAACGATCGCGAACTGCGCATACACGTGTTCCGATTAAAATGGTCGGTGAGTGTATACAATTCAGTTCAACATTCGAAATAAATGGACTAGACTAAAGAAATCACTTTCAGACATGTTTATGCTTATTACAGAGGGAAAGTGAGGTCCACTGAGCACTACACCACCATTTTTGGATTATGTTTCATTTTTGTGGCTACTGCCTCATAGAGTAAATCCATCCATCCATTATCTGTAGCCGCTTTATCCTGTCCTACAGGGTCGCAGGCAAGCTGGAGCCTATCCCAGCTGACTACGGGCAAAAGGCAGGGTACACCCTGGACAAGTCGCCAGGTCATCGCAGGGCCGACACACAGAGACAAACAACCATTTACACTCACATTCACACCTACGGTCAATTTCGAGTCACCAGTTAACCTAACCTGCATGTCTTTGGGGGAAACCAGAGCACCCGGAGGAAACCCACACGGACACGGGGAGAACATGCAAACTCCACACAGAAAGGCCCTCGCTGGCCGCTGGGCTCGAACCCAGACCTTCTTGCTGTGAGGCGACAGCACTAACCACTACACCACTGTGCCACCCCCGTAGAGTAAATATATGTGCTATATTTACTGTATGGACATGGTATCAGAAAGCAATTTTATTTATAAGCAGTAGCCACATGTACCCATCGGGTACCTATTTTTTTCACGATATCTTCCTTTATATTCATCATAAGTGTTACCGGGTGAGGTTTGTTTTGGCTGACAACACTTATTTATTTATTTTTTTCCTTGAAGTCCAGCTCTTTTTCTCTTATGGAGCCAAGTTCATCCCTTCAACTTGGGGGCAATCATAAGGGTGTGATAGATTACTTGATGGATCAGGTCCTCCTGAGTATGTGAGCAATTCCAAGGAGGACGATCATCTCAAGCTCTTCCATCCTGATGTTCCTGGGGATTTTGCTGGCGTACTTTTCCATCACCTTCTTGACGAGCCCAAGAGCACCTATGACCACTGGTATTGTTGTGGTTCTCATGCCCCGCATTCTCTCTATTTCTATTTCTAGGTCTTTATACTTGGAGGGATTTTCTGTTGTTTTCAAGAAGATGTTTCTTTTTGTGAGGATAGACATGTCGATGAGCAGACAAGTTCTTTCCTTCTTGTCTTTTGCTACAATATCTGGTCTGTTTGCCATGATCTCTTTGTCAGTTTGGATCGGCATGTCCCAGAGTACAGTATGTCCATGTTCTGTTGCCAACTTAGAAATCAAGCTACCATCTGTGAAGCATTTAAATGTAAACACACCTAAATACAATCAGACCATCTTCCCTCATCCCTGTCCTCACAATCCCTCATGCCACTTCATCCTCACGCCTCAATTTGTTAAGTCTCACTCTCCTCCCTTGTTCCCATTTCTTTCAGCATGGCGTAGAGGATGAATCGTGCAGAAGGCTGAGCTGATGAGGGCAGGCCGAGTGGAATAGAGGGCCATGTTCGCCCACTGCCAGACTGCAAGAGGACAACAATTCAACGCCAACACCACTTCAGCCCCAGACAAGCCATAAACAGGCAACACAAGCACACTCTAAGCCTGCCACGGTCTGGCCAGACACCAATGAAAGCAGCTATTAATCAGAGAGAAAGAGAGTGAGAAAAATCACACATCTGCTAGAAACGCAAGATAGAGCCATATTATAGCTTGAGGTCAATCAATTACACTACAGTTGAAATTTATCAAACAGAGACAGGTTCATATTTCAGAGCATAGATGTTGACACGTTATTAAAAATATGAATGAAATGATGATAGTAAAAGCAAAAACGACCTGGCCCAGTGGTGTAATGGTATAATCTAGTTGGCTCTGCACCAACACACATCGCAGTAGTTAACACTGTGTTCGACAGTATATGGCATAAGTCAAAGTCCCTTCCATGCCAGGATCTGGTCTTCCCAGGCAGTCTCCTGTCCCAGTACTAACCAGCTCTTTAATGCGTATCTCCATTTCTATAGCCCTCGGCCTCTTGCTTAAACAGCTAGGGTTACACTGGGGGGCTAGTCCTCTGGTAACCTTGGGAGTTTGACTTCCCTACTCGCATCTGCATTGCAGCGTGCCTTGCCAGACGGCAGTAGGTACCATTTTTATAATGGTCTTTGGTATGACCCGACTGCAAGTAGAACTCGCGATCTCCCGATCGAGAGGCGGACACGCTAACCACTAGGCCAGCTCGCGGTCTATATGGCATAATTAAAAGAATTTAATTTTATCCCAACAACATATACATAATGTAGCCAATTAAACAAGATACATTTTGTGTGCAGAGATTGTTAGTTTTGTACTGAAGCTACAAGGTTAAAGTAGCTAACACCTAATGGACGTCTATCTCACCCTAAAAATCCATTCCCAATTCCCATCATACTTGTATACCATGGAAGTTCCACATTTACACATTCAAGTTCAGAGTGGAACTATATGATCACGCCTTGAAGTGTTGCAGCTGTTCTTTTACGTGGTGATGTAAAATTGTTCGTGTTTATAGATCGCAGTAGGTCATACTGGGTGTTAAGTGACATGAGCAAGTCTGCATAGCATTACTGAAGAACTGGATGCAGTCTGATGCCTGATTCATTCTGATGCTCTACTTCTGTTGGGAGATTTCTGCACTTCTGGTTCAGCTTCTGCTACTGTAGATGGTCCCTCATGGATACCCTAACGACTTCCCAAAAGCAATTCATGTCCAAGTCTCACACATGGTTGAGTGAGCAATCTCACCTGGATTTGTAGAAGAAGAAGAATGCAGCTTTATTTATCACATGCACACTCCAGTGTTGTAATCGAGTCACTAAACCTCGAGTCCAAGTCCAGTCTTGAGTCCCCAGTGTTCAAGTCCGAGTCAAGTAAAGAAAATTTCGAGTCAAGTCCACTATTAATCCGAGTCGAGTCCAAGAACAAGACTCCAACCGCACCATTTGATGGTGGCTCTTGCTGCCTTCAGTGAAACTGTCTCTGCTACTGTGTTGGACTAACGTTACTGCTTGACTGCCTCATTTTAGTTAACAGGCTACAGATAAAAAGTTTGTTCATTGCTCAGCAAGTCCCGCCCACTATCAACAGGGCAAATAACATAAGAGAGGGTTAACACTAGCTAGTTCATCAGTCAGCAAGCAAGCCCCGCTATCACCAGGGCAATGAACATAGCGTGTCACTTCCTTCTCTGGATGTAGTCTTGGCAAATGATGATTGAAGTTCGAGGTTGTCCCCGTCGTCTCCTTGATAGTTCTTCTACATATGGTACACATAGCAGTGCATTTTTTCCCACTGCACGAGAAGTCTGTATAAGCAAAGCGGACAATCCTAGGGGCTTCTCTCCAGGCATTTTAGTGCCATTAATGTTAGTTTGTTCCTGAACATGATGTACACTACCGTTCAAAAGTTTGGGATCACCCAGACAATTTTGTGTTTTCCATGAAAAGTCACACTTTTATTTACCACCCTAAGTTGTAAAATGAATAGAAAATATAGTCAAGACATTTTTCTGGCGGGGCGGCACGGTGGTGTAGTGGTTAGCGCTGTCACCTCACAGCAAGAAGGTCCAGGTTCGAGCCCCGTGGCCGGCGAGGGCCTTTCTGTGCGGAGTTTGCATGTTCTCCCCGTGTCCGTGTGGGTTTCCTCCGGGTACTCCGGTTTCCCCCACAGTCCAAAGACATGCAGGTTAGGTTAACTGGTGACTCTAAATTGACCGTAGGTGTGAATGTGAGTGTGAATGGTTGTCTGTGTCTATGTGTCAGCCCTGTGATGACCTGGCGACTTGTCCAGGGTGTACCCCGCCTTTCGCCCGTAGTCAGCTGGGATAGGCTCCAGCTCGCCTGCGACCCTGTAGAACAGGATAAAGTGGCTAGAGATAATGAGATGAGATGACATTTTTCTGGCCATTTTGAGCATTTAATCGACCCCACAAATGTGATGCTCCAGAAACTCAATCTGCTCAAAGGAAGGTCAGTTTTATAGCTTCTCTAAAGAGCTCAACTGTTTTCAGCTGTGCTAACATGATTGTACAAGGGTTTTCTAATCATCCATTAGCCTTCTGAGGCAATGAGCAAACACACTGTACCATTAGAACACTGGAGTGAGAGTTGCTGGAAATGGGCCTCTATACACCTATGGAGATATTGCACCAAAAACCAGACATTTGCAGCTAGAACAGTCATTTACCACATTAGCAATGTATAGAGTGGATTTCTGATTACTTTAAAGTGATCTTCATTGAAAAGAACAGTGCTTTTCTTTCAAAAATAAGGAAATTTCAAAGTGACCCCAAACTTTTGAACGGTAGTGTATGAACAGATGAATGTGCATTCTTTTGCATAAAATTAATCTGAAAATTAATGTAGATATAAATATCTTATGCCAAATTATTATGGCATGTTACCAAAAATAAAGAAAAAAATCAGAGTCTTCGTCTCCAATTTACGAGTCCAAATGCAGTTAACGAACGAGTCCAAGTCCGATTCATCAGTGCTCAAGTCCAAGTCAAGTCACGAGTCGGATTCAAGTACTACAAGCCTGGCACACTCAAGCACAGTGAAACTCATCCTCTGCATTTAACCCATCTGAAGCAGTGAACACACACATACAAGTGAACATTGAGCACACTTACAGACCCAGAGCAGTGGGCAGCTATGCTACAGAACCCGGGGAGCAGTTGTGGGTTAGATGCCTTGCTCAAGGGCACTTCAGCCCAAGGCCAACCCCATGTTAACCTAATCTGCATATCTTTGGACTGTAGGGGAAACTGGAGCACCCAGAGGAAACCCACACAGACATGGGGAGAGCATGCAAACTCCAAACAGAAAGGCCCCTGTCGGCCGCTGGGCTCGAACCCAGAACCTTGTCACTGTGAGATGACAGTGCTAACCACTACGTTGCCTAAAAACTACTGCTGTAATCATAAAAACTGTCCTGCACTCATCTCAGGACTCTTTCTTTGGTAGAGCGTCGATCCGACAATGTCAATGTGCAGTGGGCCTCCTTTCGTGGGCACGGGTGTGGCTGAAGAGACCAATTCTGGAGGCACACACTCGTGAGCAGTAAGGGCATTGGAACGTGGCTGCTGCAGGAAGGGAGGATGTTGAGGCCTTTCTTCTTTCTCTTGCTTGGGTGATGTAGTCACGGCGACTGCTTTCAAAGTTGTCCTGGGCCTGCCGGATTTGACTACGCCATGCTGGTCTGTCTTGTGCACAAGCCTCAAGGTCTTTTGCAGGGATGCCGACATGTTTCAGGCTGTCTTTGATGCAGTCTTTGTACCGTTTTCTCGGTCGGCCCCTGGGTCTGTGGCCCTGCCTCAGCTCTCCATAGAGTAGGTGGCGAGGCAGTCTATAAGGCTCCATGCGAATGACGTGACCAGTCCAGCGGAGTTGAGCCTTCAAGACCATAGCTTCTATGCTAACTAGGTCTGCTGTGTCCAGGACTTCGAGGTTCGTCACTCGATCTTGCCACTTGATGCCCATGATCGACCGTAGGGCTCTCATGTGAAAATGTTCAAGCTGTTTGATTTGTTTCCTGTACAGCGTCCAGGTCTCACAGCCGTAGAGGAGACTTATGATCACGACAGCTTTGTACACTTTGATTTTTGTCTCTAGCCTGATGCTTTTGTGACTCATCACACGAGATCGAAGGCAACCAAGAGCCTGACTGGCTTTACTGATCCTGGCAGAGATTTCCTTGTCGATGGAGCCGTCGCTGGATATAATGCTCCCGAGGTATTTGAAGTTCTCAACGTTCTTCAGTGCAGTACCTCCAATAGAGATGGTGGGGGGAGGGTGCACAGCAGGGCCTGGGGATGGTTGGAAGAGGACTTCTGTTTTTCCTAGGCTGATTGTCAGGCCGAAGAGTTGGGAGGCTTCCGCAAACTTGCTGACGATGAACTGGAGGTCCGCTTCTGTGTGTGCCATCAGTGCACAGTCGTCGGCAAACAATGCATCTGTCACAAGTCTCACCATTGTTCGGGTCTTAGCGTTCAGCTGGCGCAGGTCAAACAGAGAGCCGTCTAACCTGTACTTAATGTAGATGCCTCTGTCAAGATCTCTGACAGCATGGTTCAGCACGCATGTGAAGAACAGGTTAAACAGGACTGGGGCAAGGACACAGTCAAGGACATCTCAGGACTCTTAGGTGGGGTTTACATTAGACCGTATCAGCGGATCATCAGATTAACGTTTTTAAAACGATTAGTGTGCACACAGCAACGCCAATACACGATTCGCGTGCACACAGCAACGCCAATACACGGATACGCTCGGCTCTGCAGGCATCCTGCGCTCCAAATCACTCCGCCCTGAACAGTGAGTGCCCTCTGGAGGGTGCGCACTCCGGCCCTACGCAGCTCACAGAGCGCGCGAGTGAAGTGCACAAGCAGTGATTTGGGACTGAGCCGCTGTGTGTGTGATCTCAGTGCATGTCGGGCATGCGTGTCACTTACCACTTGCAAGTGGAAGGATGGCAAGCCTAAAGACAATCATAACTACACAATGGGCAGTATTTGCATCAGTATTTGCAGTATTTTCATACTTTTATACTCTTTAATGAAAGGTGATACAAGGCGGAAGTCCGCGCCGTTTTTCAGCAGTCGCGTCACATGACCAACGCCAGCGAATCAGGAAGGTGGATGTCACAGTGACGTTGTCCAATGACGACGCCAGCTAGAGCTCAGCACAGCGTATCCGCGTATTCTCAATGTTTACACAGCACCGGACCAGACACGATCTGGATTGAATACGTGGACCCTGGCGGATTCCCGTTTCCCGGCGTTTCCAGGCGTTTTAATGTAAACGGACAGTGCATCCGCGAAGGAAACGAGACAGATACGGTCTAATGTAAACTTGGCCTTATATTCACAGTAAGCGCATAATGAGCGTCCGTGTAACACAAACTTATTGCTGCTTGTCTTTAGTCTTCAACAACTGTATTCTGTAATGATTTATAATCTCACTATCTCACGAGACGTGGTCTGAGTGGTCCATTTGAGTTCCAAGGTTTGTTCGTGCTTTTCTGCTTGCTCATTAGGGATCGAAATCACATCCAGATTTCTGTGAAGCTGCTTTTGTGGTGATATCTACTGTGAAAAGCATTATACAAATAGAATTAGGTTGAATATTTACAAGAGAGCTTTTAGGCAAAAGTGTCTTCTATTAATTGTTACCTGAAAAACTGAAGAAGACGTTTTGGGTACAGGGAACATTGTGTACATGTGATACAGGATTTTGCTGAACGATTCTTTGATAAAGTTCAGTGAGAGTTATGAAGCCCCACCTCATTCGTCTTCCTGAGAATAAGAGTCATAGAAATACAAACAGACTGAGAAAAGGGTTTCAGAGATTTATGCTTTAATCTCTAGCTCCTTCCTTAGAAATGCACTTGGATGAATACAGGGATATGATGGACATGCTGTGTCTAGAAGAGACGTTCTCTAACAAGCCACCTGGCAAACATCTCTGTCATTTGTTCTCTTTCAACATATTACAGCAAAGAAGAGCTACTCCACTGCGCAGGAATTTCAAACTACATTTGAAAAACTACAGTTCAATGAATTATATGAATACACAAATAAAGCAGTGTGTACTCCGACAGGATGCGGTGCTATAAGCATGCTGGAAACAGAGTCTAAACAGATGAAGACTTCAGACCAATCCCTTTTACATGCACGTCTCTCATCACTTGGCCTCTTTCTTGCTTTTCCTCTCTAGACCTTGTTCTCGCCTTTTTTCCATCCCTGGAAACCTGTGAGCTCACAGGCTGGTTTCCATGACGACCCCCGCAATCTAAACGATTGGAGTGCCAGGGCTGCCCTGCTGTACAAACACGAGGAGAGAGTGGAAAAGACCCTGAACACACTCGTGCACTTATCGATTCAACCACGATGAACATAGCAGTGAGGATCTGAGCAGAGATGAGGGATGGAGGGAAAGGAATGATGGGAAAAGGTTAGGCTAAAAACAAATCACTGGGGGGGGGATCTAAAAATAGCCCTCTCACTCCACTACTTTCTCCAGAGTAACTGGTGATGGGCTGCACACTTTAGGAATGAATTAAGCCTCAGATAAAGTTTAGGTATGGGCGGCACTGTCGCCTCAGCAAGAAGGTTCTGGGTTCAAGCCTAGTGGCTGATGGGGGCCTTTCTGTGTGGAGTTTGCATGTTCTCCCCATGTCTGTGTGGGTTTTGGTGTGCATTCAGTTGTCTGGGAAGTGTGCCAAGGACTGCATTGTAGGTGGCTGATAAATTGTCTTAGACCCCCACCTCTGTTCAGTGATGGCCGTTCCAGGTTGACAAAAATGGCTTCTTTAACTCCTCGCTCATACCAACGATCCTCTCTGGCTAAAATGCGTACGTTGCAATCCTAAAATGAGTGTCCTTTGTTGTTAAGATGAAGGTAGACAGCAGAGTCCTGGCCTGAGGAACTGGCTCACCTGTGTTGAGTCATGTGCCTGTGAAACGGTTGTTTGGTTTCACCAATATACGAGTCTGTGCATTGCTCACTGCACTGAATTGCATACACCAATTTGTCCTGTTTGTGTCTGGGTATTCTGTCCTTAGGGTGGACCAATTTCTGCTTCAGGGTGTTACTGGGTCTGAAACGTACCGGAATGTTGTGTTTGTAGAAGATCCTCCTGAGTTTCTCAGATAGACCAGAAATGTAGGGAATGACAATGTTCTTGCGTTTGTTCCCGTTATCCTCCTTGTCCGTTATGTTCCTTTTTCTGCTCTTGAAGAAAGACCAGTTGGGATACCCACAGTTCTGAAGTGCTTTCCTGATGTGATTCTGCTCCTTCTCTTTTCCCTCTACCGTTGTAGGGATGTTCTGATCCATTGATCACCCTAACGACTCTCGAAGCCATTCACATTCAGCCCCCAGTGACCCACACCAACAGGACGACTCAACGACACCTTAGATGAGCTTTTCATCCATGAGAGGATAAATACCTGATACTCCCTACCAGTCAGACAGAACTGAAGAAGCCTTTCGGATGAGAGGTGAAACGTCTTCAAGAATCTTCAAGCAAGTCCAGTTGCTCTCTTTTACCACCCACAGTTACACAATCGGTGTGAAGATATGAAGTTTATTTTCTCATGTTGAAAAATATATCACTCGTTCACTTCGCTCATTCATGATATGCACATTCACCAATCGAAGATAAACTTCATATCTTCGCGCCACCGTGTAATATTCTGTGTGTGTGTACACACACACACACACACACACACACACTCAGCTCTAGAATTATTGTCACCCTTTATGAAAAGAACAGAATCAGTAAGACAATGCAAGCTTACAAATATGGGGATAATGTATTTTGTATATATGAAGTCACTTCTAGAGAGAAAAAACAGCACCGAGCCCCTTCCTAAAATGTCTAACAAGTTTGAAGACACTGTCAGAAGATATTTCAACACCGTTACATTCTTACACATGCACAATGATTTAAATGCGTGCAACCTCATATTCATAATCCAGGGGAACAGGATATGGTCAAGAACAAAAGCAGATTTCCTAGAAAGACTTTAAAATCGGATTTAAAGGACATGGGACATGAAACATAAATGCACGCTATATCAGTTTCTTTCCATTAAAAATATGAAATAATTGCATCAACAAATACAAAATTATCTATTAAATTCAGCAAAATCGTTATATTCATGATGATTATATGGCGTTTCTGCTCGAGCTCCGATATGCATATTTTACAACCGGAAGAGCCGCTGTCACGTGATCATACGTCACAAAAACTTTCGGGTACAGCACAAGCAGGTAGATGAATATGGAGAAGTGTGAATCGTGATGATGACGAATGCGACAAAATAGTTTTTGTGTCTTGGATGACAAGAAAATTGTTTCGTTTTTAGAGTGTTTAACGTACATTGAACATCATGGTGTATTGCGACCTCCCAGTCAGTCAGACGCGCTGTTACTCCTGTTAGCAATGTAGCTAGGCTCAGCATGGCCAACGGTATTTTTTGGGGCTGTAGTTAGATGCGACCAAACTCTTCCGCGTTTTTCCTGTTTACATAGGTTTATATGACCAGTGACATGAAACAAAGTTCAGTTACACAAATTGAAACGTGGCGATTTTCTATGCTATGGAAAGTCCGCACTATAATGACAGGCGTACTAACACCTTCTGCGCGCTTCGACAGCGCATTGATACCTTCACTCGGAGTTGTACCATTATTTTTTAGACAGGGCGGACGGACCAGGGCATTCGCCCGCCTGGCCGTGCCCGACGAGGAGCGCTCTCGGCCGGCTTGGGAGGCAGACGGCAGCCCCTCCTGGAAGTGTGGTTTTACCATGGGCCTCATGTGGTAAGGATTAGTATTATAATTTTGGGTGTATCAATTATTGATTATCATAATTCTGACTCGTTTCGCCATTTTGAATGTTTTCATCTCGGACTCTGGAAGGATTGTATCTCAATCAATCTCGAAAAATATCAGCAAAAAAAACCTAGCTTGCAACGGACTTTAGCTAGATCTATGATGAACTTTCAATGTATGATACAAAAATAATACTTCTTTCAACAGATCATTAGCCTTTGAGCAGAATTGTTTTTAACTTACCAGGAAGTGTTATCCAGCCGACCGCTTTCAGTTTCATGAGGGCTGAATGAACTCTCACTCTCAGAATCATCTGACCCGTCGGAGTAAAGACAAGATCCATGTTCATGTGAATTTCCAGCTATCGGTTCAAATTGATAGGGTCTAACTTCACATCTCTGTGAAACATCGGGAATGTCACTGTCGGTAACCTGTTTACATTAGATTCCCAAGCGCTGGCTCCTTGGAAAGTTTTTGTGACGTCACGGGTCACGTGACCGCTTAGCTAATTAACGAATCATTGTTTTACGCTGATGTATAAAAAAGTTGAATAATGTGATGATTTTCACATTTTTGACGCCCTGCAGTGATTTAGATGGCATTTCTTATGTCCTTTATACATAATTATACCCAGAAAAAAATCCATGTCTCATGTCCTTTAAGATAACAGTTTTTCAAGGCTAAATTCTTTTTCTTTTATTTATTTTAAATATTCTTCAGGCGTGGCAATAATCTTTCCGAATATGTGCTTGAACTAAAATAAAAAAAACAAAAAAAACCCTTGACTTAGAAGTTTAAAAGCAAGAGCAATATCTCATCTCATCTCTCTCATTATCTCTAGCCGCTTTATCCTTCTACAGGGTCGCAGGCAAGCTGGAGCCTATCCCAGCTGACTACAGGCGAAAGGCGGGGTACACCCTGGACAAGTCGCCAGGTCATCACAGGGCTGACACATAGACACAGACAACCATTCACACTCACACCTACGGTCAATTTAGAGTCACCAGTTAACCTAACCTGCATGTCTTTGGACTGTGGGGGAAACCGGAGCACCCGGAGGAAACCCACGCGGACACGGGGAGAACATGCAAACTCCACACAGAAAGGCCCTCGCCGGCCCCGGGGCTCGAACCCAGGACCTTCTTGCTGTGAGGCGACAGCGCTAACCACTACACCACCGTGCCGCCAGAAAGAGCAATATAAGAATGTGAATTGTTTTTGCTCCTGGAAAAGTCAGTAGTTTTTGGCAGGTGTTCATATGTTCACTTTGAATAACCGTGTTAAATATTTGCTTTACACAATTATTTTGTCTAACATTTTGATGCCTGTCAATATTTCTCAATTCTGGAGTTTGGGTATGCATGCTGATGGCAGTCAAACAAGCTCCATAAAATGATCTCTTTAGAAATACATAGATACAGAGATACATAATTTTCAAATCGATGGTCAGCAGTGCATGTCCAATCTGAACGTCCTTACAGTAGGATTCCAGATAAGTGTGTGCGCATGCTTCTGTGTACGATAATCCATAGCTTAGTCTCATTTGCTATTTTGAGACACGTAAACCCTTGTCAGCCGATATCATGAATCCGACAGAAACATTTCTATTCATGTACATATACATGCATGCACGCGCACACACACACACACACACATACAATAAAGAGGCACCCCACTATTGCACATGAGTTCCGCAGTCAGTGTTAATTAATTCATTTACTCTTGATCTTTGCTCTAGTTCATGGTAGGTGAGGGATTTGGGTCCATATACTGTATAAAAGCAAGAACATGAATATGTACTGTGTGAGGAACTCTTCTCAGGTCACAACCGCAGTGCATCTTCTTTATATTCCTCCTGTATGGATGCGTGTATAACTCACAGATAGTCATTCATACATATTTAGGTTTAAAATAAAGCACTGACTTGTGATGTGCTTGTTTTAGCACCATGACAGAAGGACAGATAGCATAAATAACCCTCTAATGTCATCAGTGATGATCAGGAATAGACTCAGGAATAGAATCAGAAAGCCCAGAGGAGTTGCACTGAGTGAATCCAGTTTTATTAACTTTAATTCATGCCCTAAGGAAGCAACATATAGGACCCACCGTTTTTAATTTTAGCTCACTGTGTATGAAATTCAGTTTTTCTGTGAAAGGATTTTTGGCAGCACTAAGGAAGATGAGACTGCTCCAAACGGGACTCCCTCCAAATCTAATAATTACATGGAGTCTGTCTTTCTGACACTGTGAAGTCAGCAGAGTTTTGAAAGGAGATAAAGATTTTTTTTTTTTTAAATCCCTGAGCCTGAACTACTGTTGAGCAGGACGGGGCCAATCAGGTGGGATTATGGGTAATGGTGCAGGGATTGTGGGGAGCTGCAGTGTGAGCTATTCAGGACTACATAGCTTGAGGCATCAATGAAAATAGCTCAGCTTCCCCCTCACAGCGTTGGAGAGTTTCTCCTGTGTATATGTGTGTGTCATCGATTGGCCTGTCAGTGGAAACAGAAAAAGGGTATCTGTTTCTCTTTTCTATACTTCCCGAAAGACACTGCCTGCTTTTGTTGCCATGGCAGCAAGTAAAAGGTCATGTCGGGGTCATGATCAGGGAAAGAAATTATGCAGATTGGACGTCTTTTTCATATTTCCCTCAGTGTAACTAATCAGAAATGTGTAAAATGTGATGAAAATTGACTCAGCAATCACTCCAGATATGACCTAATACAACTTCTGGGAAATTATCAGGACGATATCTTGATGACCCTTACAGTCCTATCTTACAACGCTCAGACACCTGTTGGTGCATCTGATTTCAAACATGATTACAGCCGGGATAATGGGGGAAAACAAAATCAACAAAGAAGAACAGAAGAAATGTCTAGAAATTGGAGGAAATGTTTAAAAATGACAAACTTATTTGCCATGGGCAAATATTATTTTGAAAAGGAATGTCTCAGCTGGGGCGGCACGGTGGTGTAGTGGTTAGCGCTGTCGCCTCACAGCAAGAAGGTCCGGGTTCGAGCCCCGTGGCCGGCGAGGGCCTTTCTGTGCGGAGTTTGCATGTTCTCCTCGTGTCCGCGTGGGTTTCCTCCGGGTGCTCCGGTTTCCCCCACAGTCCAAAGACATGCAGGTTAGGTTAACTGGTGACTCTAAATTGACCGTAGGTGTGAATGTGAGTGTGAATGGTTGTCTGTGTCTCTGTGTTAGCCCTGTGATGACCTGGCGACTTGTCCAGGGTGTACCCCGCCTTTCGCCCGTAGTCAGCTGGGATAGGCTCCAGCTTGCCTGCGACCCTGTAGAACAGGATAAAGCGGCTAGAGATAATGAGATGAGATGAGATGAGATGAGATGTCTCAGCTGGCCTGCAGGATGCAGTCATTTATCAGCAAAAAGTAAGTAAAGAGAAGAAACGAGACCATCAATGTAGCTCAGTCCGGCCCCGTCTAGTCCAGAAGGAACGATCTAATGTGGGCCACCTTCTGCAATAAATGTTGCAAGCTATACTGTATACACTATATACAAGCTATATCCACCCTAGGAATACCCATCTATTTGCCAGAAAGAATCCAAAGCGGTGAGGAATTGAGCAAGAAAAAGTGATTTTTGCTGAACTGCTCATTAAGACTTAATTAGTCCATAACTTCATTAATAATTGTAATTAAGCAAATCTGGGTAGAAGTTATATGCACCCTAGGTACCCCTACCTTTATGCCAGAAAGAATCAAAATCAGTAAGAATTAAGGGAGAAGAAGCGATTTGTGTGAAAACTGATCATTAGGGCTTAATTAAGCCATATGCTCATTAATAATTGCAATTATGCAAATTTGGGTAGAAGCCATATGCACCCCAGGCAGACCTACCTTCCTGCCAAAAAGAATAAAAATCGGTGAAGAATTGAGAGAGAAGAAATGATTTTTGTGAAACATGGATGCCGCTGGACAACACCCATCCATAGCCGCTTATCCTGTCCAACAGGGTCGCAGGCAAGCTGGAGCCTATGCCCGCTGACCATGGGCGAGAGGCGGGGTACACCCTGGACAAGTTGCCAGGTCATTGCAGAGCTAACACACAGAGACACAACCATTCACACTCACAGTCAATTTAGAGCCACCAATTAACCTAACCTGCATGCCTTTGGACTGTAGGGGAAACCGGAGCACCCAGAGGAAACCCACGCAGACACGGGGAGAACATGCAAACTCCACACAGAAAGGCCCTCGCCGGCCGCTGGGCTCAAACCCAGGACCTTCTTGCTGAGAGGCGACAGCGCTAACCACTACACCACCGTGCCGCCCGCCAGACAACACATGATGGCATAAACTCATCACCTGTCGGCCAGACGAGCTAATGATATAAATTGAGCAAAACTCCACTGTACACGAGATTTACTATAGATACATCAAGTCAAGCCAAGTCAAGTTTATTTGTATAGCGCTTTTGACAACAGGCATCGTCGCAAAGCAGCTTTACAGAAAATTAAAGACTTTAAACATATAAGCTAATTTTATCCCTAATAAATTTATTTATCCCTGATGAGCAAGCCAACATCACAACTGGACTTTCACTGCAAGTGTAGAAATGTCTGTCCTGGTAGAATATCATTTAAAGGATAAAAATTTAAATGCTAGGCAGCCTAAATATAACAGTATGGTGACAACGTCTCAGATTTTAAGTGTACAAATTCTGATTTACACACATGCTGGAATCTACTGATAATTAATCATGGAGAGATTAAAGTGAATCTTGAACTCCTGTGTAAACTAATATGCCAAACCTACTGGAAGCACTACAGGGAAACGATCAGGAGGGTTCACAAACCTGTACACTGCTGGTAGAGAAGAAGCTGCCAGCTATTTGTGACATAAATTGGTTTGGTTTTGGCTGTCGCGCACGACAGATCCAAGTTCTGTATCAACTGTCTTGTTTGCGGTCGTGAACTCTTTGATGGCTTAACAATCCAAGTGCCGACCCACAGACTTGAGTACACTTATCACAAGGATAACTTCCAGGTGCTGATATCCTTTCCTTCCAGCAACGTCGCTTCTCCTTAAGTTCCGTAATTCCCCTTTCCTCACACTTTGCCACACCACCCTTTACAACAGCCCTCCACTGAGCTCTGTTTTTAGCAAGGATCTCAAAGTCCGATATGCCGCATTTAATAAGTGAACCCTTAAGCAGGTCTTTATAATGTTTCCTTGGGGCACCAACAGGACGTACACAATCAGATAATTCACCATAGAACAGAGCATGAGGTAATCTTTCATCACTCATATGAAGCACATGACCAGCCCAACGAAGGCGGGCTTCCATGATAAAGGCCTCAATTCCACATGTGTGGCAACGAGGTAGCACTTCGGTGTTCAGTACACGATCTTGCCAAGAGACCTCGATGATCCTGCGTAAATGTATCAAGCTGCCTTACCGGTATGTGACGTCGGTATAGTGTCCATGTTTCACAACCATAGAGTCTCATCTCATCTCATTATCTCTAGCCGCTCCATCCCTCTACAGGGTCGCAGGCAAGCTGGAGCCTATCCCAGCTGACTACGGGCGAAAGGCGGGGTACACCCTGGACAAGTCGCCAGGTCATCACAGGGCTGACACATAGACACAGACAACCATTCACGCTCACATTCACACCTACGGTCAATTTAGAGTCACCAGTTAACCTAACCTGCATGTCTTTGGACTGTGGGGGAAACCGGAGCACCCGGAGGAAACCCACGCGGACACGGGGAGAACATGCAAACTCCACACAGAAAGGCCCTCGCCGGCCCCGGGGCTCGAACCCAGGACCTTCTTGCTGTGAGGCGACAGCGCTAACCACTACACCACCGTGCTGCCCCACAACCATAGAGTAACACTGTTAAAACTGCAGCCTGATAGACCGATACTTTGGTACCTAGACAGATGTCACGAATGTCCCATAGTCTTGCAGCTACTGTGACATAAAACAACTGATTGAATGAATGGCACTATGAGATGCATCACTGATTATTAAATCAACAGCAGACTCCAGAAACATGGTGAAAGTAAACAGAAGATGCAGGTGATGGACAAACTCAAGTGTCTGAAACATAAATCTATTTATTTGTTACAAGTCAAATGGTGTGTAATGGTAATTGTGAATCCATGCATTCCAGTAAAATACCCTTTGAATGATAAAAAAGCCCAAACCGGTAAAGGTATGCTGATACATCCAAGATTTTATTGTTAACATCCTGTACTATTTGTCTCATCTCATTATCTCTAGCCACTTTATCCTGTTCTACAGGGTCGCAGGCAAGCTGGAGCCTATCCCAGCTGACTACGGGCGAAAGGCGGGGTACACCCTGGACAAGTCGCCAGGTCATCACAGGGCTGACACATAGACACAGACAACCATTCACACTCACATTCACACCTACGGTCAATTTAGAGTCACCAGTTAACCTAACCTGCATGTTTTTGGACTGTGGGGGAAACCGGAGCACCCGGAGGAAACCCACGTGGACAACATGCAAACTCCGCACAGAAAGGCCCTCGCCGGCCACGGGGCTCGAACCCGGACCTTCTTGCTGTGAGGCGACAGCGCTAACCACTACACCACCGTGCCGCCCTGTACTATTTGTGCGTTTATGAAATTGCACCTACAAGCATAACCATTCTCTGGCCCATATAAGTCCATCCCAACCAGATGGGATGCAATGCATTGCGCTCTGGGTTCAATGGAACAAATCAACCACAAATCAATGAGCATGAGAATGAACAGAGTCACACTGTAGCAGGCTTCCTGGAACAGAGGAAAGATCATGACCTGGGCTTAGCGCAGGCCTGTGCACATAAGACCATTCAAATGAGGCATGAATGATGCTGAATGGTCCATGTAAAGTGACCAGGCACTGTGCACATGGTGCTGAGCCATGCCCACACATTAGCACAGGACGTCTGTTTGCAGTGAGACACAGACAAGCTAGAATTAAACCGAAATTAGTTACCAACACCACACAGCAGGGGCCTGTGATTACAGTGTCAACCACACACCACCACCATTATCGTTTTACACACTAATCATCCATCTGTGTGTTTGTTTTTGCTGTGTGTGTGTGTGCTAATCCTGGCAGCATCCTCGGGAATTCAGGGAGATATTATCTCAGGATGTTGGTAAAACCAGATCAGTATGTTTAAAGCCTTATCTACATTAGACCTGTCACAACAAATTTATTTTCGAATTTTCATAATATTTTGTATCCGAAGGTAGAAGAAAAATATTCCATTGTCTCATGTGTTCCTATTTGTTATGTAACAAAATACACATTTCCTTAACTTCATGCTGAAATGACCCTTGCATTGCTTCTGGCAGGAAAAGAGCTCCCAGTAATTCGAAGTCATTTATGGCATACTTTATTTTCATATTTTTAAAATGACCGTTTAATTAAATATAAACATGACCAAGTTATGCCAAATATGAAGTGATATTAGACCTATATCAGTAGTTAATTTCCAACGGACACTTATTGGAGTCACATATTTTTCTGTGGTTAAAGTGCAAACGCTGTTCTATTGGGCATTTAGTACACTACATAGCCGAGGTTTTGACAACATCATGACATTAGGTGTCATGTACTGAGCTTTTATAGTGAATAAGTAGCCAGTTGGGACTTGGCTTAACTGAATGTTGGTGTCTAATAATACAACCCCGATTCCAAAAAAGTTGGGACAAAGTACAAATTGTAAATAAAAACGGAATGCAATGATGTGGAAGTTTCAAAATTCCATATTTTATTCAGAATAGAACATAGATGACATATCAAATGTTTAAACTGAGAAAATGTATCATTTAAAGAGAAAAATTTGGCGATTTTAAATTTCATGACAACAACACATCTCAAAAAAGTTGGGACAAGGCCATGATTACCACTGTGAGACATCCCCTTTTCTCTTTACAACAGTCTGTAAACGTCTGGGGACTGAGGAGACAAGTTGCTCAAGTTTAGGGATAGGAATGTTAACCCATTCTTGTCTAATGTAGGATTCTAGTTGCTCAACTGTCTTAGGTCTTTTTTGTCGTATCTTCCGTTTTATGATGCGCCAAATGTCTTCTATGGGTGAAAGACCTGGACTGCAGCCAGTTCAGTACCCGGACCCTTCTTCTACGCAGCCATGATGCTGTAATTGATGCAGTATGTGGTTTGGCAATGTCATCTTGGAAAATGCAAGGTCTTCCCTGAAAGAGACGTCGTCTGGATGGGAGCATATGTTGCTCTAGAACCTGGATATACCTTTCAGCATTGATGGTGTCTTTCCAGATGTGTAAGCTGCCCATGCCACACGCACTAATGCAACCCCATACCATCAGAGATACAGGCTTCTGAACTGAGCGCTGATAACAACTTGGGTCGTCCTTCTCCTCTTTAGTCCGAATGACACGGCGTCCCTGATTTCCATAAAGAACTTCAAATTTTGATTCGTCTGACCACAGAACAGTTTTCCACTTTGCCACAGTCCATTTTAAATGAGCCTTGGCCCAGAGAAGACGTCTGCGCTTCTGGATCGTGTTTAGATACGGCTTCTTCTTTGAACTATAGAGCTTTAGCTGGCAACGGCGGATGGCACGGTGAATTGTGTTCACAGATAATGTTCTCTGGAAATATTCCTGAGCCCGTTTTGTGATTTCCAATACAGAAGCATGCCTGTATGTGATGCAGTGCCGTCTAAGGGCCCGAAGATCACGGGCACCCAGTATGGTTTTCCGGCCTTGACTCTTACGCATAGAGATTCTTCCAGATTCTCTGAATCTTTTGATGATATTATGCACTGTACGGTAGATGATGATATGTTCAAACTCTTTGCAATTTTACACTGTCGAACTCCTTTCTGATATTGCTCCACTATTTGTCGGCGCAGAATTAGGGGGATTGGTGATCCTCTTCCCATCTTTACTTCTGAGAGCCGCTGCCACTCCAAGATGCTCTTTTTATACCCAGTCATGTTAATGACCTATGGCCAATTGACCTAATGAGTTGCAATTTGGTCCTCCAGCTGTTCCTTTTTTGTACCTTTAACTTTTCCAGCCTCTTATTGCCCCTGTCCTAACTTTGAGATGTGTTGCTGGCATGAAATTTCAAATGAGCCAATATTTGGCATGAAATTTCAAAATGTCTCAATTTCGACATTTGATATGTTGTCTATGTTCTATTGTGAATACAATATCAGTTTTTGAGATTTGTAAATTATTGCATTCTGTTTTTATTTACAATTTGTACTTTGTCCCAACTTTTTTGGAATCGGGGTTGTAAGTGCACACTATATAACAGTGATAGGAAAACATTACAGCTAGTTAACAAATAAAAATGTAACCTAAAGCATTACATTATGCAATAAGGGCAGCACGGTGGTGTAGTGGTTAGCACTGTCACCTGATAGCAAGAAGGTTCTGGGTTCGAGTCCAGTGGCTGACGGGGGCCTTTCTGTGTGGAGTTTGCAAGTTCTCCCCGTATCTGCATGGGTTTCTGCCACAGTTCAAAGACATGTGGTTAGGTGAACATGGGGCAGCCCTGGCCTGAGGTTGGGCTGAAGTGCCCTTGAGCAAGGGCACCTAACCTACAACTGCTCCCCGGGTGCTGTAGCATAGCTGCCTACTGCTCTGGGTATGCGTGTGCGCTCACTGCTCACTTGTGTGTGTGTGTGTTCACTGCTTCAGATGGGTTAAATGCAGAGGTTAAATTTTACTGTGTGCTTAAGTCTGTGTATGTGTGACAAGTAAAGGCTTCTTGGCTTCTAAAATTATGATACTGCCTGATTTTTTTCCTTAATGAAAACAATTTTCACTTTCACCTTTATGTGATTCAAAAACATAGTATTGCATCACTGCTTATGTTATTTTTCATACAGCACTATAAAACTATAGGCTCATTAATATGTGCTTGTGGACCAGAGAAACTTTATCATAGTTCTTAGAACTGATGGAGGAAGTTCCCCTTTTTTGTGTATCCAAACTGCAGGAACTGAGGACAATAAAAGTTCTTTGAACATTTTGAGAGACTTTTAAACTCCTACTTCAGGGTAGGTAATCTCCCAGCAGAAGAGGGAACCATGAGTGACGTCAGTGTACAGTGATTGGTTCGGATGCACGTGTACATTAATTGGTCGAACACATTAGCCAATGCACCACCCCTAACCGCCATTTAAAAAAAAATCTGTGTAAAAGGTTAGTTGCATAAACAACAGCTCTTAATGCTAGCATTACAACCACAAATCAGAAAAAGTTGGGATGGTATGAAAAATGCAAATTAAAAAAAGAAAGCAGTGATTTCTAAATTTACTTTGACTTGTATTTCATTCACAATATGAACCCAAGATATTTCATGTTCTGTCTGGTCAACTTCATTTCATTTGTTAATATACATCCATTCCTGCGTTTCAGGCCTGCAACACATTCTAAAAAAAGTTGGTATGGAGCCATTTAAAGGCCAGTAATGAGGTAAAACAATTAAAAAATGAAGGGATTTGAAACAGGTGATGTCAACAGGTGACTGTAATCACGATTTGGTACAAAATCAGCATCCAGCAAAGGCCTAGTCTTTGAGGAGCAAAGATGAGCTGAGAATCTCTAGTTTGTTAACAAATTCATAAGAAAATTACTGAAAGGTTTAAAAACAATGTTCATCAAAGAAAGACAGGAAGAGATTTATATATTTCAACCTTTATGGTGCATAATATTATTAAATGATTCAAGGAATCTGGAGGAATTTTGCTGTGCAAAGGGCAAGGGCTCAAGCCAAAGCTGAACACCCATGATCTCCAACCCTTCAGATGGCACTGCATCAAGAACAGTCATCCATCTATAGCTAATATAACCACTTATAGGCTTGGGATTAGTTTGGCAAACCTTTGTCAAGCACTACAATACAGAGTTACATCCACAAATGCTAGTCAAAACTTTACTGTGTAAAAAGGAAGCCTTATGTTAACTGTGTACAGAAGAAGTGCCATCGACTTCTCTGGGCTCGGGGGCATCTGGGATGGAACATCACACAGTGGAAATGTGTATTATGGTTAGACGAATCAGAGGCCTTTTTTGTAAGAAATGGACGCCATGTACTCTAGGCCAACGATGAAAAGGACCATCCAGACTGTTACCAGCAACAAGTCCAAAAGCCAGGGTCTGTCATAGTATGGGGTTGTGTCCGTGCCCTTAACAAAGGTAACTTACACTTCTGTTATGGCAACTTTAATACAGAAAAGTACAATGAGATTTTGGAGCAACATATGCTGCCTTCAAGATGACATCTTTTCCAGGGATATTTCAACAAGACAATGTAAAGCCACATTCTGCACACATTACAAAGGCATGGCTGTGGAAGAAGAGGGTGTCTGTCCCCTCTGTCCCCAATCGGTTTGCAGGAAGAAAGGGACAAAATAACACCTGAAACGCTTCATCACTTGGTGTCTTCAGTCCATAAACATATTTTAGGTGTTGTGAGAAGGAATGGCAACATTATAAAGTGGTAAATGCTTTAACATCCCAACTTTTGGGCGGCACGGTGGTGTAGTGGTTAGCGCTGTCGCCTCACAGCAAGAAGGTCCGGGTTCGAGCCCCATGGCCGGCGAAGGCCTTTCTGTGCGGAGTTTGCATGTTCTCCCCGTGTCCGCGTGGGTTTCCTCCGGGTGCTCCGGTTTCCCCCACAGTCCAAAGACATGCAGGTTAGGTTAACTGGTGACTCTAAATTGACCGTAGGTGTGAATGTGAGTTTGAATGGTTGTCTGTGTCTATGCGTCAGCCCTGTGATGACCTGGCGACTTGTCCAGGGTGTACCCTGCCTTTCGCCCGTAGTCAGCTGGGATAGGCTCCAGCTTGCCTGCGACCCTGTAGAACAGGATAAAGCGGCTAGAGATGATGAGATGAGATTCCAACTTTTTTGAAATGCATTGCAAGGACCAAAATGGAAATGTGTTTATTTTGAAAAACAAACAATAAAATTCACGAGGTAAAACATCAAATAATGTGCTGCTGTCTTGTTTTGAATGTAATACAGGTCAAATATTATTTACAAAATCATTGTCTCATCTCATTATCTCTAGCCGCTTTATCCTGTTCTACAGGGTCGCAGGCAAGCTGGAGCCTATCCCAGCTGACTACGGGCGAAAGGCGGGGTACACCCTGGACAAGTCGCCAGGTCATCACAGGGCTGACACATAGACACAGACAACCATTCACACTCACATTCACACCTACGGTCAATTTAGAGTCACCAGTTAACCTAACCTGCATGTCTTTGGACTGTGGGGGAAACCGGAGCACCCGGAGGAAACCCATGTGAACAACATGCAAACTCCGCACAGAAAGGCCTCGTCAGCCATGGGGCTCGAACCCGGACCTTCTTGCTGTGAGGCGACAGTGCTAACCACTACACCACCGTGCCACCCTTGCATTACGTTATCTCATCTCATTATCTCTGGCCACTTTATCCTTCTACAGGGTCGCAGGCAAGCTGGAGCCTATCCCAGCTGACTATGGGCGAAAGGCGGGGTACACCCTGGACAAGTCGCCAGGTCATCACAGGGCTGACACATAGACACAGACAACCATTCACACTCACATTCACACCTACGGTCAATTTAGAGTCACCAGTTAACCTAACCTGCATGTCTTTGGAGTGTGGGGGAAACCGGAGCACCCGGAGGAAACCCACGTGAACAACATGCAAACTCCGCACAGAAAGGCCTCGTCGGCCACGGGGCTCGAACCTGGACCTTCTTGCTGTGAGGCGACAGTGCTAACCACTACACCACCGTGCCGCCCTTGCATTACATTATGATTTTCAAAATTATGATGCCCTGTGATGAGCCCCTGACTGCCTCATTATTCGAGCTACAAAAGGAAAACATTTAGGACTGCATGTAAATCTGCATGTAGATCTGTTTTGGATGCTCTTTTACAACAGAAAATAGCTAAGAACAATATAAATGCCGTATTACTGTATAAGTTGAGGTATATACGCTGAATGGCTGGACTCTGGATGTTCAGTGCTCTTACTGACCACACAAAAATATGAAGGTTTAGGCTAAGACCAGAAGGAATGAGTGTCTGGTGAGACAATTTGGTGAATGAAGTTATGATTCTAGCTCAGGTTTCATGCACATGGTCAATATGGAGGTTTAAATGTTTCAGTGTGGAAGGAAAACATTCTGATGTGAAAACTCCATTTTCAAAGACATCTTTATTTGTGCAGGAACAAACTGCACCTCAGAAGAAGAAAGCCTCACTATTGTTTTGCTTAAACGAAACTAAATCGATTTTTTTTTTTTAAAGTTTGGAGAGTGAAGGCTGTCCACGGAGGAGCTATTTTGATCTTGTGAGAAAAAAATATTAAACTTCTAAAGAAAGCCAAGATGAGCTGAAATGTGTGCATTTGATATCCTGAAACTGTGGTAACTCATTAGAGTTGCTCCAGTGCACAGGAAGCCTGTGTGTGCCAGTCTGCAGTCGAGAGCTGCAGTATTGCGTGGGAGCTCTTCAGGTTGCTCAGACACTATGATCCTCGCATTTCCGGCACCCACACACACTTTTAGAGTTTAAAAGAGTGGGATTTCCCTGCAGATAGCTGCCACTCTCTTCAGCACTTTCTCCAACACACACAATGCCCAATGTTTGAGCAAGGCTGGCACAGGAAGTACCAAACCTGTTGCACTAATGCATGCATGCATGCATGCATACATACATATAGTCCTTCCCACGCCATGTGGTGCATAGGGTGGCGCCGATCTCCGTTTCCATAGCCCTTGGCCTCTCACCTATTACATAGTTAGGGTTACAGTGGGGGGATGGTCCTCTGGTAACCGCGAGAGTTTGGCTACGTTCACACTGCAGGCTGAAGTGACTCAAATCCGATCTTTTTGCCCATATGTGACCTGTATCCGATCTTTTATTGACAATATGAATGACACAGATCCGATTTTTTCAAATCCGACCCAGGCCGTTTGGATATGTGGTCCTAATTCCGATTCCTATCCGCTCTTTTCATATGCGACTTCAGTCTGAACCGCCAGGTCGCATTCATCCGACTTACACGTCATCAACAAGCCACAAACGTCACTATTCTGCGCTGAAGTAGGCGGCGGGTCTCTCAAAAAAAAGTTACAACAACATGGCGCATAATCACGGGCGCAGATAGAGGGTGGGACTCGTCCCACCCAGATTTAAATTCACCTCGCTCGGTCCCCCCCACTTATAGGGAGGAAAAAACGTCTATGCTGTCTTTCTTTGCATAAGGCAAACCTCACGGAAAAATCAAAAGACTAATTACCATTCGGTTTATTGAGGTGCACGGCAGTGTATACATAGTTGCAACAACTCGCATAAAACAAAACAAAGACTGATATTCGGTTGGTTGAGCTGCGCAGACTGCACAGGTTGCGAGCTCGAGCTTGGTTGCTATGGTAACCCACAACAAGTTTGACAGGCATATCGGGGTTGGGGTTGGTTTGCTGGCAGCTTTGTCCCCCCCAGTTTTTTGTCCCCCCCCAGTTCAAAAAACGTATCTGCGCCCCTGCGCATGACATCAATGCGAGGGACGCTTCGGGCTGTGAAGGTTCTGAATCTTCTCAATGGAAGGACGCAGAGGTTAGGAAGCTGATTTCCATTTGGGGGGATACAGCTATTCAAGCTAGATTGGATGGGTCATACCGCAACCGGGCGGTTTTACTTCCGTAAACACTGGCCATGCTCACTGCGTGTGACGTCGTCGTATCCTGCAATGCGCATGCGGAACACTTTTAGGTCGCTTTTCGTTCATACTGAGGATCACATACAAGTCGCATATATTTGTTAATGTGAACGACCTCACAAAAAAATCGGATTTCACAAAAAAATCGGAATTGAGCATTAAGCCTTGCAGTGTGAACGTAGCGTTTGACTCCCCACTCGCATCTGTATTGCAGCATGCCTTGCCAGATGGCAGTAGGTACCATTTTTATGATGGTCTTTGGTATGACCCAACCATGAGTAGAACTCGCGATCGAGAGGCGGACACGCTAACCACTAGGCCACTAGCCGGTCCCCTATATGTGTGTGTGTGTATTTAAAAGCAGAAGTCCATTGTAAAACAAAAGAGAACCTTCATCAGAATAAAAGCTGCTCCAATAAATGAAAGATGCAATGATGCAGTATTTTCTTCCCACATTTAAAAATTTTCAAGATTTTTTAACCAAGAAACACCTAGAATAGGTATGCATTTCAATTTTACCTTCACTGGAGGATCCTGACAAGTCAATGATGACGTAGACTTTGCCCTCAGGCTCCAGGTCAATCTGAGGAGAGAACACACATCTGATCAGATCAGAGATTAGAGGACTTGTACTCTGGCAAATATCAATCTAGCTGATGGATTGGGAGATTATACCATCACTGTGACGTCAAAGCAATATTCACTACCCATTTCATAATGCCGTGCATCTCATCAGCCTCTGTTCTTTATACTTATAAATGTATTAATAAAACAAAAAAAGGCCAAGTTAACATTCAGTGTTTTATTCAATGTACCTATTTACCAATGGAGCAGAAAATACATTACATATATACTAACGGTACATGCTCAAGAATTATTTATAATAGGTTGTGTTTTATCTGATTTATTTATAAAAATATCACATGTATGTGTGGCTTACTTCTTGTTTTTGCAGTCATGATCTATTTCAGTAGCGCATAACAGGATAAGTATGCTGAATTTTCTTATCACGTTACGCTGCCATACTGTTGCATTTTCATCGTGTCCCATATAGCTGTTTCTCTCAGTTATGGACATGTTGAGCTACAGACATTAAGCATGGAGAATGATGATGTTTTATAAACCCACTTCAGATCATTTGCACTACCAGGACGCCCACCCTGCCATCAGCACAGCATGGGGCAGCTGAGCCACGAGAGGCAGAAGCTCCACAGTGACAGCAAACCACTGCTTAATCTCATTATCCAGTGGGAGACAGTCAGAGAAAGAGAGCGTGAGATGAGGGGGATGGAAAGAGTGAAGGCTGTGGCGCATCCAATAGCTGGAGGAGGATGGGATTGTCAGGAAGATGGTTGAATCAGGATACTTGGAAGTTTCAAATAAAAACGGTGGATGGGATTATTTCTAAATTCAGCACAATTTTCTATTTCCTATTCATCATCACATAACAGACATCAACACACACACACACACACACACACATATATATATTTTTACCGTGGGTATGGTGTTCTTTTGGTGATGCGCAGTGTTGTTTTTGCGCCAAACATACCTTTTGGAATTGTGGCCAAAAAGTTCAACCTTGGTTTCATCAGACTATAGCACATTTTGCCACATGCTTTTGGGAGAGTTGATGTATTTTTTTTTGCAAAATTTAGCTGGGCCTGGATGTTTTTCTTTGACCCGACCCCATAGTCCAGACATATGGAGAATACGGGAGATTGTTGTCACATGTAGTACACAACCAGTACTTGTCAGGAATTCCTGCAGCTCCTTCAGTGTTGCTGTCGGCCTCTCGGCAGCCTCCCTGACCAGTTTTCATCTTGTCTTTTCATCACTTTTGGAGGGACATCCAGTTCTTGGAAATGTCACTGTTGTCCCGTATCTTCTCCACTTCTTGATGACTGTCTTCACTGTGCTCCATGGTGTCTGTGAAGATTCTCAATGTGCTCCATGGTATATCTAATGCCGTGGAAAAATTATTGTCCCCTTCTCCTGGCTGATACCTTTCAACAATGAGATCCCTTTGGTGCTTTGTAAGCTCTCTGTGAACCCTGGCTTTTGCTGGAGGAGGCAACTGAGTAAATGTCTGAACTTTATTTGGGGTTAATCAGAGTCATTTTAATTGATGGCAGGTATGAACCCAAAAAGACTGAATGCTGTAATTAAATCAAAAGGTGCTTCAACAAAGTATTAGTTTAAGGGTGTGTACACTTGTGCAACCAGCTTATTGTACGTTTTTTTAACTTTTTTATGTTTTTCCCTGGGCGGCACGGTGGTGTAGTGGTTAGCACTGTCGCCTCACAGCAAGAAGGTTCTGGGTTCGAGCCCAGTGGCCGACGAGGACCTTTCTGTCTGGAGTTTGCATGCTCTCCCTGTGTCCACATAGGTTTCCTCCGGGTGCTCCGGTTTCCCCCACAGTCCAAAGACATGCAGGTTAGGCTAATTGGTGGCTCCAAATTGACCGTGAGTGTGAATGGTTGTCTGTCTCTATGTGTCAGCCCTGCGATGACCTGGCAACTTGTCCAGGGTGTACCCCGCCTTTCGCCTGTAGTCAGCTGGGATAGGCTCCAGCTTGCCTGCGACCCTGTTTTCCCCTTAACAGATTTGTTTGTTTTTCAATTGAATTGTACAGGCTATAGGTCACATTAAAAGTGGGAAAAGTTTCGAAATAATTTATCGTGCTCTCTCTCTTTTTTTTTACATCAGAAAAACCTATCATTTTAATGGGGTGTGTACACTTTTTATATCCACTGTGGGTGTATATATACTGTTAATATCCCCATCCATTACTCTTATTTATCTTTTCAAACTTTTTCGTACATCACAGACAAGTGAACATTTTGACATTAAATTTGCAACGTTAAAGAAACTTTAATTCTGAAAATTTGTTGAAGCTGTATAACTAAAGACCAGCTCTCTTTGAACACACATACTGTCTCTCTATTCAACTAGCTAGAGCCCATAATAAAGTGCAGAATTTGATTACCAAGAGTACATAGCTGGGACATATGGGTGGAGCTTGAAATAATGCAGACCACTGCTCAAACAGTACCACGAGTTGGCCTAGTAGTTAGCATGTCCGCTTCTCAACCGGGAGATCGCGATTTCTGTTTGCAGTTGGGTCATACCAAAGACCATCATAAAAATAGTACCTACTACTGCCTGGCAAGGCACGCTGCAATACAGATGTGAGTAGGGAAGCCAAACTCTCGCGGATATCAGAGGACTAACTCCCCACTGTAACCCTAGCTGAAAAAGCGAGAGGCCGAGGGCTATTGAAACAGAGATCGGTGCCGCACCCATACGCCTTAAGAGCTGGTTAGTACTGGGACAGGAGACTGCCTGGGAAGACCAGATTCTGGCATGAGAGGGACTTTGACTTGACTGCTCAAACACAAATGGGACAGAATTGTCACAAATAATAGACATTAGATTGACAGAATAGCTACCATTCAGCATAGCACAACAATCAGTGGTTTGCATTGTTGTCTCACAGCAAGAAGGTTCTGGGTTCGAACTTCACGATTGACCAGGGCCTTTCTGTGTGCAGTTTACATGTCCCCCCCATGCCTGCATGGGTTTCCTCTGGGTGCTCCAGTTTCCTCCTACATTCCAAATACATATGGATTAGGTGAGCTGACTACTCTAAGGTGGGGTTTACATTAGACCGTATCAGCGGATCATCAGATTAACGTTTTTAAAACGATTAGTGTGCACACAGCAACGCCAATACACGATTCGCGTGCACATAGCAATACCAATACACGGATACGCTCGGCTCCGCAGGCATCCTGCACTCCAAATCACTCCGCCCTAAACAGCGAGTGCCCTCTGGAGGGTGCGCACTCCGGCCCTGCGCAGCTCACAGAGCGTGCGAGTGAAGTGCACGAGCAGTGATTTGGGACTGAGCTGCTGTGTGTGTGATCTCAGTGCATGTCGGGCATGCGCGTCACTTACCACTTGCAAGTGGAAGGATGGCAAGCCTAAAGACAATCATAACTACACAATGGGCAGTATTTGCATCAGTATTTGCAGTATTTTCATACTTTTATACTCTTTAATGAAAGGTGATACAAGGCGGAAGTCCGCGCCGTTTTTCAGCAGTCGTGTCACATGACCAACGCCAGCGAATCAGGAAGGTGGATGTCACAGTGACGTTGTCCAATGACGACGCCAGCTAGAGCTCAGCACAGCGTATCCGCGTATCCGCGTATTCTCACTGTTTACACAGCACCGGACCAGACACGATCTGGATTGAATACGTGGACCCTGGCGGATTCCCGTTTCCCGGCGTTTTAATGTAAACGGACAGTGCATCCGCGAAGAAAACGAGACAGATACGGTCTAATGTAAACTTGGCCTAAATTGCCCATAGGTGTGAATGTGAGTGTGAACAGCTGTCCATCTCTTTATGTTAGCCTGCAACAGACTGGCGAGCTGTCCAGGGTGTAACCCCGCCTCTCGCCTGAAGTCAGCTGGGATTAGCTCCTGCTCACCCGCGACCCTGACAGATAAGAGGTAGAGATAAAATGTTGCGCACTACATAGATACAAACTAATTGTTGTATTATAACATTGAGTTATTACGGAAGCCGAGAGAGGCCCTTCATATAATCTTTTTTTATTCACCTTGTTATCCCGAGATAACGACATAATTAATTCAGGATCTCGAGAAAACAACACAACTAATTTGAGATCTCGAGAAAACAAAACAATTATTCCATGATCTCGAGAAAACAAGACAATTATTCCGTGATCTCGAAAAACAAAACAATTATTTCACGATCTCGAGAAAACAGCTGAGATTTCTAACAGAGCTGAGACGAAGCCGGGCCAGTCTTCTGCGGAGGTGCCGCGGACTAATTTTGAAATGATCCCTTATTAAGACTTAATGCAATCTCTCCCTGTGTCAACTCCTGATCAAAATACTGCCTTATTAGGTGATCGATTATTCCAGACATTCTAATGACCAAAGTTGCGTCTATACAGAATGAGAAATAGCCCCAAAGTCAGCATATCACAAGTCTCTTGGCGCACCTGAATGAACCATTTCTCAGCTGTTTACTCGAGATCATGAAATAATTGTTTTGTTTTCTCGAGATCTCGAATTAGTTGTGTTGTTTTCTCGAGATCCTGAATTAATTATGTCGTTATCTCGGGATAACAAGGTGAATAAAAAAAGATTATATGAAGGGCCTCTCTCGGCTTCCGTAAGTTATAAAATCAGCATGCTACATTCTCTTTATTAAAAAAAAAAAAAAAGTTGAAGTTTTGGCACCCTTTGCTTTATTTGGTTTGCTCACAATATACCTGTGCTATCTACATTGTATTATTTTACCACTTACATTGTAAAGTTAAATAACTTATATTCCTGTTTTTGTGTTAAAGAAAATCCCCTTGTGCTACTTGTGGTAATCACTAATCTCCAGGGATGTGTCTATTGGCAACAATCTGGTGAAACAATACGTATACAGGGGTTACAAGTCCATATATTCCATTTTAGTATAAATAGGCAGGTGATTATAGGAACTCGTGCATGCTGTCTGGTCGAGAAATTCAGACTATTTCTCAATAATCACATCAAGTGACTTGGCAAAATGGCAGCCAATCGCTTCGTCACTGTAAATGAGGAAGAATTACAAATTATGAAAGAAACTGCTGTTCTTAAAAGCACTAAAGATGTTATGGAATTCAGTCTAAAACTATTCAAAGGTCCGGTGGAATTGTGATTTATTTTATTGATTTCAAAATAAAGTATTTTATTTTTTTCGCGGTCTGGTTTCCATCAGATCCTGAGCTCTGATTGGCTGGCGAGCGGGTCCATATCCTACGATGCGGACCCCAGTTACGGACCCTGGATATGGACCTCTGGCGACTCGCTTGTTCACAACAACAACAAACATAGTAGCAATTTTTGTCAACATTTATTTTCACATTTCTCAGGAGAACAGCATTAAATTTACATCATGGATAGTGATAATGACAGTCTTCACAGCAAAAGCGAGTTTTACTACCCTGAGGAAGAAGAAATAAAAGAAAACAATTCAGGAGAAAGCTAAAAACCTGTAACTGTTGCTGATACCAAGCAAAAACATGGCTGAATCCTGAATGACTACATAGGCGGCAAAATGTAGTTTTTTTCCTGCCATGGAAGTGTACTTGTATACCGAGGAGGAAGCCATTTGCATTACAGCCGTGAATGAGAATTCAAAATGGTGGCTCGCCTCGGCTCGGTTTTCCCTTTCGGGCGCTCTCGTTTTCTGTTAGAACTTGGTAAAGAAACAAAAAATATATTATTTACCAGCTTAATGTCGGTCCGTATGGTGAAATACCGTGACCTCGGCCCAGAGGGCCTCGCTCAGTACTTTCAAGACCTCGGTCACGGTATTTCACGATACGGACCTCCCAGCTGGTAAATAACATATATTTATGTGAGTCAGCATAGAGAAGTGACACAAGTCTATGCCGTGTCAAGTCTAGGTGGCACGGTAGTGTAGTGGTTAGCACCGTCACCTCACAGCAAGAAGGTTCTGGGTTCAAGCCCAGTGGCTGACAGAGGCCTTTCTGTGTGGAGTTTGCATGTTCTCCCAGTGTCTGCGTGGGTTTCCTCCAGTTTCCCCCACAGTTCAAAGACATGTGATTAGGTTAACTTTAGCCTGAGGTTGGGCTGAAGTGCCCTTGAGCAAGGCACCTAACCCTCAACTGCTCCCCGGGCACTGTAGCATAGCTGCCCACTGCTCTGGGTATGTGTGTGCGCTCACTGCTTCAGACGGGTTAAATGCAGAGGACGAATTTCACTGTGTGTGTTTAAGTCTGTGCTTGAGTGTATGTGTGATAAATAAAGTATTATTATTATTATTAAATTTGCATGGCACTTTTGACGTTAGGATTTTTTAATAAGATTTTTTTCAATAATCACTTGTGTATCCACCTCAGGCTCAGTGAATATCGGTGAATAATAACCTCAACTTCGTCTCGGTTATTATTCATCGATATTCGCTTCACCTTCGGTGAATAATTGTTACATATTGTTCAGTGTGCTCTCAAATTCACTGTGATCCGTGAGTATTTGATTTTGACATGGCACATTTTGCAAACGGCATGGCTCTTGTGGCTCTCCTTAGAGCGTTCTTTATTGTAGAAGCCTAAATGAGCCCACACTTCAGCTCTGTATGCCCCACGAGCCAGTCTAACTCTTTCAGATTCAGCTATCAGTGGTAAGGTTACTATTCTGCTAGGTTTGCTAATGTTAACATTATTGGTTCACCCTTAAGGCCAATTTATGCTGACGACCCAGTCCTCGCAGATAGCATCGCAGACAGTGTCTGCGTAGCCCCCCCACCTTCGCAGACGCTCTGCGCGCACCTCCCAAAAACTGTGACCACCGCAGAAGCCTCGCAGACAGCGCCGCAGACAAGAGGGCTCTGATTGGTCCACTCTACATCCGCTGTACACGCACTTCCGCTTCCCTACTTTCCCGGTTTGTTTTGTTTTCACGACCGCCATTTTTAAAAACACGAGCGAAGATGGAGCAGCATGAAGAGCGGTTGATTGAGGAAGTACGTACATCTATACGACTCCAGTTCTAGTCATTATAAAAAAAAAAGTTCTAGTCATTATAAGTAACCGGAGGATAAACACTCCACTAACCACACCCACCAACTACTCCTAGCGACTTCGCGCCCCCTTGCGTTGTGGCGGTGAATAACATCGCGCACGCCTATTATCCCCGCTCAACGATAAATTACAACTGTCTGCGAAAAGCTATCTGCGAAAGCCTTGTCGCACGAGCATGCAGAGGCCTTTACGCTACTTCCTGTCTCAGTTTACGTTGTTACACTGGAGTGGAAGAGTCGAATGGCTGTAGATAGATTACAGCACTGCTATGTAGCGGTCTGGGTTTTAAAACACAACACAAAATGAACCACTGTCTGCCACGCATCTTTGCATGTAAACTATTAATTAAAAATTGATAGCGTTTTTTGAGAATCGATACAGTATCACAAAACATAATATCACGATGCTCAAGTGTATCAATATTTTTTACACCTCTACTAATCTCCATGACCCCAACCCTACAACCTCCTGCTTTCATAAGTACAGTTATGTGGTGGGAAATGCACACAGGTACTCAAAGAGAGTTCTTTATTTGCTCAGTTCTTTACTGTACCATCCTGTCGCACATGTCAGTCTGGTGTGAAAGCGCTATCTCTTTCTCTCTGTTGTTTTCTTTTTGGATACCAGCAACCAAGCAAGTCTAGGGACCAAAACAATTGCGAATAGGACAGCCAATGAAAACAGATAGGAACTGGGGCTGATCAACTTCTCGTCTGGCACTTTTCATAGAAATGAGCTCGATTTACCATTGACAGACTGACCTGAATGTTGCTGTCTAATAAATCTTCGGATTTGTTTTTTTTATTTATTATGTCTAATTTAATGTGTGAGCATCACATTAACTTTCTTCTATGTGTAAAAAACCTGCAGGTTTGTAAACAGATTCTTTCTCTCTTTTTTTCTGTAATATCTATTTACAATATCTATAAAAGTATCCACGATTTAACTGCAAATCACATTAAAAAAATCTGCAAATCACGCTGTAATTCTTTAAGCAGTCTCTCTGCTTCTCAGAGAGAAAAAACGTCTTGCTGGAAATGTCACAGTGGAATAAGCTGAAAAACAGATTCCCTGTGAATAGCAGATGATGTCATCTAGAGCACAAATGAGGTGATGATATGTTTGTCATCCTGCCATACAGGCCCCTCCCCCTTCCGGTGATGTCATCAGATTCCATTCAACTGCTGCATCTTCGAGCTGCCTCTTCGAGCGAGCCTGTCTCTAAGGTTCGACAGCCACTAAATATAGCAGAGGAAGGAAAAGCTTCTGTGTGTGTGTGTGTGTGTGTACGTGCTCATTTGTCCCACGTGTGCAGTTTTCTCTGATGATCCTGTCTGCATAAGAGGGGTTAAACACTTTACAGATAAACAATGTTAGCAAGACACAGTCGAGATTCTCTGGCTCCACATGCGTGTGTTTGTGTGTACTTGTACTTGCTACATACTGAATACTGAAATACGTTTTTTACCAACAGAGTGAGGACATTTTTGGGAAGTGAGGACATTTTGGCTGGTCTTCACTTCTTCAAAGGGCTGTTTGAGGGTTGAGACTTAGTTTTAGGGTTCAGGTTAGAATGAGGTTTAGGTTCAGGTTCGGGTAAGGGGTGGGGTTAGGCGTTTAGTTGTGATGGATGCGGTTAGGGTAAGGGGCGAGGGAATGCGTTATATGTCAATGAGTGTCCCTGCAAAGATAAAAGTACACAAGATTGTGTGTGTGTGTGTGTGTGTGTGTGTGTGTGTGTGTGTGTGTGTATACAGGACTAAGTGCATGCTGTGTTCTATTTCCTAAAGTCATTCTCATCAGAAGGTACAGGACAACTGCAAACTGTAGTCAAAGCACAACTTGTGTACACACACACACACTTTTTTTTCACTATCCTTGTGAGGACTTTCCATTGATATAATTATTATTACAGTTAATTAATGCTGTGCCTGCACCTAAACCTAACCATAACCTTAACCTTTGTACTGAAAAGGAAACTTTTTGGCTCTTTTTTTTGTTGTTGTTCAAAAAACACAACAGCAGTTTCCTTGTGGGGACCATCTAAATGTCCCCACAAGATCATAATTATCAATTTTACTATCCTTGTGGGGAGATTTGGTCCTCAGTAGCGCACACACACACACACACACACACACACACACACACACACACACACACACACACAGAGCCTAGAGTCACCAGAATTCTGTCTTGCATTACTGAAAGTAACAAAGCCTGTGGCAGAGTACGAAACTTTCGCACATGCTTGGTAACTAAAACACTGGGAAATAATCTATGTTTTGAGTCTTAATGACATTTTAACTGGGGTGGCACGGTGGTGTAGTGGTTAGCACTGTCGCCTCACAGCAAGAAGGTTCTGGGTTCAAGCCCAGCAGCTGGCGAGGGCCTTTCTGTGTGGAGTTTGCATGTTGTGTCTGTATGGGTTTCCTCCGGGTGCTCCGGTTTCCCCCACAGTCCAAAGACATGCAGGTTAGGTTAACTGGTGACTCTAAATTGACCGTAGGTGTGAATGTGAGTGTGAATGGTTGTCTGTGTCTATGTGTCAGCCCTGTGATGACCTGGCGACTTGTCCAGGGTGTACCCCGCCTTTCGCCCGTAGTCAGCTGGGATAGGCTCCAGCTTGCCTGCGACCCTGTAGAACAGGATAAAGCGGCTAGAGATAATGAATGGATGGACATTTTAACTGTTTTCTCAATGAATGCATGGTTGTTTTAAAAATATCATATTAAACATACAACCCCAATTCCAAAAAAGTTGGGACAAAGTACAAATTGTAAATAAAAACGGAATGCAACGATGTAGAAGTTTCAAAATTCCATATTTTATTCAGAATAGAACATAGATGACGTATCAAATGTTTAAACTGAGAAAATGTATCATTTAAAGAGAAAAATTAGGTGATTTTAAATTTCATGACAACACATCTCAAAAAAGTTGGGACAAGGCCATGTTTACCACTGTGAGACATCCCCTTTTCTCTTTACAACAGTCTGTAAACGTCTGGGGACTGAGGAGACAAGTTGCTCAAGTTTAGGGATAGGAATGTTAACCCATTCTTGTCTAATGTAGGATTCTAGTTGCTCAACTGTCTTAGGTCTTTTTTGTCGTATCTTCCGTTTTACGATGCGCCAAATGTTTTCTATGGGTGAAAGATCTGGACTGCAGGCTGGCCAGTTCAGTACCCGGACCCTTCTTCTACGCAGCCATGATGCTGTAATTGATGCAGTATGTGGTTTGGCATTGTCATGTTGGAAAATGCAAGGTCTTTTCTGAAAGAGACGTCGTCTGGATGGGAGCATATGTTGCTCTAGAACCTGGATATACCTTTCAGCATTGATGGTGTCTTTCCAGATGCGTAAGCTGCCCATGCCACACGCACTAATGCAACCCCACACCATCAGAGATGCAGGCTTCTGAACTGAGCGCTGATAACAACTTGGGTCGTCCTTCTCCTCTTTAGTCCGAATGACACGGCGTCCCTCATTTCCATAAAGAATTTCAAATTTTGATTCGTCTGACCACAGAACAGTTTTCCACTTTGCCACAGTCCATTTTAAATGAGCCTTGGCCCAGAGAAGACGTCTGCGCTTCTGGATCATGTTTAGATACGGCTTCTTCTTTGAACTATAGAGTTTTAACTGGCAACGGCGGATGGCATGGTGAATTGTGTTCACAGATAATGTTCTCTGGAAATATTCCTGAGCCCATTTTGTGATTTTCAATACAGAAGCATGCCTGTATGTGACGCAGTGCCATCTAAGGGCCTGAAGATCACGGGCACCCAGTATGGTTTTCCGGCCTTGACCCTTACGCACAGAGATTCTTCCAGATTCTCTGAATCTTTTGATGATATTATGCACTGTAGATGATGATATGTTCATCAAACTCTTTGCAATTTTACACTGTCGAACTCCTTTCTGATATTGCTCCACTATTTGTCGGTGCAGAATTAGGGGGATTGGTGATCCTCTTCCCATCTTTACTTCTGAGAGCCGCTGCCACTCCAAGATGCTCTTTTTATACCCAGTCATGTTAATGACCTATTGCCAATTGACCTAATGAGTTGCAATTTGGTCCTCCAGCTGTTCCTTTTTTGTACCTTTAACTTTTCCAGCCTCTTATTGCCCCTGTCCCAACTTTTTTGAGATGTGTTGCTGTCATGAAATTTCAAATGAGCCAATATTTGGCATGAAATTTCAAAATGTCTCACTTTCGACATTTGATATGTTGTCTATGTTCTATTGTGAATACAATATCAGCTTTTGAGATTTGTAAATTATTGCAATCCGTTTTTATTTACAATTTGTACTTTGTCCCAACTTTTTTGGAATCTGGGTTGTACTATTTGCACTAAATCTTACTGAAAAGAAGTATGTAGCACTTATGTGAACTATATAACTATGTCTAGTGTAGATATCTTTATGAAATAAATGCAGTGTGCTCATTTTTAATAAAAAGTCCATAAGACTGAAATTTTAAAAAAACAAACAAAAATACTCTATATGGAAGACAATTGTTATTCTGTAATATGATGGCTTACCTGATACAGAGCAGTAGGAATGCAACAATATATCATGTGATGATAATTCGCAATACAATTTATGATTCAAATTGATGAAATGAAAAATGAATCGTGATTATTATCTGTGGAATCTCTTAGTTTTTCCGGGCTGTAACTGCATTGTTTAGATGGAGAGAATAACATACAATAGCGGGAATACACATGACTTTACTGTAGGCAGAAGTAACACAGCTCTAATGCCCTGCAAACACAAAAAAACAGATCTAAAATGGAAGAGCGCTGTTGTTTGATTGACTCTACAAATAGATCTAAGAAGAACTTTGAAGTTTGAAGAGGTGTGTTTTCAGGGTAGGAAGAGAGTCAGTGGCTGTGTTTGAATCGACAGGTGGACATAAGGCAGGACTTTCGATTGAAGGCATCTTCTAAGGACACTTGTTTTGAATGACCTTTTAGGGTCGTGTGATGACGTGATGACGTGTGACATCAGCATGCTGTGTAACTAAACCAAAGAATTAGCTAATTCTAATGAAAACAAACAGATACCTTACAAATCATATCAAACAAATTAATTTGGTTGTAGTCACAGGGTTATAAGATAGTACAATGTTTATTTCTTGGTAACTTCTCAAAAATCTAAGTGGAAAAAAAAAAGCCCAAAAATATATTTGTATACGAAGTCACTTTTCTGTGAAGTTCAGTCCACCACCTCTTTTTATTCTTTCCATTGCTTGTTGGAGCTGCTGCACAGATTTATGGGTAATATGCAGCATCGACGATACATCAATGTTGCTTTCAACTGGGGGTAGTTTGAAGGCATCAGAGAAGACAAGAAATGAGAGTTCGATCCATTTCAAACGGTCCTTGATGCCGCACTGTCTTGTTAGACATCCTCCTGAGGCAACATTTTCCCCATTTCCAACATAATATTATGGATGTGTTGTGGGAGGGAGCTCCAGAGAAGAGGGGCAACATAACTGAAAGCTCTAAACCCCATGGTAGTCAAGCAGGCAGGAGGTATAGTGAGATTGATGCAGAAGGAGGATCTAAGGGTATGGGAGGGTGCACAGATGTGAGGAGGTGCAAAGTTATGAAGAGTCTTGAAAATGAGAAGCAGAATCTTGAAATTAATATATTTAACAGAGAGCCAATGAAGCTGCTTAAGGACAGGAGTAATATGTTTATGTTCTATGGATGTAGTACAAAGCCTTCCCAGAAGAGTGGAGGTTATTAGAACAGCAAAGGGGGATTAAATCTGGAATAGGATATTCAAAACACACATTTGGGTGTGGGTGGCACAGTGGTGTAATGGTTAGCGCTGTTGCCTCACAGCAAGAAGGTCCTGGGTTTGAGCCCAGCGACCGGCGAGGGCCTTTCTGTGTGGAGTTTGCATGTTCTCCCCGTGTCTGCGTGGGTTTCCTCTAGGTGCTCTGGTTTCCCCTACAGTCCAAAGGCATGCAGGTTAGGCTAATTGGTGGCTCTAAATTGACTGTAGGTGTGAGTGTGAATGTGAGTGTGAATGGTTGTCTGTGTCTATGTGTCAGCCCTGTGATGACCTGGCGACTTGTCCAGGGTGTACCCTGCCTTTCGCCTGTAGTCAGCTGAGATAGGCTCCAGCTTGCCTGCGACCCTGTAGAACAGGATAAAGCTGAGATGAGATGAGACATTTGGGTGTGATTGTCAAGTCTCCACAAACTTTTGGCCAAATAGTGTATAACCACTAACACACTAGTGGTGGCTGATGTAACTAAAACATCATACAGTTTTTTTTTTTTCCCAACACACTAGTACTAGCAAAGTCCTGGTTTAGTCCTGGGTATCACTTTAAATTGCAACCGGTAGTGAGTCTCAGGTCCAGGAGGACTTGAGTATTGGGGAAAGTAGAGTTACCCCTTAATCATCATTGCTCCCAGGTCCATTCTGACCCGGAGTGGTAGCACCTGCCTGGGTTCCAGCTGTGGGTTAAATAGTACATCGCCAATAAGGTGTTGGAAGCAGGGCGCTTTTCAGTGCCATGTGGCAGATGAACCCAACAGGGTCAATGGCACACCACCTGATGGCATGCGGAAGAGCCACTCAAATGGCCAACGGATGGCATCACTCGGCAAGTCAGTTATCACTGCGGGGCAACTTCCATACCCGTCAGGTCTGTGGCACTTTTGTGCACCACTTGGCATCAGGTCTGGAGGTCCAGAGAGACAACACGATGGGGGCAAGACATTGTTTATCTTACCTTACCGTGCAAGCTGCTTCATTAGGAAAGGAGACTAAGTCTAGTGCGTTCTGGTGCGGGCCTCGCAGCCCATCTGCGTTTCTGCGCATCTTAATAAAGCAGTCATCATCGCTCGTGATGGACAGCTGACGACGACAAGGACTCGCAAAACTGTAGTATCATAGTGCTCTGTTTAAAGGCTATGAATACAATAAAGTCAGCATTTATACCGGTAGAAATTAAAAGTATGAACAAGGGGTCAAAGTCCAACAATTATTAAAAAAGTATATAAAACTAGATAGAGACTGTGACTAAAGTCCCAGTAATGTGCGCTAGCTGTTACAAACCGGGATGTCTGGATACCGTACCTGTCAGGGATGGATGAAGATGAATGCATGTGCAGAAGATATTTATTAAGAGAAGTGCAATCAGGCAAACAGTCCAAATCAGCAGGCACAAATCAGAAACGAGAAACAAGCAGTAGGTCAGGAGAGGCACAAACAGAATATCGTAGGCACAGACAAAGGTGGAATCAAAGGACTAGGAATAGGAACTAGGAATTCAGAAACCAGGAAATCAAAACAACGCATGGCTTGGTAACGTGTCTAAACAACTCAATACTTCGCAACCTGAGTTAGTCTTTGGCGTCCTTATATATGTGTGCTGATTTCGCCTTAATCCAGTGCCAGTGTGAGTCATTAGCAGTGCGCACGTGAATCAGCTCACAGCGTGCGCCGTCCAGCGCGTGCGCGAGAGTCATCCAATGAGCGCAGGTGTGACAGTACCCTATAGATCTGGAACGGTAAGAGATAGAGAATGACGCTTAATGAGGAAAAGTTGCGCCCTACCACCCTGAACAAAATCTCATCTCATTATCTCTAGCCGCTTTATCCTTCTACAGGGTCGCAGGCAAGCTGGAGCCTATCCCAGCTGACTACGGGTGAAAGGCGGGGTACACCCTGGACAAGTCGCCAGGTCATCGCAGGGCTGACACGTAGACACAGACAACCATTCACACTCACATTCACACCTACGGTCAATTTAGAGTCACCAGTTAACCTAACCTGCATGTCTTTGGACTATGGGGGAAACCGGAGCACCCGGAGGAAACCCACACGGACACGGGGAGAACATGCAAACTCCGCACAGAAAGGCCCTCGCCGACCACGGGGCTCGAACCCAGGACCTTTTTGCTGTGAGGCGACAGCGCTAACCACTACACCACCGTGCCGCCCCCCTGAACAAAATAAAAAAAAAAAAAAGATTGAAAAAATCATGAAAATTGACAGAGTTGTAAGTGATTGAAAAAAAACAACAAACAAACATTTTTCATGGATCATTCTGGATCAGCATCAAAAGCTATAGCAACTTAATTCAGCCCAGAGGTATTCTTCATGTGAAATTTGGTGATGATGAAAACTGAGGGAGAAATCGCATCCTAAAAACGTTAGGAGAATAATAATAAGAAGAAGAAGAAGTAGAAGGAAAAATATAAAGTAGAAAGATCCTGAGTGAGAGTAACAATTTGCACCAGCACTGCTTTCGCAAATTCATTAAATTGCTGTAATGGAATAAAATATATTCAGCTGTTAGGGAAGGGTTTGGCAGTCAAATGGCAGGAAATCAATTGTGTTGCCCAAAAGCATGTTTCGACGTAGCCTTCCAATTTTCTGACTGATATTTCAGTCTCTTTATGTTATTACAGTATCTTTTTTTCCAGAGACTGTTTGTTTTAGGGTGAAACAGCAAAGAACATACCTATCAACTACTGCTGCGATCATAAAGATTGTCGTGTGCATATCTGAGGACTGAATATATAATCTCACTTGATTTACATTCTCGCTATCCAGTGTCAGCCAGAAGAGGACACGTTATCTTTTGAGTCTGGTTCCTCTCAAGGTATTTTTTCTCAAGTGGTTTTCTTGCCACTTTCACCATTCGCTTGCTCATCAGAGATCTCGAGTGACAGTTGGATTTCTGGAAAGTTCGCTCTCTTACTTACTGATGATTGTTAAAAGGGCAATTTACAAATAAAAATGAATTGAACTAAAAAAAAAGCTGTTTATTCTGCTTCGAAGATGGTGACTTTTCACAATTTGTGTTGCTAGTCCGTTACATTTTAGGGTTTCTGACATGGTCAGTCACACAGCATTTGAGGTCTTCGGTTAAAACTATACCAACACAAAATAAGTTCCATGAAGTGAAGAAAGCAATGCAATTTGCCAATGCACCAGGGAACAAACCTTCACTCTCTCCAGCAGTTTCTAGAATACCATCATATTATTACCAGTGTGGTTTTAATTTGATACTTGATGCCGTTGTTTGTTCACTTGTCTAATGCACATAACCATTTTCTATTTTTTTTATACAATATGCAGTTGGTACTGACAATAATCACAAAATACTAGAAACCCTTCATGTGACACTGAACAGAAATGATCACACTAACACACACGCATGCTGCCCACTAGTACATCAAACCAGGGTTCAAGAGGCAAACCATCAACACTGAGCAAGGAGCACAGCGACAGACCTGTCAATCAACTGATTTGTGTCAACTAAATAATGCAGAGTAGTGTTGCTTAGTACTGGCTCATGTTACACACACAGGCATATAAACACAAACACAGACTTATGCACACACAAGAGCCGAGCGGCGGAAAAACAGAGAGTGTGCACATGAATGTAAGGGCATTTAAGGGATAGTGAAAGTAAGATGAACAGAGAGGAAGCAAGAACTCTCTCTCTCTCTCTCTCTCTCTCTCTCTCTGTGTGTAAGCAAGAAAGATTTGGTGCAGTGATAAAGCGAAGGATAAGTTGGGGACAGCAGCAGATCTTCTTATGCAACACCCTGTGCTCTCTCTCATCCCGAGCACACAAAAACAGTGTATGCATATACTGTATACTTATACACTTAAAGCAGCATTATGGAGGAATTTTATCTTAAATTATCGGCTTCAAAATCATTTTGATGGTACACTGACTTGTAATAAGGAGAACAGCTTGTCTTCTGTCTCGTCTCTGCGCCCAGTTCACCAGTGATAGCACAATGTAACTCTGGTGGCACATCCCGGAGACCTCTGGCAAGAAATACATAACGCTTTACAGCAGAGCGAGACCTGAGTAACGCTTTACAGCAGAGCGAGACCTGAGTAACGCTTTACAGCAGAGCGAGACCTGAGTAACGCTTTACAGCAGAGCGAGACCTGAGTAACGCTTTACAGCAGAGCGAGACCTGAGTAACGCTTTACAGCAGAGCGAGACCTGAGTAACGCTTTACAGCAGAGCGAGACCTGAGTAACGCTTTACAGCAGAGCGAGACCTGAGTAACGCTTTACAGCAGAGCGAGACCTGAGTAACGCTTTACAGCAGAGCGAGACCTGAGTAACGCTTTACAGCAGAGCGAGACCTGAGAAACGCTTTACAGCAGAGCGAGACCTGAGTAACGCTTTACAGCAGAGCGAGACCTGAGTAACGCTTTACAGCAGAGCGAGACCTGAGTAACGCTTTACAGCAGAGCGAGAACTGAGTAACGCTTTACAGCAGAGCGAGACCTGAGAAACGCTTTACAGCAGAGCGAGACCTGAGAAACGCTTTACAGCAGAGCGAGAACTGAGAAACGCTTTACAGCAGAGCGAGACCTGAGTAACGCTTTACAGCAGAGCGAGACCTGAGTAACGCTTTACAGCAGAGCGAGACCTGAGTAACGCTTTACAGCAGAGCGAGACCTGAGTAACGCTTTACAGCAGAGCGAGACCTGAGTAACGCTTTACAGCAGAGCGAGACCTGAGTAACGCTTTACAGCAGAGCGAGACCTGAGTAACGCTTTACAGCAGAGCGAGACCTGAGTAACGCTTTACAGCAGAGCGAGACCTGAGTAACGCTTTACAGCAGAGCGAGACCTGAGTAACGCTTTACAGCAGAGCGAGACCTGAGTAACGCTTTACAGCAGAGCGAGACCTGAGTAACGCTTTACAGCAGAGCGAGACCTGAGTAACGCTTTACAGCAGAGCGAGACCTGAGTAACGCTTTACAGCAGAGCGAGACCTGAGTAACGCTTTACAGCAGAGCGAGACCTGAGTAACGCTTTACAGCAGAGCGAGACCTGAGTAACGCTTTACAGCAGAGCGAGACCTGAGTAACGCTTTACAGCAGAGCGAGACCTGAGAAACGCTTTACAGCAGAGCGAGACCTGAGTAACGCTTTACAGCAGAGCGAGACCTGAGTAACGCTTTACAGCAGAGCGAGACCTGAGTAACGCTTTACAGCAGAGCGAGAACTGAGTAACGCTTTACAGCAGAGCGAGACCTGAGAAACGCTTTACAGCAGAGCGAGACCTGAGAAACGCTTTACAGCAGAGCGAGAACTGAGAAACGCTTTACAGCAGAGCGAGACCTGAGAAACGCTTTACAGCAGCGTGAGAACTGAGTAATGCTTTACAGCAGCGTGAGAACTGAATAATGCTTTACAGCAACGTGAGAATAGAGTAACGCTTTACAGCAGCGCGAGAACTGAGTAACGCTTTACAGCAGCGCGAGAACTGAGTAACGCTTTACAGCAGCATGAGAACGGAGAAATGCTTTACAGCAGCGCGAGAACCAAGTAACACTTTACAGCAGCGCGAGAACTGCATAACGCTTTACAGCAGCGCGAGAACCGAGTAACACTTTACAGCAGCGTGAGAACTGAGTAACACTTTACAGCAGCGCAAGAACTGAGTAACACTTTACAGCAGCGCGAGAACTGAGTAACGCTTTACAGCAGCGCGAGAACCGAGTAACACTTTACAGCACCGCGAGAACTGAGTAACACTTTACAGCAGCGCGAGAACTGAGTAACACTTTACAGCAGCGCGAGAACTGAGAAATGCTTTACAGTAGCGTGAGAACTGAGCAACGCTTTACAGCAGAGCGAAAACTGAGAAACGCTTTACAGCAGGGCGAGAACTGAGTAACGCTTTACAGCAGGGCGAGAACTGAGTAACGCTTTACAGCAGCGCGAGAACTGAGAAATGCTTTACAGCAGCGTGAGAACTGAGTAACGCTTTACAGCAGCGCGAGAACTGAGAAACGCTTTACAGCAGCGTGAGAACTGAGTAATGCTTTACAGCAGTGCGAGAACTGAATAACGCTTTACAGCAGCGCGAGAACTGAGAAACGCTTTACAGCAGCGTGAGAACTGAGAAACGCTTTACAGCAGCGTGAGAACTGAGTAACACTTTACAGCAGCGCGAGAACTGAGAAACGCTTTACAGCAGCGTGAGAACTGAGTAATGCTTTACAGCAGTGCGAGAACTGAATAACGCTTTACAGCAGCGCGAGAACTGCATAACACTTTACAGCAGCGCGAGAACTGAGTAACGCTTTACAGCAGCGTGAGAACTGAATAACGCTTTACAGCAGCGCGAGAACTGCATAACGCTTTACAGCAGTGTGAGAACTGAGTAACGCTTTACAGCAGTGTGAGAACTGAGTAACGCTTTACAGAACTGTGAGAACTACGTAACTTTAGAGAACCGTGAGAACTGAGTATTGCTTTACAGAACCATGAGAACTACGTAACTCTTTACAGCACCATGAGAACAGCGTAATGCTTTACAGCAGTGTGAGAACTGAGTAAGGCTTTACAGCAGCGCGAGAACTGAGTAATGCTTTACAGCAACGCGAGAACCGAGTAACACTTTACAGCAGCGCGAGAACTGAGTAACACTTTACAGCAGCGCGAGAACTGAGAAACGCTTTACAGCAGCGCGAGAACTGAGAAACGCTTTACAGCAGCGCGAGAACTGAGAAACGCTTTACAGCAGTGCGAGAACTGAGAAACGCTTTACAGCAGCGCGAGAACTGAGTAACGCTTTACAGCAGGGCGAGAACTGAGTAACGCTTTACAGCAATGCGAGAACTGAGTAACGCTTTACAGCAGCGCGAGAACTGAGTAACACTTTACAGCAGCGCTAGAACTGAGAAACGCTTTACAGCAGCGTGAGAACTGAGTAACGCTTTACAGCAGCGCGAGAACTGAATAACGCTTTACAGCAGCGCGAGAACTGCATAACACTTTACAGCAGCGCGAGAACTGAGTAACGCTTTACAGCAGCGCGAGAACTGCATAACACTTTACAGCAGCGCGAGAACTGAGTAAGGCTTTACAACAGCATGAGAACTGCATAACGCTTTACAGCAGTGTGAGAACTGAGTAACGCTTTACAGAACTGTGAGAACTACATAACTTTAGAGAACCGTGAGAACTGAGTATTGCTTTACAGATCCATGAGAACTACGTAACTCTTTACAGCACCATGAGAACAGCGTAATGCTTTACAGCAGTGTGAGAACTGAGTAAGGCTTTACAGCAGCGCAAGAACTGAATAATGCTTTACAGCAGCGCGAGAACTGAGTAATGCTTTACAGCAGCGCGAGAACTGAGTAAGGCTTTACAGCAGTGTGAGAACTGAGTAAGGCTTTACAGCAGTGTGAGAACTGAGTAAGGCTTTACAGAAGTGTGAGAACTGAGTAACGCTTTACAGAAGTGTGAGAACTGAGGAAGGATTTACAGCAGTGTGAGAACTGAGTAACGCTTTACAGAAGTGTGAGAACTGAGGAAGGATTTACAGCAGTGTGAGAACTGAGTAACGCTTTACAGAAGTGTGAGAACTGAGTAAGGCTTTACAGAAGTGTGAGAACTGAGGAAGGCTTTACAGCAGTGTGAGAACTGAGTAAGGCTTTACAGCAGCGCGAGAACTGAATAATGCTTTACAGCAGCGCGAGAACCGAGTAACACTTTACAGCAGCGTGAGAACTGAGTAACACTTTACAGCAGCGCAAGAACTGAGTAACACTTTACAGCAGCGCGAGAACCGAGTAACACTTTACAGCAGCGTGAGAACTGAGTAACACTTTACAGCAGCGCAAGAACTGAGTAACACTTTACAGCAGCGCGAGAACTGAGTAACGCTTTACAGCAGCGCGAGAACCGAGTAACACTTTACAGCACCGCGAGAACTGAGTAACACTTTACAGCAGCGCAAGAACTGAGTAACACTTTACAGCAGCGCGAGAACTGAGAAATGCTTTACAGTAGCGTGAGAACTGAGCAACGCTTTACAGCAGAGCGAAAACTGAGAAACGCTTTACAGCAGGGCGAGAACTGAGTAACGCTTTACAGCAGGGCGAGAACTGAGTAACGCTTTACAGCAGCGCGAGAACTGAGAAATGCTTTACAGCAGCGTGAGAACTGAGTAACGCTTTACAGCAGCGCGAGAACTGAGAAACGCTTTACAGCAGCGTGAGAACTGAGTAATGCTTTACAGCAGTGCGAGAACTGAATAACGCTTTACAGCAGCGCGAGAACTGAGAAATGCTTTACAGCAGCGTGAGAACTGAGAAACGCTTTACAGCAGCGTGAGAACTGAGTAACACTTTACAGCAGCGCGAGAACTGAGAAACGCTTTACAGCAGCGTGAGAACTGAGTAATGCTTTACAGCAGTGCGAGAACTGAATAACGCTTTACAGCAGCGCGAGAACTGCATAACGCTTTACAGCAGTGTGAGAACTGAGTAACGCTTTACAGCAGTGTGAGAACTGAGTAACGCTTTACAGAACTGTGAGAACTACGTAACTTTAGAGAACCGTGAGAACTGAGTATTGCTTTACAGAACCATGAGAACTACGTAACTCTTTACAGCACCATGAGAACAGCGTAATGCTTTACAGCAGTGTGAGAACTGAGTAAGGCTTTACAGCAGCGCGAGAACTGAGTAATGCTTTACAGCAACGCGAGAACTGAGTAATGCTTTACAGCAGCGCGAGAACCGAGTAATGCTTTACAGCAGCGCGAGAACCGAGTAACACTTTACAGCAGCGCGAGAACTGAGTAACACTTTACAGCAGCGCGAGAACTGAGAAACGCTTTACAGCAGTGCGAGAACTGAGAAACGCTTTACAGCAGCGCGAGAACTGAGTAACGCTTTACAGCAGGGCGAGAACTGAGTAACGCTTTACAGCAACGCGAGAACTGAGTAACGCTTTACAGCAGCGCGAGAACTGAGTAACGCTTTACAGCAGCGTGAGAACTGAGTAACACTTTACAGCAGCGCGAGAACTGAATAACGCTTTACAGCAGCGCGAGAACTGCATAACACTTTACAGCAGCGCGAGAACTGAGTAACGCTTTACAGCAGCGCGAGAACTGCATAACACTTTACAGCAGCGCAAGAACTGAGTAAGGCTTTACAGCAGCATGAGAACTGCATAACGCTTTACAGCAGTGTGAGAACTGAGTAACGCTTTACAGAACTGTGAGAACTACATAACTTTAGAGAACCGTGAGAACTGAGTATTGCTTTACAGATCCATGAGAACTACGTAACTCTTTACAGCACCATGAGAACAGCGTAATGCTTTACAGCAGTGTGAGAACTGAGTAAGGCTTTACAGCAGCGCGAGAACTGAATAATGCTTTACAGCAGCGCGAGAACTGAGTAATGCTTTACAGCAGCGCGAGAACTGAGTAAGGCTTTACAGCAGTGTGAGAACTGAGTAAGGCTTTACAGCAGCGCGAGAACTGAATAATGCTTTACAGCAGCGCGAGAACTGAGTAATGCTTTACAGCAGCGTGAGAACTGAGTAAGGCTTTACAGCAGTGTGAGAACTGAGTAAGGCTTTACAGAAGTGTGAGAACTGAGTAACGCTTTACAGAAGTGTGAGAACTGAGGAAGGATTTACAGCAGTGTGAGAACTGAGTAAGGCTTTACAGAAGTGTGAGAACTGAGTAAGGCTTTACAGAAGTGTGAGAACTGAGGAAGGCTTTACAGCAGCGCGAGAACTGAATAATGCTTTACAGCAGCGCGAGAACTGAGTAATGATTTACAGCAGCGCGAGAACTGAGTAAGGCTTTACAGCAGTGTGAGAACTGAGTAAGGCTTTACAGAAGTGTGAGAACTGAGTAACGCTTTACAGAAGTGTGAGAACTGAGGAAGGATTTACAGCAGTGTGAGAACTGAGTAAGGCTTTACAGAAGTGTGAGAACTGAGTAAGGCTTTACAGAAGTGTGAGAACTGAGTAAGGCTTTACAGCAGTGTGAGAACTGAGTAAGGCTTTACAGAAGTGTGAGAACTGAGGAAGGCTTTACAGCAGAGTGAGAACTGAGGAAGGCTTTACAGAAGTGTGAGAACTGAGTAAGGCTTTACAGAAGTGTGAGAACTGAGTAAGGCTTTACAGAAGTGTGAGAACTGAGTAAGGCTTTACAGAAGTGTGAGAACTGAGTAACGCTTTACAGCATTGTGAGAACTGAGTAACGCTTTACAGAAGTGTGAGAACTGAGTAAGACTTTACAGAAGTGTGAGAACTGAGTAAGGCTTTACAGAAGTGTGAGAACTGAGTAACGCTTTACAGCATTGTGAGAACTGAGTAACGCTTTACAGAAGTGTCAGAACTGAGTAAGGCTTTACAGAACTGTGAGAACTGAGTAACGCTTTACAGAAGTGTGAGAACTGAGTAACGCTTCACAGCAGTGTGAGAACTGAGTAAGGCTTTACAGAAGTGTGAAAACTGAGTAACGCTTTACAGAACTGTGAGAACTGAGTAAGGCTTTACAGAAGTGTGAGAACTGAGTAAGGCTTTACAGAAGTGTGAGAACTGAGTAAGGCTTTACAGAAGTGTGAGAACTGAGTAACGCTTTACAGCATTGTGAGAACTGAGTAATGCTTTACAGAAGTGTGAGAACTGAGTAAGGCTTCACAGCAGTGTGAGAACTGAGTAAGGCTTTACAGCAGTGTGAGAACTGAGTAACACTTTACAGAAGTGTGAGAACTGAGTAAGGCTTCACAGCAGTGTGAGAACTGAGTAACGCTTTACAGAAGTGTGAGAACTGAGTAAGGCTTCACAGCAGTGTGAGAACTGAGTAAGGCTTTACAGCAGTGTGAGAACTGAGTAAGGCTTCACAGCAGTGTGAGAACTGAGTAATGCTTTACAGCAGCGCGAGAACTGAGTAATGCTTTACAGCAGCGCGAGAACCGAGTAACACTTTACAGCAGCGCGAGAACTGAGAAACGCTTTACAGCAGCGCGAGAACTGAGAAACGCTTTACAGCAGCGCGAGAACTGAGAAACGCTTTACAGCAGTGCGAGAACTGAGAAACGCTTTACAGCAGCGCGAGAACTGAGTAACGCTTTACAGCAGGGCGAGAACTGAGTAACGCTTTACAGCAACGCGAGAACTGAGTAACGCTTTACAGCAGCGCGAGAACTGAGTAACGCTTTACAGCAGCGCGAGAACTGAGTAACACTTTACAGCAGCGCTAAAACTGAGAAACGCTTTACAGCAGCGTGAGAACTGAGTAACGCTTTACAGCAGCGCGAGAACTGAATAACGCTTTACAGCAGCGCGAGAACTGCATAACACTTTACAGCAGCGCGAGAACTGAGTAACGCTTTACAGCAGCGCGAGAACTGCAAAACACTTTACAGCAGCGCGAGAACTGAGTAAGGCTTTACAGCAGCATGAGAACTGCATAACGCTTTACAGCAGTGTGAGAACTGAGTAACGCTTTACAGAACTGTGAGAACTACATAACTTTAGAGAACCGTGAGAACTGAGTATTGCTTTACAGATCCATGAGAACTACGTAACTCTTTACAGCACCATGAGAACAGCGTAATGCTTTACAGCAGTGTGAGAACTGAGTAAGGCTTTACAGCAGCGCGAGAACTGAATAATGCTTTACAGCAGCGCGAGAACTGAGTAATGCTTTACAGCAGCGTGAGAACTGAGTAAGGCTTTACAGCAGTGTGAGAACTGAGTAAGGCTTTACAGAAGTGTGAGAACTGAGTAACGCTTTACAGAAGTGTGAGAACTGAGGAAGGATTTACAGCAGTGTGAGAACTGAGTAAGGCTTTACAGAAGTGTGAGAACTGAGTAAGGCTTTACAGAAGTGTGAGAACTGAGGAAGGCTTTACAGCAGTGTGAGAACTGAGTAAAGCTTTACAGCAGCGCGAGAACTGAATAATGCTTTACAGCAGCGCGAGAACCGAGTAACACTTTACAGCAGCGTGAGAACTGAGTAACACTTTACAGCAGCGCAAGAACTGAGTAACACTTTACAGCAGCGCGAGAACCGAGTAACACTTTACTGCAGCGTGAGAACTGAGTAACACTTTACAGCAGCGCAAGAACTGAGTAACACTTTACAGCAGCGCGAGAACTGAGTAACGCTTTACAGCAGCGCGAGAACCGAGTAACACTTTACAGCACCGCGAGAACTGAGTAACACTTTACAGCAGCGCGAGAACTGAGTAACACTTTACAGCAGCGCGAGAACTGAGAAATGCTTTACAGTAGCGTGAGAACTGAGCAACGCTTTACAGCAGAGCGAAAACTGAGAAACGCTTTACAGCAGGGCGAGAACTGAGTAACGCTTTACATCAGGGCGAGAACTGAGTAACGCTTTACAGCAGCGCGAGAACTGAGAAATGCTTTACAGCAGCGTGAGAACTGAGTAACGCTTTACAGCAGCGCAAGAACTGAGAAACGCTTTACAGCAGCGTGAGAACTGAGTAATGCTTTACAGCAGTGCGAGAACTGAATAACGCTTTACAGCAGCGCGAGAACTGAGAAACGCTTTACAGCAGCGTGAGAACTGAGTAACGCTTTACAGCAGCGCGAGAACCGAGTAACACTTTACAGCACCGCGAGAACTGAGTAACACTTTACAGCAGCGCGAGAACTGAGTAACACTTTACAGCAGCGCGAGAACTGAGAAATGCTTTACAGTAGCGTGAGAACTGAGCAACGCTTTACAGCAGAGCGAAAACTGAGAAACGCTTTACAGCAGGGCGAGAACTGAGTAACGCTTTACAGCAGGGCGAGAACTGAGTAACGCTTTACAGCAGCGCGAGAACTGAGAAATGCTTTACAGCAGCGTGAGAACTGAGTAACGCTTTACAGCAGCGCAAGAACTGAGAAACGCTTTACAGCAGCGTGAGAACTGAGTAATGCTTTACAGCAGTGCGAGAACTGAATAACGCTTTACAGCAGCGCGAGAACTGAGAAACGCTTTACAGCAGCGTGAGAACTGAGAAACGCTTTACAGCAGCGTGAGAACTGAGTAACACTTTACAGCAGCGCAAGAACTGAGAAACGCTTTACAGCAGTGCGAGAACTGAATAACGCTTTACAGCAGCGCGAGAACTGAGAAACGCTTTACAGCAGCGTGAGAACTGAGAAACGCTTTACAGCAGCGTGAGAACTGAGAAACGCTTTACAGGAGCGTGAGAACTGAGAAACGCTTTACAGCAGCGTGAGAACTGAGTAACACTTTACAGCAGCGCGAGAACTGAGTAATGCTTTACAGCAGTGCGAGAACTGAATAACGCTTTACAGCAGCGCGAGAACTGCATAACGCTTTACAGCAGTGTGAGAACTGAGTAACGCTTTACAGCAGTGTGAGAACTGAGTAACGCTTTACAGAACTGTGAGAACTACGTAACTTTAGAGAACCGTGAGAACTGAGTATTGCTTTACAGAACCATGAGAACTACGTAACTCTTTACAGCACCATGAGAACAGCATAATGCTTTACAGCAGTGTGAGAACTGAGTAAGGCTTTACAGCAGCGCGAGAACTGAGTAATGCTTTACAGCAACGCGAGAACTGAGTAACACTTTACAGCAGCGCGAGAACTGAGAAACGCTTTACAGCAGCGCGAGAACTGAGTAATGCTTTACAGCAGCGCGAGAACTGAGTAACACTTTACAGCAGCGCGAGAACTGAGTAACACTTTACAGCAGCGCGAGAACTGAGAAACGCTTTACAGCAGCGCGAGAACTGAGAAACGCTTTACAGCAGCGCGAGAACTGAGAAACGCTTTACAGCAGTGCGAGAACTGAGAAACGCTTTACAGCAGCGCGAGAACTGAGTAACGCTTTACAGCAGGGCGAGAACTGAGTAACGCTTTACAGCAACGCGAGAACTGAGTAACGCTTTACAGCAGCGCAAGAACTGAGTAACACTTTACAGCAGCGCTAGAACTGAGAAACGCTTTACAGCAGCGTGAGAACTGAGTAACGCTTTACAGCAGCGTGAGAACAGAGTAACGCTTTACAGCAGCGCGAGAACTGAATAACGCTTTACAGCAGCGCGAGAACTGCATAACACTTTACAGCAGCGCGAGAACTGAGTAACGCTTTACAGCAGCGCGAGAACTGCATAACACTTTACAGCAGCGCGAGAACTGAGTAAGGCTTTACAGCAGCATGAGAACTGCATAACGCTTTACAGCAGTGTGAGAACTGAGTAACGCTTTACAGAACTGTGAGAACTACATAACTTTAGAGAACCGTGAGAACTGAGTATTGCTTTACAGATCCATGGGAACTACGTAACTCTTTACAGCACCATGAGAACAGCGTAATGCTTTACAGCAGTGTGAGAACTGAGTAAGGCTTTACAGCAGCGCGAGAACTGAATAATGCTTTACAGCAGCGCGAGAACTGAGTAATGCTTTACAGCAGCGCGAGAACTGAGTAAGGCTTTACAGCAGTGTGAGAACTGAGTAAGGCTTTACAGAAGTGTGAGAACTGAGTAACGCTTTACAGAAGTGTGAGAACTGAGGAAGGATTTACAGCAGTGTGAGAACTGAGTAAGGCTTTACAGAAGTGTGAGAACTGAGTAAGGCTTTACAGAAGTGTGAGAACTGAGGAAGGCTTTACAGCAGTGTGAGAACTGAGTAAGGCTTTACAGAAGTGTGAGAACTGAGGAAGGCTTTACAGCAGAGTGAGAACTGAGTAAGGCTTTACAGAAGTGTGAGAACTGAGTAAGGCTTTACAGAAGTGTGAGAACTGAGTAAGGCTTTACAGAAGTGTGAGAACTGAGTAAGGCTTTACAGAAGTGTGAGAACTGAGTAACGCTTTACAGCATTGTGAGAACTGAGTAACGCTTTACAGAAGTGTGAGAACTGAGTAAGACTTTACAGAAGTGTGAGAACTGAGTAACGCTTTACAGCATTGTGAGAACTGAGTAATGCTTTACAGAAGTGTGAGAACTGAGTAAGGCTTCACAGCAGTGTGAGAACTGAGTAACACTTTACAGAAGTGTGAGAACTGAGTAACGCTTTACAGCATTGTGAGAACTGAGTAATGCTTTACAGAAGTGTGAGAACTGAGTAAGGCTTTACAGCAGTGTGAGAACTGAGTAACACTTTACAGAAGTGTGAGAACTGAGTAAGGCTTCACAGCAGTGTGAGAACTGAGTAAGGCTTTACAGCAGTGTGAGAACTGAGTAACGCTTTACAGAAGTGTGAGAACTGAGTAAGGCTTCACAGCAGTGTGAGAACTGAGTAAGGCTTTACAGCAGTGTGAGAACTGAGTAAGGCTTCACAGCAGTGTGAGAACTGAGTAATGCTTTACAGCAGCGCGAGAACTGAGTAATGCTTTACAGCAGCGCGAGAACCGAGTAACACTTTACAGCAGCGCGAGAACTGAGAAACGCTTTACAGCAGCGCGAGAACTGAGAAACGCTTTACAGCAGGGCGAGAACTGAGTAACGCTTTACAGCAACGCGAGAACTGAGTAACGCTTTACAGCAGCGCGAGAACTGAGTAACGCTTTACAGCAGCGCGAGAACTGAGTAACACTTTACAGCAGCGCTAGAACTGAGAAACGCTTTACAGCAGCGTGAGAACTGAGTAACGCTTTACAGCAGCGCGAGAACTGAATAACGCTTTACAGCAGCGCGAGAACTGCATAACACTTTACAGCAGCGCGAGAACTGAGTAACGCTTTACAGCAGCGCGAGAACTGCATAACACTTTACAGCAGCGCGAGAACTGAGTAAGGCTTTACAGCAGCATGAGAACTGCATAACGCTTTACAGCAGTGTGAGAACTGAGTAACGCTTTACAGAACTGTGAGAACTACATAACTTTAGAGAACCGTGAGAACTGAGTATTGCTTTACAGATCCATGAGAACTACGTAACTCTTTACAGCACCATGAGAACAGCGTAATGCTTTACAGCAGTGTGAGAACTGAGTAAGGCTTTACAGCAGCGCGAGAACTGAATAATGCTTTACAGCAGCGCGAGAACTGAGTAATGCTTTACAGCAGCGTGAGAACTGAGTAAGGCTTTACAGCAGTGTGAGAACTGAGTAAGGCTTTACAGAAGTGTGAGAACTGAGTAACGCTTTACAGAAGTGTGAGAACTGAGGAAGGATTTACAGCAGTGTGAGAACTGAGTAAGGCTTTACAGAAGTGTGAGAACTGAGTAAGGCTTTACAGAAGTGTGAGAACTGAGGAAGGCTTTACAGCAGTGTGAGAACTGAGTAAGGCTTTACAGCAGCGCGAGAACTGAATAATGCTTTACAGCAGCGCGAGAACCGAGTAACACTTTACAGCAGCGTGAGAACTGAGTAACACTTTACAGCAGCGCAAGAACTGAGTAACACTTTACAGCAGCGCGAGAACCGAGTAACACTTTACTGCAGCGTGAGAACTGAGTAACACTTTACAGCAGCGCAAGAACTGAGTAACACTTTACAGCAGCGCGAGAACTGAGTAACGCTTTACAGCAGCGCGAGAACCGAGTAACACTTTACAGCACCGCGAGAACTGAGTAACACTTTACAGCAGCGCGAGAACTGAGTAACACTTTACAGCAGCGCGAGAACTGAGAAATGCTTTACAGTAGCATGAGAACTGAGCAACGCTTTACAGCAGAGCGAAAACTGAGAAACGCTTTACAGCAGGGCGAGAACTGAGTAACGCTTTACAGCAGGGCGAGAACTGAGTAACGCTTTACAGCAGCGCGAGAACTGAGAAATGCTTTACAGCAGCGTGAGAACTGAGTAACGCTTTACAGCAGCGCAAGAACTGAGAAACGCTTTACAGCAGCGTGAGAACTGAGTAATGCTTTACAGCAGTGCGAGAACTGAATAACGCTTTACAGCAGCGCGAGAACTGAGAAACGCTTTACAGCAGCGTGAGAACTGAGAAACGCTTTACAGCAGCGTGAGAACTGAGTAACACTTTACAGCAGCGCGAGAACTGAGAAACGCTTTACAGCAGCGTGAGAACTGAGTAATGCTTTACAGCAGTGCGAGAACTGAATAACGCTTTACAGCAGCGCGAGAACTGCATAACGCTTTACAGCAGTGTGAGAACTGAGTAACGCTTTACAGCAGTGTGAGAACTGAGTAACGCTTTACAGAACTGTGAGAACTACGTAACTTTAGAGAACCGTGAGAACTGAGTATTGCTTTACAGAACCATGAGAACTACGTAACTCTTTACAGCACCATGAGAACAGCGTAATGCTTTACAGCAGTGTGAGAACTGAGTAAGGCTTTACAGCAGCGCGAGAACTGAGTAATGCTTTACAGCAACGCGAGAACTGAGTAATGCTTTACAGCAGCGCGAGAACTGAGTAATGCTTTACAGCAGCGCGAGAACTGAGTAACACTTTACAGCAGCGCGAGAACTGAGTAACGCTTTACAGCAGCGCGAGAACTGAGAAACGCTTTACAGCAGCGCGAGAACTGAGAAACGCTTTACAGCAGCGCGAGAACTGAGAAACGCTTTACAGCAGTGCGAGAACTGAGAAACGCTTTACAGCAGCGCGAGAACTGAGTAACGCTTTACAGCAGGGCGAGAACTAAGTAACGCTTTACAGCAACGCGAGAACTGAGTAACGCTTTACAGCAGCGCGAGAACTGAGTAACACTTTACAGCAGCGCTAGAACTGAGAAACGCTTTACAGCAGCGTGAGAACTGAGTAACGCTTTACAGCAGCGTGAGAACTGAGTAACGCTTTACAGCAGCGCGAGAACTGAATAACGCTTTACAGCAGCGCGAGAACTGCATAACACTTTACAGCAGCGCGAGAACTGAGTAACGCTTTACAGCAGCGCGAGAACTGCATAACACTTTACAGCAGCGCGAGAACTGAGTAAGGCTTTACAGCAGCATGAGAACTGCATAACGCTTTACAGCAGTGTGAGAACTGAGTAACGCTTTACAGAACTGTGAGAACTACATAACTTTAGAGAACCGTGAGAACTGAGTATTGCTTTACAGATCCATGGGAACTACGTAACTCTTTACAGCACCATGAGAACAGCGTAATGCTTTACAGCAGTGTGAGAACTGAGTAAGGCTTTACAGCAGCGCGAGAACTGAATAATGCTTTACAGCAGCGCGAGAACTGAGTAATGCTTTACAGCAGCGCGAGAACTGAGTAAGGCTTTACAGCAGTGTGAGAACTGAGTAAGGCTTTACAGAAGTGTGAGAACTGAGTAACGCTTTACAGAAGTGTGAGAACTGAGGAAGGATTTACAGCAGTGTGAGAACTGAGTAAGGCTTTACAGAAGTGTGAGAACTGAGTAAGGCTTTACAGAAGTGTGAGAACTGAGGAAGGCTTTACAGCAGTGTGAGAACTGAGTAAGGCTTTACAGAAGTGTGAGAACTGAGGAAGGCTTTACAGCAGAGTGAGAACTGAGGAAGGCTTTACAGAAGTGTGAGAACTGAGTAAGGCTTTACAGAAGTGTGAGAACTGAGTAAGGCTTTACAGAAGTGTGAGAACTGAGTAAGGCTTTACAGAAGTGTGAGAACTGAGTAACGCTTTACAGCATTGTGAGAACTGAGTAACGCTTTACAGAAGTGTGAGAACTGAGTAAGGCTTTACAGCATTGTGAGAACTGAGTAACGCTTTACAGCATTGTGAGAACTGAGTAACGCTTTACAGAAGTGTGAGAACTGAGTAAGGCTTTACAGAAGTGTGAGAACTGAGTAACGCTTTACAGCATTGTGAGAACTGAGTAACGCTTTACAGCATTGTGAGAACTGAGTAAGACTTTACAGAAGTGTGAGAACTGAGTAAGGCTTTACAGAAGTGTGAGAACTGAGTAACGCTTTACAGCATTGTGAGAACTGAGTAACGCTTTACAGAAGTGTGAGAACTGAGTAAGACTTTACAGAAGTGTGAGAACTGAGTAAGGCTTTACAGAAGTGTGAGAACTGAGTAACGCTTTACAGCATTGTGAGAACTGAGTAACGCTTTACAGAAGTGTCAGAACTGAGTAAGGCTTTACAGAACTGTGAGAACTGAGTAATGCTTTACAGAAGTGTGAGAACTGAGTAACGCTTCACAGCAGTGTGAGAACTGAGTAAGGCTTTACAGAAGTGTGAGAACTGAGTAACGCTTTACAGAACTGTGAGAACTGAGTAAGGCTTTACAGAAGTGTGAGAACTGAGTAAGGCTTTACAGAAGTGTGAGAACTGAGTAAGGCTTTACAGAAGTGTGAGAACTGAGTAACGCTTTACAGCAGTGTGAGAACTGAGTAAGGCTTTACAGAAGTGTGAGAACTGAGTAAGGCTTTACAGAAGTGTGAGAACTGAGTTGCGCTTTAGAGAACTGTGAAAACTGAGTCATGCTGTACAGCATTGTGAAAACTGTAACTCTTTACAGCCACATGAAAACTGAGTAACGCTTTACGGAACTAGATAACACTCAAACATCATACTGGTATGAAGTGCTCTTGTGTCAGTTGCTATCTAGCTTTGTTGGCCCACTTGCCACCCAAGTTTGCATCGCTTTCTGTCAGGGATATCTATGTTTGGTAAGGTTAATTTAGTTGACTAGCTGCTCTTTGTCCATTAGCATGCCCCAGCATTAGATATGTCGGTGTGAGCAGCATATTGTCTACAGTTCTGGTTACATTAGCTTAGCACGCTACTATTCCCAGTTACTTGTGCAAACTCTGACTGCCGCAGGAGTCTGAGGATGCACGTTTACTTCAAGACAAAAGTCGTGATCTGTTTCACAGCTAATAGGAAAACAATGACAATCCGACAGCAGAGTTTACATCCCTGCCAATGTTATTCATAAAAGATTTGTGATGTAGACTGTAACCTTATCAGTGTTATCCCAGAGATCTGTAGTTTTTCTAGATGGCAAAAGTCATCTAACTTCCATCCTGCCTCAGGCTAACATGAAAATAAATAAATTAATCTCACGGCAAGACGTTTGGTCAGTCTTTGTTAATCTCACGCCAAATAAGCCTCGAAAACTTGCAACTTTCCAAACCTCTCTCAGCTAGCTTGTAATGAATTACACTGCCCAATGTACATACATTATGTGCAATATGTGCTGCTATTATATCAATTACACACACACTCCACATTCAAACACTTAGCAAACTACCGTACTTTGAAAGGAAAAGTATGACTGTATACCAATGATGTGTTCATAGAGTTATAGGGGTGTAATGTTATGAAACATTGTACTCACATGATAATCATGCAGCCCAACATTGTGATAAGACTACATAAATATATTTAAACTATAATTATCTAAATTATTTCAGACAAATTAGTTTTTTTTAACTTTTCAAATTCACACAAAAGTAGGTTTTCTTTTTACAGTATAAACCTGCATCGATTTAAATATTTAAATCGGACACCAAGTGATTCAAGTCGCATTAACTGAGAGTTAATTTTTTTAAAATTCAAACAATTTAATTAGAATTACTAAAACAAATAAATCAACTAATATGCCACCATAATGTAGAGGCAGTTAAAACAGATAAGTAGGGAGACTATACTGAACTATACTATTATATTATATATTTACAAGGATTACAAAGCTGCACATTATAGAAGAGTATTAAAAAGAAAAGCATTAAGAAAAAAATATATATGAAATCCCATTTGGAATTTCCCAAAAGGTATACTGAAGGTTCAGTAAACATGTAGAAAAAGGTTCTCTGTTCTAATGAGACCAAAATTCAAGTTTCTGGTCTTGGCATAAAGTGCTCTCTTGAAGTAGAAACCTGACACTCATCATCATTGGCACATGGTGGTGGTAGCATCATAATGTGGGGATGCTTTTCATCAGCAGAGCGTACAAAACTGGTCAGAATTGTGGTAAGATGGCACCAAATACAGAGCAATTCTTGAACAAAAACTGTTCTGGTTTGCAAGAGACTTGAAACTGGGGCAGAGCCTTACCGTATGTATATGGATTAAAAGTCGAAAGCACTATTTCAGCAAAACTAAAACGCTGTCATTCTTTATTGTTGTTCTTTTTGTTATGTTAGTGTTCATTTCTGATGTCACAAATAAAACTATGCAGTCATATTTATGTAAAATGCTGTAATACTACTCTAACTTGTCAATCGATATGTTTCTTTGGCTTCTGACAATTCTGTACCCTTCAGCTTGTCAACAAATGCACGTGTACATATGTCCATGAGGGGAACTCAAAGCACGATTTACGTATATTTATGACAGTGGCGTAAAAGTGAATTACACTCCACAGCTGTAGGGGGAGCCCAGGAACAAAAATATCAATTCTCACATTATGCTGCTTTAATATATGATTACAAGGAAAAAACGTACTCCTCTCTCTGACGTCCTGACACCATCCCTGTGTCCGAAATCACTCCCTACTCACTATATAGTGGACTATATACTGAAGTCGCCATTTTGTAGTCTTGTCTGAATGTATAGTGAGAATTATTGTACCCTATATAGTGCGCTCAAAGTATCCCACAATGTATCATGAAAAGTAGTGTACAACTGATGGTCACTAACCAAGCAATATATCCCATCATGCATTGCGGTCGCACTGAAAGAAATCAAATCAAAAGCCTCAAATTTGAATAAAAGGCAGCGGCAAAGAAGAAAGAAAGTATTCAGCCTTGATGTAAAAGAACTGAAAGATGCAGCAGACACAAAGTACTTTGTATTTATTAATATGGGAAATGCGCTCAGTATAATATGGATTTATCACAAAAATACATGCATGTATTTATTATTCAGAAAACCCACCGGCCGACTGATCTGGCACGTTTTAATTGTGCGACAGTAATGACGTAAATAACAGCGCAGTGGAGTAGTGTCTGAAAGCGTTTTTTTTTTTCATTTTACCAATGAGCTCACTATATAGTCCTCTATATAATAATTCCCTATATAGTGAGTAGGGAGTAGTGAATGAGTGAGTGATTTCGTTCACAGGCCATATTTTTAATGAAACAGTTAAAGCATGTCTATTGCTGGGTTTCAGTCACATGACTTTTCTTAGTGGTTTGACCAGAAGTGAAACAGCTGGTGGTCTAAACGGCTGCCGTTGTGCAAACAAGTAGCGATAACTTATCAGAGTATGCTCGTAATCTAGAAGCCACTGCTCGCTTTAGATCTCTTCAGAAGATTGCTATGTGCAATGGAATCGACTCCTACAGTCTGGGAAAGAAGGATTTGTCATACGATCTCGAAAACGACCCCTGTCGAGTTCCCCGACATCTCGAACTATCTGGTGTTGCAGGCGTCCTTCTACACCGCAAAACAGATGAAAGCGTGGAAGAGTATGGAGGCTTACAACTTTTTTGTATGTGGCTGGGTAAAGGATCTCGGTATCAAGTCGCTGCCGAATGAATCCTGGATTGTTTTTGCCTGTGTCAGTATGTTTTTTTAAGCTTTTCGTTCGCGTCTTTACAATAAAACACTGCAAGTTGAAGTGTAAACAAACAACAGTTGGCTTGATTCTCACTTGTGTTGGCTCTTATCTCTCAGGTAAATCATTCACAAAGATCATCAGAAACCCCTTTAAAGACCTGGATCTTAGTTAAACAAGACGGAGAAGTGATCACGGAGCATTGTAACTGTACGGCTGGGGAAGAATTTTGTCGCGACCTTCACGCATATGGACTTTGTGAGGAGTGAGGAGAAAACAAAGAAACAACTGGGGACTTTAGGGTTAGGGTTAGGGTTAAGTACCATAAAATAACGACACATAGCAAGAAAAGTACTTGGAAAACACTAAGGACATAGCTAAGAGGGAGATCCAAACCTTTCACCAAGTGATCACTGCAAACTCGAGCGTGCTTCGACTCGGCTCCCTTCGATTTCAGTGAGAGGTTCAAAAGCCACCTTTCTCAACGTCTTTTTGTGAAATCCTGTGTTCGTGCACACTTTTTTATTAGTTCACGGGGAACCCTGAAGAAACTTTTATCAGTTTCACGGTTTGATCAATTCGAATAACCTAAAACAACACAAGCGTGAGACATTTTTCATGCAAGCAATGCACCTTCTCCGTGCAAACGCTTTGTCAACTGAGCTTTGGTAGACCACCAGCTAAAGTTTTGAATAACTAATGAGGCGGATGTGACGTCACATGAAACCCAGCAATACAACTGACAAAGGAAAAACTGGTGACTCTGTTATGCTGTGAAAATGATATCTATCATATGTTATGGCCTTCACAGTCACCAGCTCTTACCCCAAATGAACATCTATAAAAGGTTTTAGACTAACATATTAGCTAGCACTCTCCACTACTATCATCAAAACACCAACTGAGAGAAAACCTTTAAGTAATATGGTGTTCGTCCAGATAATACAGTTCCAGCGATGTGGCGAATCAATGCCAAGATGCACTGAAGCTGTTTCAGTGGCTCATGGTAGCCCAACACCTTATTAAACCATTTTGTTGGTTTTTCGTTTAATTTATCACCTGTCTGTATGATCGTGTGTGTGTGTGTGTGTGTGTGTGTGTGTATGTGTGGATCAGAGAGAGAGCATAAACAGGGCTGCCTGTTTGCTGCCACTGCTGTTTGCCCATCTGTACATTCTGCACTCTCTCACATGCTCTAGTTCTGGGAAATACACAAATCATTCATCTTGTGCTCTCCTCCCTGCTCTGTTACACTTCAGCTCTAATCACTACTCTGCAAACACATCCATACAAATCAAAAAGAATAAACACCTCAGGCCTAGACATTAAGCATTTACCACTGGTGGCCCATTGGGCCAGTGGAATTGAAAAGTTACTAGCCCAAATGGAAAATGTGGTGGTCCGAATGCACGTGGTACCCGCATTCGGGCCACCACATTTCATACAGTTCATAATACACTATGATCATTGATTTTTGGCTAGAAAAGTAGACTTTAGGGGTATATGTTGATGCCAAGTGCAGCGAGGCTGAAAATTTTTGCAGAATATCCCCAAGCTACATCATTGTAGAAGGCAATAATCTCCTCATCTCCATACAAAGTAGGGTCACATTTTCATGACCCCCCCCCAAAGTGATGTCACTTTTTCATGACCCCCCCCATAAATAATGACCGCCCCCTAAAATTAAAAAGATCCTTCTCAAGATTATCACAACTTATATTTTGATTTTGTACCTGAAAACAATACTGACAAAAGACAGTAACTCAGTCCAAATTACCAGCAATGGACTCAAAAACAGTCAAGTCTCATCTCAAGCCGCTTTATCCTTCTACAGGGTCGCAGGCAAGCTGGAGCCTATCCCAACTGACTACGGGCGAAAGGCGGGGTACACCTTGGACAAGTCGCCAGGTCATCACAGGGCTGACACATAGACACAGACAACCATTCACACTCACATCTACAGTCAATTTAGAGTCACCAGTTAACCTAACCTGCATGTCTTTGGACTGTGGGGGAAACCGGAGCACCCAGAGGAAACCCACGCAGACAACATGCAAACTCCGCACAGAAAGGCCCTCGCCGGCCACAGGGCTCGAACCCGGACCTTCTTGCTGTGAGGCGACAGCGCTAACCACTACACCACTGTGCCGCCCCACAGTCAAGTCAAATTGAAATAAATATATAAAATGTTTTTGCTTCTGAAAATGTGCACTGCACTGAAATAGCAATAAAGTCAATTTAAGGTTTATAGTTTAGTGCAATAGCTTTCCTCTTCCACACTCTCATCTAAAATGCGTGCACATCCTGCTGCCATGGTGTCAAAATGACACTTCCGAACAGCGCCGAACATCTCCAAAGATGCACGAAGACGACACACTCCTGCTGCGGAGCGGGAGGTGACGAAAACAAAGATGGCAGACCTCGTATCGAAAAGGTGCATTTTATGAACAATTTCTTCACAATTCTGGGTAAAATATGAGTAATAAAATTTGTTAATTTGTATCGAAAACATACTGGCCCGCCCGGGCCACTGTTTGGCCAAATTTAGTGGCCCGAACTGGCCCGAAAGACATAAAAAACACCACCGGGCCATCGGGCAAGTGCTAATGTCAAGGCCTGCACTTCACACTTACACACACACACACACACACCATTAGAAATGTCTTCAAAACACATATAATTTCTTTAGTATCTCTTAAACCTGGTTACATTTAAGTGATATGTGTTTTTACATAGCGTGCCGACGTTCCCGAATCAGAGGCGTGACATGTGACACAACAGAGCTTCAGCATGTAGTGTGATGTACAACATACTGTGCATCGGAAAGACGAATACCCCGAGTATACCAGCGTTAGCTTTGAAAAAAGAATGTCAAAAACAAATATCAGTGTCAAAAAACATCACACCCCTGTTCCGCAATGCCGGCTGTCCCTTTTACAGACATCGATTCCACCTCTGTTACTATCAATCAAACCCCCTGTTCTGCATTCGGATGTTTTACAAAGAACACGAAGTAGAATAAAGGCGTAAGCTTCCCGCTTTGAACAGGCAGGTGAGATGTAAAAGGGCCCGGTCCCACAACACCAATAACTATAACTATACCCATAACTACAACTATGACTATATCTTTGCCTGAATTTAGTTCCAGTCTGGAGCAGTCACACCACAATTTTAATCCCGACTATAATATCGCTTGGTCCTGACACTCAGGGAAATAAATGCATGCAACTTAGGAATAATCATGGAAGGTTTTTCCAAGTAGTAGCACATTATTCCGGGTCATACCGTACAGCTTGGACTTCAAAACAACCCATGCACACACTCCGGTGGTTGATATTATACAGACAGGTCATGGATTACGGAAATATAATAACAAAAGATACAAAATATACTGAGTGGTTATGGATTTTAATACGGATGCATCACGGATGCTAATAATTTACAGGTTGGTCACAGTATATTACAGACTGGTGACGGATTTCATATGGATGATGCGTCACAGATAAAAAATTAAGAAGTCTAAAACAATTAAACGTTTGGACTGCTGAAGTTCATAATTAAAATATCTTACCTGCATTTATATGTTTATTAATTTACGATTGATGTTTCACGGAAAATATCACATATCCGTAAATAAAAGAGCTGTACTGTCGGTAACAGTGCTGAGAGCACAAGCTCGAAACAGCCTCCAAACATGGCCACTTCCTGTCTATTAATTACACCTGTCACTTGTTTCCTCATCAATCAGCTCCGCTATTTAAACCCCTCTCTCACTCACACTAGACGCGAAGTATTGTTCAGTGTTTTCACTCCTGTTGTACCGAGCTGTTTACTTTCTGCCTGTCCTCTCGTTATCTTGACCGTAATCACGTTAACCTCGACCTCGTCTTCTCTTCGTTATTCTGTTTGCTGATCAACCGACCACTGCCTGTTCCTCTGACCACAATTCTCGTCTTCTGATTTGGCTTAGTCAACAGTTTGCTTCACCCGCTCTCCCCTGTGCCTACATCTGTAAGTGCCTGCATCTTGACACGTACTTTGTATTATATTTTTTAATCTTCTGTGAATCCGTATTCTGTGACTTCATGATGCAACAAGGATGTACAAATATATGTCTTGGAAAAATAGCACGTGCTCAGAGAACATCACGTAAACAATTACCTGATTGGTCAGATGTTTCATCGGCTAAGGGCAAGGCCTGGAAAAATCGCTCCAGAAGCAATCTCACCGATACGGATAAACCCAGGCCTGGGCTACAGGGATCGTTATCGGTCTGGTGTGACCACCAAGCACATAAACTGCAGGGGACCGATTTATTTATAGTTATCGTTAAAGTTGTAGTTATAGTTATAGGTATTATGGGACCAGGCCTTAATACAGAAAAATTTGGACAGAGGACGTTGCACTTCATAGTAACATGATAAGCTCTACAACATTAAACCTAAATATAAATGCATCATAACAGTGTATAGTATCATTCTTTAATAAATAAGGAATTGCTAATGTTGGCAATTGCATCGCACCACCGCAAGATGCTTAACAACTTGCTGAAAAGTCGTCAAAAATTGTTGAAAGGCCTTGAACTTTTTTATTTGACTAACAGTAATACATAATGTTTAAAAGACTGACAAGAAAAATGTAATTTATATCACGCTAGAGTCATGTTAGTGTTATTTTTTGTGAGTTTTGCATGTAAGAACTTGTGATATTAGTTCATGGTCATGCTTCCAGTCTTACTTTTTATTTTTGGTGTATTTTCATGTGTACTGACAAATAGTTGGACTGATGTATGCTAAAGCATCGACAACCCTTTAACCTGCAATGCCAGTTTTAGCAATACCCGTACGACTGATACTGGCCTGAAATGCTGTATCAGTATCGGTTAAAATTTGCCATGCGTATATTTATGCATTTTATACATTTCATAATAAATTTTCACTAACACAGCACAAGCCTGAATGTCAACATGGGCACATATGGGACTGTATTACGCATTCTGCCATGATCACACCTGGGCTATTTTGCGTAATTTACCAACAAAACTTTGCAGAACGTCGGCACAGTTACTCAGAGTGGTTCTGCTTTCTAAAAACTTGAGGCTGAGAGTAAAACCGTAGAGTGCAACACTGGCACATAGGGTGCATAGTATATGAACATCATTACATAACACGGTTCTCTGATAGTTTGCCCAACGCCCAAATGCTTGTGTAACACAGATCATTTTCTGAACACTTTCTAAGAACTATGTTCTCCTAATAAAGGTTGAATCTCAAGCTTTTGCATAACCGCTAAAAACGAGGTGGGGAAGGCAAAAATAATCGATTGTTGTAGACTCTTGAGTAACTCTTATGTTTTATACACTTTATACGCAGCTTATGCATAAATACTAGATAGAAAAATAGAAAGCCTTTAGGCCTAGTGCTCTTAATGATGGATAATAATAATAAAATCCATCCATTATCTGTAGCCGCTTATCCTGTACAGGGTCGTGGGCAAGCTGGAGCCTATCCCAGCTGACTATGGGCGAGAGGCGGGGTACACCCTGGACAAGTCGCCAGGTCATCACAGGGCTGACACATAGACACAGACAACCATTCACACTCACATTCACACCTACGGTCAATTTAGAGTCACCAGTTAACCTAACCTGCACGTCTTTGGACTGTGAAGGAAACCCATGCAGACACGGAGAGAACATGCAAACTCCACACAGAAAGGCCCCTGTCGGCCACTGGGCTCGAACCCAGAACCCTCTTGCTGTGAGGCGACAGTGCTAACCACTACACCACCGTGCTGTCCATAATAATAATAATTTTATAGTGGCCAGTGGGACAAACAAGTGGAACAAATCACAATGCAGACAATAAATTAGAAAAAAAAAACATAAAAAAAAGAATCAAATTGAATCATGACTCCCTCAAAGCAAGAACAATTTTTACAAATTAACGTCTCAGGTCCTCGCCATCCCACCCCAGACAGAAATGCGTGCGTTCACACAAACACACACACCAGCTGAGTCTAGAAAACTCACTGCAGTATCAAGAACAAGATGAAGAAACAACAGAATAGTGCAATAGGCTCTTAGTTCTGTTAAACTGTTTATTCAGTCAGGAAGACACTAGACTCTTTCATCGACTTGATTAAAGGGGATGGAGAGAGAGAGAAAGAGAGAGAGAGAGAGCAAAAGAGAGAGAGAGAGAGAGAGAGAGAGAGAGAGAGCCCATGAGAATAAGAGTGATGTGATTGAAATTTCTTTCATTTCCACTGTGCTTATGGGAAATAAAAAATAGGTCTTGGCAACACAGGCAGCCTTAAACACACATACTGCTCAGTTCTTACTAAAAATTAACTCCTCCACAATTACACGATTCCAGCAATCCCTTTCTTTTTCTTTCTCCATCCAATTAACCCCACCCTTTCAACTCCTCTCTCCATCCATACTCCCCCTCCCAACTCTCTCTCGGACAGTTCGAGCTCAGTAACAGTAACAGCCCTCCCACGTCCATCTGTCAACAGCGCACTCTCAGTATGAAGACAAGGCAGCATGCCTGGAACCCATTCACACTCTCTATCTCTCTGAAATGCACACACACACACACACACACACACACACACACACACACACACACACAGGGCATGAAGAATGCATTGTACACTCCCATGTGTATGTTCAAGTCGCAAACACACTAGTGTGACTGTTTAAGTGCTATGAATTAATAATCAGCAAACAGACAAATTCTGCATAATTTATGGGAGAGTGCAATCATGGGATCCTTTGAAGTTCTGATTGTAAACGTGTTCGAATAAATACACCTTCCTGCAAATAAAGCTAAGAGGCTTTCATTCTATATACAACGAAAATCAGATCCTGACGAAACAAAAACAACAGCTGAACGGTAGATACAATTGTGGGATGGAATTTTACAGAGATGAGAACCAACTGGCCTGTTAAACATCACAGTAATGTGTCGATAATTGCCATGTCTGTTCACACACACTCACAAACACAAACACACGGACGGCTGTAGTGCATGGGAGGACGTGAGTGTGAATGCGCTGTGTGTGAATGGAGTGCTGAAACTCACTGGGCCTCTTACAAACTCCTGCAGAGATGATGATGGTATTAATGAAGATGGTGAGAGAGCGCCTGGCTCATCCATCCGCCTGGCCACAATGTAACTCCACAAGACACTGAGTGTTATTTGAGCAGTGGAGCAACAACGGGTCTTGCTCTCCACAATCCAAACCCTTTATTGTTCACCATGTTCCTTCCTTGCCCTCTGCCAACATGGGCATCACCTTCTCTACCTCAATCCTCTTCCCCATACACACACACACCATGCTATCTCATGCCAGTCAAAAGTCTGGACACACCTACTCATTCATAAATTGTTCTGTAGTTTGACTATTTTCTACATTGTAGAACAATATTGAAGACATCGAAACGATGAAGTAACATCTGGAACACATCTGGAATTGCATAGTAAACAAAAAACTGTCTAAAAAAGCAAAATAGGGGGGCGTCGTGGCTCAGGCGCCATACCATAAATCCGGGGACCCGGGTTCGATTCCGGCCCGAGGTCATTTCCCGATCCCTCCCCGTCTCTCTCTTCCGCTCATTTCCTGTCTCTACACTGTCCTATCCAATAAAGGTGAAAAAAGCCTAAAAAAAAGCAAAATATGTTTTATATTTTAGATTCTTCAAAGTAGCCACTGTTTACCTTGATGACGCTTTGCACAGTATTGGTATTATCTTAACCAGCTTCATGACGTAGTCACCTGGAATGATTTTCAATTAACAGGTGTGTCTCGTCAAAAGTTAATTAGCGCAATTTCTTACCTTCTTGTATCTATAAATGATTTTTTTCACGGTGGCGCGAAGATATGAAGTTTACCGGTATCTTCAAGTGGTGAATGTATATTTCACGAGTGAGGGAAGCGAACGAGTGAAATATTTTTCAAGACGAAAAGATAAACTTCCTATCCTTGTGCCACCGTGTAATGTTCTTTATATTATATAGACACATCCACAAAAAATAAGCAAGTTAATCAAAAGAATTTTACTTTTGAACCAGTTCGCCATTTTGACAACATGCATCAAGTCAGCTTGAGGGAAAACACTGGGAGTGACATCATCAGAGTGAAATATCGGGAATTATTATCCATACAGGACACTTTTTCGATGGAATCAAAACATGTATTCTGTTCCCTTCTAGTGGGTTTCATTCATTTGGTTTGATAGCATGCAATATTGTTTGCATATCGCTTATCCTACGTGTATTACGTCACTTTACCCAATGGAGAATGAGCGTTGAATATGGGTTACGATATTGCATGGTTGTCAAGACAGCATAACATCACACGTCGGAAACATAAAACTTCCGTGCAAGCGAGCGACTGTGACAATTTGCAAACAAACATGGCCACCAGCGTTGCTTTGTTAAATACGGAAGATTTGGAGAGAATTTTGAAAGAGAAAGACGCGTTGAACACCCGAAAGGAACGTGCATGTATAATAATAATAATATTGGCTGGCTTTTTTTTCATGGTATATCGGATATAATCCATTTAGTTACTCGTCTTTGACTCGTTCAATATCATGCTAGCTGAATGGAATATATCTGATATACCACTCAATGCCAGCCAATATTATTTAAATATTTCACTGAGATCTGCGATGCATTTAGTATGAAAAATGTAATTAATTACATTGTATTACATTAATATAATACAAGTTTTTCAATACAAGAAGATAAACTTCATATCTTCAAGCTAACATGTGATTTTGTTTTTATTATATACACATTCACAAACAAAAAGTCCCCAAATTTATCAAACAATTCGTTGATTTCCTCATAAGTGAAGATACTGAAAAATACAGTGGGGCAAAAAAGTATTTAGTCAGCCACCAATTGTGCAAGTTCTCCCACTTAAAAAGAACTTACAGTTAAGTTGTTTACAGTTCCCAGTTATTTTTGAAACAATTTTTCATTAGACCATTTAGAATTCTTCCTCAGCTTCTTGGCCAAAGCCAAAAGTCCTCTCTTTTTTCCTTTTTCTTTCATTAGCCAGCTCCTCCGGTGTTTTTACATGCTCTAACCTGGCTCTCTTCTGCTCTCTCTCACACTCCTTTCTTGCTTTCCTTTTGCTTTGCTAAACTTTTTTATACCAGCATCAGTTTCACGTACCTTCGCTTCATCTCGCTTGTCAATAGTATTTGGCATCTTGAGAAAAAACGCCGATTAGAGGAAAGTATTTTTGATATGCAGCTCACGAACATGTGTAAGTTATGATAAAAGAAAACGGATGTGGGTATCTTTGTAAAAACTGTTCTGATTGGCTATTATGGTCTCGACAACGATGTTTTGACCAATAACAATGTAGATAACACGAATTTTACATTACATTCAACGAGATTAAACGAGACTAAAGATGGCGACTTACAAATAATGTGTAAACATCGTTGGAGTTAATTAAGTTTGAACAACATGAAGGAACATACTAGGGCTGTAACAATATGCGTATCGAAATCGAAATCGCGATACGCAGAGCCACGATCCGTGTCGTGATACAAGAAGGCAGAACACCCTTTCAAACTTCTCCTCAGCCCAAAAACAGAGGCGCTTCCAAACTTCAATTTATGTATACTTTACTTTTTATTTAAATTACATTTTAAACTTACTTAAATTACTTTTATTTTTTTATATCTATTAGTAAGTCGTTTTTTCGCCGATCTGCGACAATCTTCTGCGAGTCACGCAACGTCCACACTCGCCACTGGCAGAGCATTCATTTCTTTTAAGCGGTCGCCATTCTGGTTGCGACGTGGGGAGCGAATCTGTAAACAAGCAGCTCATTGGCTGGCTAGGTGTGCCACAAGCCAATCACAATCACTTGACCGGAAAGGCATGCAGTGTTGCCAGATTGGGCGGGTTTAGGTGCTTTTTGGCTGGTTTTGAACATATTTTGGGGTGGAAAACGTTAGCAATATCTGGCAACACTGAAGGCATGTCTGCTTGGGCGGAAGCCTTCTGCGGCAGTTACATTTTGACACGCGAGCAATGTTTCACCATAAAAATTCCGTAATTTCCATCTGTTTTCCGCGATCACAGAAAATCATTGGCCCTACGAGAGTGAGACAGTGAGAGAGCCACCCCCCCCCCCCCCCCCCAAAAAAAAAAAAATCTTAACAGATTTACACGATTTGGAAAAATGACTTTTTCAGAACCGAAAAAAAACAGAGCTTCCGGCTCAACAGTATTATTTTGAGAAATAAAACAATCTTTGGATATACATTTGTTCATTTTTGCATACATATTACTCATTCTCTGCAGTGGTCTGAATTATTTGTTATTAAATAGTTAATGTAAGTAAGTAAATGTTAATAAGTCAAATTTACTACTTTAAAAAAACATTTAAAAAAAAATCGTGGGTGTATCGAATCGTGGGTCAAAAATCGCGATACGAATCGAATCGTGAGTTGGGTGTATCGTTACAGCCCTAGAACATACCCCAACCCCCCGAAATTAATTTTAAAAAATTCTCAACGGATTTGGCATAATATAAAAAGGTTGTTTTTTACTCAGAAAAAGTGGAAATCCGCCGAAAAGCGGAAAACTCTCATCCCTGCTTTACAGAGTTGTTCGACTCCCACGTCACTAAAATAAGATCCTAGTGAAAAATTAATGCAACTCTGGATGGAAATAAATGTTAAGGTTGTTGAAACAATGCCATGGGGAATGCGTGCCTTAATCAAAGCTAAAGGTGGTTCAATTAAATATTAGAATGCGCACCGTTTTGAGGGGGTATTTTTTGGCCAGGCAGTGTACTTTACATCAATAATGAAGATGGTGGACGAAAGCTGAATGCAGAAGTTGGACGACAGAAGGAAGTGGTCCATGTTGACAAACTGTGGCTTGCTAGTTATCATAATATCTCGTGTTTCATAGAACTCGAACTGCACGTTACTCATTTAAAGAGCTGAGAAGCAGCAGTGCTCTAAATACAACTCAAGATCTCAATGGCTGGATCAGGTTGAAAGATAATAATACACGGGAAATGAAGAGATAACAGTTCCCCAGCACATCATGTCTTATCACTAATTACTGCAGCTGTGTGCCCAAACTATCTTCCTTATCCACTAGAGAAAGAGCCTGCCATGGGAAACTGCACTTTCCATAGAGCTTGCATACAGAGAACAAACATGCCACAATCCCAACCCTTCAGTACAGAGAGATACATTTCGACGTTTCATTCAAAACAGAAGGCATGTTTAATATATTTATACAGTTTAAATGCTAAGGGCAAGGTAGAAGGATGTGTGAACACAACAGATGCTCATCCCTTCACTGGCAGGTGAGGACTCTTGTTAACAGCTCTGCCTTGCCAAGGGAGTGTCATGAGTTGTCATGGCAACCATGTGCCAAAGAGGAAGAGAGAGGATGGCGTATCCAACTCGGCCTGCCATATTTAAGCAGATGAAACAGGGAGGCTTCTGAGCAGAAAACATGCTAAAGCACCAAGCACCACTGATCACTACAATGCAGGATGCACTTTGAAATGGAAAAGCGTTAGACAAATAGCAGGTCTTTATTTCTAAGGTCATTGGCGGCACATAGCATTCAGTGTGAGATTCTCCGTGAGAATCTGAATAGGGACCTTATAAGAGCTGTGAAATGTGGAAAATTTCAAAATGATAGTAGTTACTTAAAAAAATTTGGAAATACAGGAAGGAAGCTCAGGAGTGAGGGGTGAGAGAGGTAAGAGGACAGAAAATGGAAGACAATACTAGGAAGGAGACCAAATGAACGAAACAAAGAAATGAATTGAGTGGGTGGTGGTCCTGAAAGAAGGGTGATTTAGCCTGAGCCTCACCCTCTCCACCTTTATACCTCACACACCCCCACCCTGCCGCCCGCCACACACACACACACACACACACTCACACTCTGCAGCTGTTCCTTAAAAACACACCAGCACTAAGCACATTTCATCTGTTTAAATTCAAAATTGGTGTGTTGAAAATGAACCCTAGTGTATGATGGGTTGTAGCAACCTTTTATATGCAACTGTACAAAAATTTGGAACTTGCCGCCAAACACATTCTCATCTCATCTCATTATCTGTAGCCGCTTTATCCTGTTCTACAGGGTCGCAGGCAAGCTGGAGCCTATCCCAGCTGACTACGGGCGAAAGGCAGGGTACACCCCGGACAAGTCGCCAGGTCATCACAGGGCTGACACATAGACACAGACAACCATTCACACTCACATTCACACCTACGGTCAATTTAGAGTCACCAGTTAACCTAACCTGCATGTCTTTGGACTGTGGGGGAAACCGGAGCACCCGGAGGAAACCCACACGGACACGGGGAGAACATGCAAACTCCACACAGAAAGGCCCTCGCCGGCCACGGGGCTCGAACCCGGACCTTCTTGCTGTGAGGTGACAGCGCTAACCACTACACCACCGTGCCACCCGCAAACACATTCATTCATTATTATTATTATTTCTATACACTCGTGTGAAATGTTAGTTCCGGTCCCCTAATTTGATTGGTCGAGCGGAATTCCAAGAGGGCTGTTATTTCGGGATAACAGGATTGGGATGTTTCAATGTGTGTATAACTCTGTTTGTCATGTGAAACTCCACTTCCAAGTTCTAACCGCTAAGTATGGTAGTGTTACGCTACGTTCACACTGTAAGGCTTAATGCTCAATTCCGATTTTTTTGTGAAATCCGATTTTTTTGTGAGGTCATTCACATTAACAAATACATGCGACTTGTACAGTATGTGATCCTCAGTATGAACGAAAAGCGACCTAAAAGTGTTCCGCATGCGCATTGCAGGATACGACGACGTCACACGCAGTGAGCATGGCCAGTGTTTACGGAAGTAAAACCGCCCGGTTGCGGTATGACCCATCCAATCTAGCTTGAATAGCTGTATCCCCCCAAATGGAAATCAGCTCCCTAACCTCTGCGTCCTTCCATTGAGAAGATTCAGAACCTCCACAGCCCGAAGCATCCCTCGCATTGATGTCATGCGCAGGGGCGCAGATACGTTTTTTGAACGGGGGGGACAAAAAACTGGGGGGGACAAAGCTGCCAGCAAACCAACCCCAACCCCGATATGCCTGTCAAACTTGTTGTGGGTTACCATAGCAACCAAGCTCGAGCTCGCAACCTGTGCAGTCTGCGCAGCTCAACCAACCGAATATCAGTCTTTGTTTTGTTTTATGTGAGTTGTTGCAACTATGTATACACTGCCGTGCACCTCAATAAACCGAATGGTAATTAGTCTTTTGATTTTTCCGTGAGGTTTGCCTTATGTAAAGAAAGACAGCATAGACGTTTTTTCCTCCCTATAAGTGGGGGGGACCGAGCGAGGTGAATTTAAATCTGGGTGGGACGAGTCCCACCCTCTATCTGCGCCCGTGATTATGCACCATGTTGTTGTAACTTTTTTTGAGAGACCCGCCGCCTACTTCAGCGCAGAATAGTGACGTTTGTGGCTTGTTGATGACGTGTAAGTCGGATGAATGCGACCTGGCGGTTCAGACTGAAGTTGCATATGAAAAGATCGGATAGGAATCGGAATTAGGACCACATATCCAAACGGCCTGGGTCGGATTTGAAAAAATCGGATCTGTGTCGTTCATATTGTCAATAAAAGATTGGATACAGGTCACATATGGGCGAAAAGATCGGATTTGAGTCACTTCAGCCTGAACGTAGCCTTAGTGACATCATCAGCAGACATGGCAAATGATACCTTTCAGGACAAGAAGACAGAGTCATCTATATCTCCCGCCCTATATACCAACTATATACCAAGTTTCAAGATATTATTTGTCACGTTTTTTAAGTTCTGCTACAGGAAACCAACCCTACCTCTTTACACTGACCTCAGCAGCTAGTGTATTGATAATGTATACCAAGTTTCATGAAGATATCTTCAGTAGTTTTAAATATATGGCCCGGAAATGAAAACGTGACCGGACGGACAGAACCTGATTTTATATCTCCCACCAAACTTTGTTTGGGTGGGGGATAAAAATAACTTTTGACTTAAAATATGAAAGCTGTCACATGAAGATGAAAAGGAAGGACACCAATTTTACTGGAAGCACCTTTAACAGGAATGCACAGATCAGTGTGAGCTAGCTAGCTAGCCAGCTAGCCAACGTGCTATAAAGCAAGTGTGGCTCCTTCGGGAGCTATGTCAGCTCGCGGAGCAAAAATAAAATAAATATTTGTCCATCTTTGTTCAAAATGTCACTTACTCAATATTAATTTCTTGTTTATAGAACTGGCATAAGCCCACCGGATCTTTGGTCCACGTGAGCTAAAAATTAAAATTTCTCACATTTCTTAGTATCAAAAGGCACATATACATTACTTAATCAACACATACACCAACTTTCAAGACCATATCACTCATAGTTTTCAAGTTCTGCTCCGGAAACAAGTCAAGTTTATTTGTATAGCGCTTTTAACAATAAACATTGTCGCAATTAGCAGCTTCACAGAATTTGAATGACTTAAAACATGAGCTAATTTGATTCCTAATCTATCCCCAATGAGCACGCCTGTGGCGATGGTGGCAAGGAAAAACTCCCTCAGACGACATGAGGAAGAAACCTCGAGAGGAACCAGACTCAAAAGGGAACCCATCCTCATTTCGGCAACAACAGACAGCATGACTATAACATTAACAGTTTTAACATGAAGTCAGTTTCGTTGATGTTATAAACGTCAATGATTACTTGATTATTAACCCCTTGGCTGCCACCCATAATTAATTGCAATGTGCCGGGCATATAGGACAAAAATAGGTCAAAATTGGGATATTCTGATAATTTTTCTCTAACTTGTTCAGAACTTTATATTTTTAATATTTGTCTAGAAAAATCACAAAAAACACTGTTGTAGAGTAAAAATAACTTTAGTAATCAAAAACAACTTCAAAAACATAAAAAAAAACCCCAAGACAACAGGTCTTGTCAATGAGAACCTGTCTATAAGTATGAATTACTACTACTTGAAAACACAATGCACACCAACTGGATACCATTTTTATGATGGTCTTTGGTATGACCCAACCGTGAATAGAACTCGTGATTGAGAGGCAGACACGCAAACACTAGGCCAACTCACGGTAATTTGCCACTGTGAAATAAAAGTAATGTACCATGTAAGGTACATAAAAGGCAGTGTTTTTGACGAGTAGCGTACGTCATAAGGCACGGTGGTAAAAGATTTCATGACGTACGTGACTCGTCCAAGGGGTTAATGAACAACACATTATTTTAAACTGTTTATAGTTATATGTATTTAACACTGTGAAACATCTGCAAGACAAGTTAGTTCCTATTATGGAAAATCTAAAAAATATGGAATAGTTATGGAATGTATAAAAATGCAGCCTGTCGTGTTATCTAGAAAAGTGCAAAGTTGTCTGTCCTGAAGATGCTGACTAATACAAAGCACTGATATTGGAGACGCTGTCTGTAAATGTTAAATAAAGACCCCCCCCCCCCCCCCCCCCCCCACAGAAAACATCACCATGTCAACAATCACATGCTTTTCTTTGTTAAATAAAATTACCTTTTTATTGGTTTCTTGTTAACCTTAGACTGTGCGAAGTGTTTATCATGAATGACATATAGAACCTACCCCTAAGACTAACCTGAGAGATTAAAGTGCTGATGACATGAACATGACTCTATGCAGTTTCTTAAATAAACTATACAACATGGCAAACATGTTAGATTTCTGTTATAATTACGTGAAAAGAAGCTGTTGTGACCCGAATATCCAACTTTTAATTGCACAGCGCGAGAAAACTGGGTCCGTGGCTCGCGGCCATGTTGTGACGTCAGCGGAAGAACACGCTGCGGTTCACTGGCTGTTCTACTCTGGTTCTACTCAATGGAAATGGCGCATGAATACGCCGGTGAACTCTCTAGTGCTAGCTCTTCCTCTTCTGGGAGTCTAGAATTGTGTTGATCTCTTCCGAATAGAATCTATGATAGCCTACCCTCTTTACCCTTTGCCTCTCGTTGCTAGGCGGCAGTTCCATGAAAGCCGCAAGCTTTCACAAGCAAATACATGACTGATATCACGCCGACTTTATGATTACATTTATGATTATCATGTAGAATCTATAGCTCTACGTACCTTTATCTTATGTCGTTTCACAACACATGTTCTGACAGGAGGACTGTCTTTGGATCCGGCATAGCTACTAGTAGACCCCCTCCGGAATACTGGCAGTGTTGCCAGATTGGGAGGTTTCCCGCCCAGTTGGGCGGTTTCAAGTGCATTTTGGTGGGTTTTGAACATATTTTGGGCTGGAAAACTTCAGCAGTATCTGGCAACAGATACTGCTGACGTTTTCCAGCCCAAAATATGTTCAAAACCCACCAAAATGCACTTGAAACCACCCAACTGGGCGGGAAACCTCCCAATCTGGCAACACTGTGTAGGCACTGCTGATGGTAGTAACACACGTTTGTGCTGAACTGAACACCCAAGAGATTCTTTTAAGCTGGGAAGGGTGTCAAAACAATCCAAATGGAAGTGTTCAGAGCACAGGACGGATGTTGGTGAGGGCTCCCACTTGTCACGAGTGCGCCTGACTTGCTTCACCCACTTCGCATGCAGCTCGGGATCTCTGGGAAACTTGAATAAACTTACCCCATCCTTGTGGGTTTTGGAGCAAAAGCCGGCAACACAATGCGAAGGCATAATAACTAATATATATATATATATATATATATATATATATATATATATATATATATATATAATGTATAATAATAATACTAATAATGACAAACTGAACACCTGTCGCATCAACAACAAACTGGTAAGTTAGCAGGAAGGTTCTTTCGCTGACGTCATATAGCTCCTCCTCCTCTTTCGTCTCCTGGGTGCTGCAGCCCCGTCAAATTTGCCCAAATAGCCGCGTTTTTTATCATAACTTGTAAAATAGGCGCCTTTGTGAATTAATATATGGATCATCGGGAATTACTTTTTATGTTATAAAACATCGCCAAAGATGTCAAAAACGTGTCATCAGCACTTTAAGTCTGAAATTGTTTCCATGGAAACATGAAAAATTAAAATTTCTCAAATTTCTTAGTATGAAAAGGCACATCTACATCACCTTGTTAACATGTATACCAAGTTTCAAATCCGTATCATGAATAGTTTCGGATATATGCTCCGGAAACGAACATTGCTCTTAGAAATTAAGTCAAAATCTATTTTTTATGTAAAAATTTGAAAAATACTTTTTTTCAAAATCCAACATAGTAAAAGGCACCAGTTTACATGTTGCTTGATATGTATACAAAGTTTCAGGAAGATATCTTCTGTAGTTTTAAATATACAGCCCGGAAATGAAAACGTGACCAGACGGACAGAACCTGTTTCTATATCTCCCACCAAACTTTGTTTGGGTGGGGGATAAAAATAACTTTTGACTTAAAATATGAAAGCTGTCACATGAAGATGAAAAGGAAGAAGGGACACCAATTTTACTGGAAGCACCTTTAACAGGAATGTACACATCAGTGTGAGCTAGCTAGCTAGCCAAAGTGCTATAAAGCAAGTGTGGCTCCTTCGGGAGCTATGTCAGCTCGCGGAGCAAAAATAAAAGAAATACTTGTCCATATTTGTTCACAATGTCACTGTGGCAGCGGGGGCGTGGCCAAGCATCGGTCTGTGACAGGAGAGCGGAGTCAGGGAAGGTAAGTGGCAGAATCACTACACCTGATGTCAATTAACCTGTGTTTGTGTGTCTTCCCAGTGACCGCCCCCTATATAAAGAGAGAGAGAGAGCAGAGGAAGGCAGCTCTCTCTGGAACCAGTCAACTGGTGTGTGTTGTGTGACTGGATATATTTGTCTCTGAAAAGAACAAATAAATAGCTTTATGGAACTTTATTCTGGCCTGCCATCTTTCTGTGCTCCTCCCCCTCCTACAAACTGCCACAGTGGTGCCGAAACCCGGGACGGAGCACAGGAAAAGAACAGCCCCATGGAGTCCTCCCCCTTTGCGGACCTGGTCCACGCCCTTGCCACGGCCCAGCAGAGCCAGCACCAGGCGCTAATCACCCTCCGAAAGGAGCAAGAGCGCCAGTTCGAAGCCCTGGTGCTGGCACAGCAGGAAGATCGTCAGGCGTTCCGGCACCTCCTCGTGTCAGCGGGGTCCACCAGCGCTCCCACCGCAGACCCGTCCCCCCTCATCCTAACCAAGATGGGCCCGCAGGACGACCCCGAGACATTCATCATGCTCTTCGAGCAAGTCGCGGAGACCTCGGGGTGGCCGATGGAGCAGCGCGCGGCGCGCCTTCTCCCCCTGCTAACGGGAGAGGAGCAGCTGGCCGCGCTACAGCTCTCCGCCGACCGCCGGCTGGCCTACGCGGACCTTCGCCGGGCCGTTCTCCAGCGGGTGGGGTGCACCCCCGAACAACAACGACAGCGCTTCCGCGCTCTGCGGCTGGAGGAAGTCGGCCGGCCGTTCGCGTTTGGCCAGCAGCTCCGGGACGTCTGCTGGCGGTGGTTGAGGGCCAACAACCGCGACGCCGAGGGAATCCTCGATCAGGTGGTGCTGGAGCAGTTCATCGGCCGCCTGCCAGAGGGAACCGCGGAGTGGGGCCAGTGCCACCGCCCGGCGTCGCTGGATCAGGCCATCGAGTTGGCGGAGGACCATTTGGTGGCTGTTCTGACGGCAGGACAGCGAACATCCTCTTCTCTCCTCTCCTCTCTCTCTCTCCCCCTCTCTCCTCCTGTGTCTTGTCCTCGCCCCATTCCCCCACCGCGGAGGTGGGGGCCGGCCCCACCCCAGCCGGCCCGTCGCACCCGCGGTGTCCTCCCGTTTTTCCCTTCTGTGTCTGTCTCTTCCCCCCCTCAGGTGAGTGAGCCCCAGGGCGCCGGTGCAGAGAGGAAGCCCGGGCTGGTTTGCTGGCGCTGCGGGGAGCCGGGCCACCTCCAACAGCAATGTTCGGCAATGGAAGTGGGCGCGGTGGTTCGGATCCCCGACGCGCCAGGAGCTGCCCTTGATCGGGCCGGAGCGTATCGCATACCGGTGAGTATCCAAGGGGATACATATCAGGCATTGGTGGATTCCGGTTGTAATCAGACCTCAATTCACCAAAGCCTGGTGCAAGACGAGACATTGGGGGGAGCACAGGGGGTGAAGGTGTTGTGTGTGCACGGGGATGTTCACAGCTACCCGTTGGTGTCGGTCCACATTTTGTTCCGAGGGGAAAAATTTATAGTAAAGGCGGCGGTTAATCCTCGCCTCACCCATTCGATAATTTTGGGGACTGATTGGCCGGGATTCGGGGAGTTGATGAGTCATCTAGTGAAGAGTGGGTCCTGCCATAGGTCAGCAGGGGGAGGTCCCGGTGTCGCTTTGGCGGGAGCAGCTGTCGCAGAGCCGTCCATGTCATCTTCGCGTCAGAGTGAGGAGCCACAGGCTCCTCCTCCCTCTCACGGGGAATCCCTTGCAGATTTCCCGTTAGAGCAGTCGCGAGACGAGACTCTGCAGCATGCGTTTGACCAAGTGAGAGTAATCGATGGTCAAACGTTCCCGCCGAACGCCACCCCGTCCTTCCCCTATTTTTCTATTACGAAAGATAGATTACACCGAGTGACGCAGGACACTCAGACGAAAGAGCAAATCACCCAGCTTTTGATTCCAAAAAGCCGCCGGGAATTGGTATTCCAGGCGGCTCACTTTAATCCCATGGCTGGACACTTAGGGCAGGATAAGACACTAGCCCGAATAATGGCCCGATTCTATTGGCCGGGGATTCGAGGCGATGTCCGTAGGTGGTGTACGGCGTGCCGCGAATGCCAGTTAGTAAATCCAGCGGCCATTCCAAAAGCGCCTTTGCGCCCCCTACCATTAATCGAGACCCCATTCGAAAGAATTGGGATGGATCTCGTCGGGCCATTAGATCGGTCAACACGAGGGTACCGCTTTATATTAGTTCTGGTGGACTATGCAACATGATACCCGGAAGTGGTGCCTCTTCGCAATATCTCAGCACGCAGTATTGCGGAGGCACTCTTCCGCGTCATCTCCCGAGTTGGAATCCCAAAAGAGATTCTGACTGACTAAGGCACCTCGTTTATGTCACAAACACTGAGCGAACTGTATGGGCTATTAGGTATTAAGCCGATCCGCACCAGCGTTTATCACCCACAAACGGACGGTTTAGTTGAACGGTTCAATCGCACCCTCAAGAATATAATTAAAAAATGCGTAAGTGAGGACGCACGTAACTGGGATAAATGGCTCGAACCCTTGTTATTTGCAGTGCGAGAGGTCCCCCAAGCCTCCACGGGGTTCTCCCCGTTTGAATTGTTATACGGGCGTAAGCCGTGCGGCATTTTAGATGTGCTGCGAGAAAATTGGGAGGAGGGACCTTCACCCAGTAAAAATGAAATTCAATACGTTATTGACCTGCGCGCAAAACTCCACACGCTCACACACCTAACCCAGGAGAATTTGCAGCAGGCCCAAGAACGGCAAACCCGCCTGTATGACAGGGGTACGCACCTTAGGGAGTTCGCACCGGGAGATAAAGTACTCGTACTGTTGCCCACATCGAGCTCCAAATTGATCGCCAAGTGGCAAGGACCCTTTGAAGTCACACGGCGAGTCGGGGACGTCGACTATGAGGTGAGGCGAACGGACAGGGGTGGGGCGCTACAGGTTTACCACCTCAATCTACTCAAACTCTGGAACAAGGAGGTCCCCGTAGCGGTGGTGTCGGTGGTTCCGGAGAAGGCGGAGCTGGGGCCGGAGGTTCAAAAGGGCGGATTGGCATCGCATACCTCTCCGGTCCCCTGTGGAGACCACCTCTCCCCGACCCAACTCGCGGAGGTCGCCCAGTTGCAGACCGAGTTTTCGGACGTGTTCTCGCCCCTGCCCGGCCGCACCAACCTCATAGAGCACCACATTGAGACGCCCCCGGGGGTGGTAGTGCGTAGCCGCCCTTACAGGCTGCCCGAACACAAGAAAAAAGTGGTTCGGGAAGAACTCGAGGCCATGCTCGAGATGGGCATCGTCGAGGAGTCCCACAGTGACTGGAGCAGCCCAGTGGTCTTGGTTCCCAAGGCCGATGGGTCGGTCCGGTTCTGTGTGGACTACCGGAAAGTCAACGCGGTGTCTAAATTTGATGCGTACCCAATGCCTCGGATTGACGAGTTGCTCGATCAGCTAGGCACGGCTCGCTTTTACTTGACACTGGATTTGACAAAGGGTTGTTGGCAGATCCCCTTGACTCCATTATCCCGAGAAAAAACGGCCTTTTCCACACTGTTCGGCTTACACCAGTTTGTCACACTTCCTTTTGGGCTGTTTGGGGCGCCTGCTACGTTTCAGTGGCTGATGGACAGGGTCCTCCGCCCCCACGCCACCTATGCGGCCGCATACCTTGACGATATCATTATTTATAGTAATGACTGGCAGCGGCACTTACAACACCTGAGGGCCGTCCTTAAGTCGCTGAGGCGAGCGGGTCTCACAGCCAACCCAAAGAAGTGTGCGACTGGAAGTACGGTATCTGGGCTTCCACTTGGGCAACGGGCAGGTGCGTCCCCAAATTAACAAGACAGCAGCAATTGCGGCCTGCCCGAGGCCCAAGACCAAAAAGGGGGTGAGACAGTTCCTGGGGCTGGCTGGCTACTATCGTAGGTTTATACCTAATTATTCGGACGTCACCAGCCCGCTGACTGATCTCACTAAAAAGGGGGCACCAGATCCGGTCCAGTAGACGGAGCAATGCCAGCGGGCTTTCTCTGAGGTAAAGGCTGCACTGTGCGGGGGGCCACTATTACATTCCCCTGACTTTTCTCTCCCTTTTATGTTACAGACGAATGCGTCGAACAGAGGGCTGGGGGCCGTGTTGTCCCAGGAGGTGGAGGGGGAGGATCGTCCCGTGCTGTACATCAGCAGAAAGCTGTCGGTACGCGAGGGGCGCTACAGCATGATAGAAAAGGAGTGCCTCGCGATCAAGTGGGCGGTCCTCGCCCTCCGCTACTACCTGCTGGGATGCCCTTTCACCCTCTGTTCGGACCACGCGCCCCTCCAGTGGCTCCACCGCATGAAGGATGCCAACGTGCGGATCACCCGTTGGTATCTGGCACTCCAACCCTTTAATTTCAAGGTGATCCACAGGCCGGGGGCGCAGATGGTTGTGGCGGACTTTCTCTCCCGTCAAGGGGGGGAGTCGGCTGCAGGCCGGACGGCCGCCCGGCCTGAGTCGGGCGGTGGGGATATGTGGCAGCGGGGGCATGGCCAAGCATCGGTCTGTGACAGGAGGGCGGAGTCAGGGAAGGTAAGTGGCAGAATCACTACACCTGATATCAATTAACCTGTGTTTGTGTGTCTTCCCAGTGACCGCCCCCTATATAAAGAGAGAGAGAGCAGAGGAAGGCAGCTCTCTCTGGAACCAGTCAACTGGTGTGTGTTGTGTGACTGGATATATTTGTCTCTGAAAAGAACAAATAAATAGCTTTATGGAACTTTATTCTGGTCTGCCGTCTTTTTGTGCTCCTCCCCCTCCTACGAACTGCCACAGTCACTTACTCAATATTAATTTCTTGTTTATAGAACTGTTGTATAAAAGCTGTATCGCACTCGAGGTTGTGCTGTTGTATTGTGTGTGTGTATATACAGTGGGGCAAAAAAGTATTTAGTGAGTCACCAATTGTGCAAGTTCTCCCACTTAAAAAGATGAGAGAGGCCTGTAATTTTCATCATAGGTATACCTCAACTATGAGAGACAAAATGAGAAAAAAAATCCAGAAAATCACATTGTCTGATTTTTAAAGAATTTATTTGCAAATTATGGTGGAAAATAAGTATTTGGTCAATAACAAAAGTTCATCTCAATACTTTGTTATATACCCTTTGTTGGCAATGACAGAGGTCAAACGTTTTCTGTAAGTCTTCACAAGGTTTTCACACACTGTTGCTGGTATTTTGGCCCATTCCTCCATGCAGATCTCCTCTACAGCAGTGATGTTTTGGGGCTGTTGCTGGGCAACACGGACTTTCAACTCCCTCCAAAGATTTTCTATGGGGTTGAGATCTGGAGACTGGCTAGGCCACTCCAGGACCTTGAAATGCTTCTTACGAAGCCACTCCTTTGTTGCCCAGGCAGTGTGTTTGGGATCATTGTCATGCTGAAAGACCCAGCCACATTTCATCTTCAATGCCCTTGCTGATGGAAGGTTTTCACTCAAAATCTCACGATACATGGCCCCATTCATTCTTTCCTTTACACAGATCAGTCGTCCTGGTCCCTTTGCAGAAAAACAGCCCCAAAGCATGATGTTTCCACCCCCATGCTTCACAGTAGGTATGGTGTTCTTTGGATGCAACTCAGCATTCTTTCTCCTCCAAACACAAGTTGAGTTTTTACCAAAAAGTTCTATTTTGGTTTCATCTGACCATATGACATTCTACCAATCCTCTTCTGGATCATCCAAATGCTCTCTAGCAAACTTCAGATGGGCCTGGACATGTACTGGCTTAAGCAGGGGGACACGTCTGGCACTGCAGGATTTGAGTCCCTGGCGGCGTAGTGTGTTACTGATGGTAGCCTTTGTTACTTTGGTCCCAGCTCTCTGCAGGTCATTCACTAGGTCCCCCCATGTGGTTCTAGGATTTTTGCTCACCGTTCTTGTGATCATTTTGACCCCACGGGGTGAGATCTTGCGTGGAGCCCCAGATCGAGGGAGATTATCAGTGGTCTTGTATGTCTTCCATTTTCTAATAATTGCTCCCACAGTTGATTTCTTCACACCAAGCTGCTTACCTATTGCAGATTCAGTCTTCCCAGCCTGGTGCAGGTCTACAATTTTGTTTCTGGTGTCCTTTGACAGCTCTTTGGTCTTGGCCATAGTGGAGTTTGGAGTGTGACTGTTTGAGGTTGTGGACAGGTGTCTTTTATACTGATAACGAGTTCAAACAGGTGCCATTAATACAGGTAACGAGTGGAGGACAGAGGAGCCTCTTAAAGAAGAAGTTACAGGTCTGTGAGAGCCAGAAATCTTGCTTGTTTGTAGGTGACCAAATACTTATTTTACCGAGGAATTTACCAATTAATTCATTAAAAATCCTACAATGTGATTTCCTGGATTCTTTCCCCCCATTCTGTCTCTCATAGTTGAAGTGTACCTATGATGAAAATTACAGGCCTCTCTCATCTTTTTAAGTGGGAGAACTTGCACAATTGGTGGGTGACTAAATACTTTTTTGCCCCACTGTATACATATATAGGATATTACATGGTTATGCAAAGATATAAAGTTCATCTTCGAGTGGTGAACATATTCACGAGTGAGTGAAGCGAACAAGTGAAAATATTTTCAACACAAGAAAATAAACTTCATTTATTTTTTTCACGGTCCAAATCCTGCACTCTGATTGGCTGGCGAGCGGATCTGTATCCTACGGTACGGACCCCAGTTATGGACCTCTGGCGACTCGCTCGTTCACAACAACAACAAACATAGTAGCATTTTTTGTCAACATTTATCTTTTTTTTATAAGATTTATTTATAAGATTATCGAAAATCTTATACATTTTTGCCAGCATTTCTCAGGAGAATAGCATTAATTTTACAGCATGGATAGCGATAATGACAGTCTTCACAGCGAAAGTGAGTTTTACTACCCTGAGGAAGAAGAAATAAAAGAAAACATTTCAGGAGAAAGCTAAAAACCTGTAATTTGCTAACACCGAGTAAAAACATGGCTGAATCCTGAATGACTGACTCAATTTTGTATAAATAAGGGACTACATAGGTGGCAAAATGTAGTTTTTTTTCCTGCCATGGAAGTGCACTTGTATACCGAGGAGAAAGCCATTTGCATTACAGCCGTGAATGAAGATTCAAAATGGCGACTCGCCTCGGCTCGGTTTTCCCTTTCGGGCGCTCTCGTTTTCTGTCAGAATTTGGCAAAGAAAAAAATAAATATATTATTCACCAGCTTAAGGTCGGTCCGTATGGTGAAATACTGTGACCTCGGCCTTGAATACTGACCTCGGCCCAGAGGGCCTCACTCAGTACTTTCAAGACCTCGGTCGCGGTATTTCACGATACGGACCTCCCAGCTGGTAAATAACATATCTTTGTTCCACTGTGTAATGTTCTTTATATTATATAGACACATCCACAAAAAATATGCCAACGTATGATTTTCTTTTTATTATATAGACACATTCACAAACAAAGTTCCCAAATTTATCAAAACATTTCATCAATTTCCTCACAAGTGACACAGAGATTTATGTCACTGTTTTGGTTCTCCATGTCCCGGATGTAGCTCAAATGGAAAATATGAGTGGCGTATTTCCCTGTAAAACACTCATGTCCATGTAATATAATTAACAGTTATTCCAGGAAATCAAGTCTTACATGAGCTGATAGTCGACGAGGAGCGTAGCACCGAGTCGGCTATAAGCCATGTCGTCTATAAGATTGAGTTGAATAACTGTTTTATTCTATCCACATTCACTGGATTTTGAGAAACAGAGCATTTTTATTTTTATTTTTTGCAAATTCAATAAATAAAAACTTTGTACAAGGTGTCCAGACAAAATCGTTTCCGCTTAGAATGTAAACAAACTGGCAAAATGACAGTAGCAATTTGTGAAAAATGCTATCAAAATAATTCTTGAAAAATAAAAAAGATACATTCTTACCATCAAATACTTTCATTCCATGTTTTGTTGCTTTTTTTGTATTTTTGGGGTTTTGTTTTCGAGTAGAGTTTTTATTTTGTCCTCGGTTGGTTAAGCAACACGTGCCGCCATTTTGTTTTTCTCTACTCACGGTATATGAGCTGATATCCTAGTTGTAGAGTAGCCAATCAGAGCGTGCGATTGCTCATATCCAGTGAATGTGGATAGAATAAATAAATAAATAAATAAATAAATAAATAAAATTCCATTCCTGCTGGTCTAGAGAATCAAACAAGCGACCTTTTGGTCCCAAAGCTGCTTCTCTAAGCTTTAGGCCATGGCTTTCCCTTACATTAAAACCATCACTACGTTCACTAAGGACTGTTAGTCAGTCTGTGTGTTGCATGGCAACACACAACACAGTATCCAGCTGTGCTTTCATGGGGAATTGTTTTCATTATTGGAGCAAAAATATTTTATTACATGGTGTCTGATATATTAACTTTGTTCATTCTTGTTAATCATGCTGTTGCACTGAATATCAGCATGGTTGTGATTACCTGCAGGCTCATGCCTATGTAACTGAAAAATACTGATATTATTATACTGATATAATACAGCCATACTGATATTTAGTAACACAGCACTTTTGCTCATATGATAACTGCAATATTTATAAATAAACAAAAGACTCTGCAAGTATGTTTCCACCAGTGCTGGTTTACACACGCCCGTTCGCCCACGTTTTACTCTTACTTGCCTGTTTAACCAAATCAGAGTAAATTCCAGACCAGGCTTGTAGCACTCGAGTCCAGGACTCAGACTCGAGTCCGACTAGTGCCCTAATTTTAAGGACTTGTGACTCGACTTGGACTTGAGCACTGATGACTCAGACTTGGACTCGTGCATTTACTGCATTCGGACTTGTAAATTGGAGACGAGGAGTTGGATTTTTTCTTTACGTTTTGTAACATGCCATAATAATTTGACATAAGATATTTATATCTACATTAATTTTTGTACTAATTTTGCGCAAGAGTGTCACACCTGTGCACCTTGGCGCATGCATCAGATAGACTCTTGGGGGTGCGCTCCGGACAGCGCGTGCCCCAAGCGGACTCTCGCGTGCGCTGTAAATGATTCGCACCTGCACAAGATTACGGTGCAATCAGCACGCCTATATAAAAATTGTGAAAACACACTTACTTTGCGAAGTATTGAGTTGCGTTGCTGACACATTACCGAGCCTTATTTCCTTGTTTGGTTTCCTGATCCCTGATTTCCTGTTTCTCGTCTTTGATTCTGTCGAGTCTACGATAGCCTGTTTGTGCCTCACTTGACCTATTGCCTGTTTCACTGTTTTACGATTTTGCCTGCCGTTCTGGATTGTTTACCTGTCTTCACTTGTATTAATAAACACACCTTCTGCACTTACATCCGTCTCCCAACCATCTCTGGCAGAATACTTCACACTCCCTGATAAAGAGAATCTACATTCACCTGTTCATACGTCATGTTCAGGAACAAACTAATGTTAATAGCACTGAAACAGCCACCGTCAAATGGTGCGGTTGGAGTGTTGGACTCAACTCGAATTTTTTTTAATGACTTTGACTTGACTCAGACTTGAACACTGGGGACTCAAGACTGGACTCGGACTCGAGGTTTAGTGACCCGATTATAACACTGTTCCAAACAAACCAAATTATCATGGAGACCCTACTTTAAAGGTCTCATTGCATCGTTTTTTCATTAATTGTGCGGTGGTCTCTAGTATGAATGAATGCCCTGTGAGCCAGTTTTGGTGAAAAAAATGCTGTGGTTCTCCTGTTTCAGGCTGTTCTAGTTTGGTGGAGGAGTGGGTGGCGGGAGAACGACAGGATTTCAGCTGTTATTCATAAATATTCATGACATGTAAACGTGTTACCTCTGATTGGCTAACAGCAATCAGTAAACGTGTCACCTCTGATTGGCTAACAGCACTGTGGGTCAGAACAAGCGGATGTGGGTGTCTTTGTAAAAACTGTTTTGATTGGCTATTATGGTCTCAACATCAATGTTTTGACCAATAACAATGTAGATAACACGAATTTTACATCACATTCAACGAGATTTAAACGAGACTAAAGATGGCGACTTACAAATAATGTGTAAACATCATTGCAGTTAATAAAGTTTGAACAGCATGAAGGAACATACCCCAATCCCCCAAAATTAATAAAAAATCCTCAACGGATTTGGCATAATATAAAAAGGTCGTTTTTTACTCGGAAAAAGCGGAAATCCGCCGAAAAGCGGAAAACTCTCATCCCTGCCTAGCTTGTGACCATGTCATGCATGCTAACGTGGAAAATATGAACATGCTATTTTGTAACAAAAACCTTCGAACAAAAAGTTCATGTTTTACTTACAGCTTGTGAGCTGGTGGTCGATTGTCTTGACGGTACAGATCCAGGGATTAAAAACAACCTTGAAGCAAAACCGCTACTGAAGGCACTGAAGTTTGAAAAGTCACTGTGGTTGAAATGATCATAACACAGTACTAACGTTAGCCTAGTAAACTAGACCCACCCGCCTAGCGGCCAAAAATATTTTTGCCTAGCGAATGGGTCTAGCCTCGCACCATATAAACAAAAACACCCCGGGCATCAAATCGTGCCTGCCAATCACAACGCAAGGTTTTTGTTTGGATTCTTTGGGCGGGCTTTTGCAGGAGTGACGACAAAGCTGCGCGACGCTGGAGAAAGCACAACAGGAAAGATGGCTACGGCTAGTGAACAGCGCGCGTTTGACTCCGCTTTGGAATCAGTTTTAGAAGAATTAGACTTGGAGTTTTCGTTGAAACATGAGCAGGAAGAGGCTCTCCGCTCATTCCTTTTCAAGAAGGACGTTTTCGCTGTTTTGCCGACCGACTATGGCAAAAGTCTGATCTACCAGCTGGCTCCGCTCGTAGCCAAAAGGATGGGGCTAGTTTGTGCAGTACGAAGAATTAATAAACAGCTTTGAAACATTACTTTTTGATTGTTTCTTATTTTCCCGTTATTTTAAATTTAAGGGAAATTATTTCACCAAACACCACTAAATAAAAACTCTCAAAAACAGTTTAAGCAAACCCTTGAAAAACACTTGAAAAAAATAAGAGTGTATGTTAAGTATGTGGTACAGACTCCAAACTTGTGGTCATTATCTCCAAACTTCTTAATATCTAGAACCTGTTAATTAATACGCATTTTGAAAAATTATTTATTTCAAGGCCTCCCCCACTGCTTTCTGTCGCTCTGACTACGTCACAGTCACTGTTGCGCTGATTGGTCAGAGCGTTGGCCTATACGCACAGAGACAGTTTGAAAGACAGTGGTTTGTTCCACCCCCACCCTTCAGAAATGTCTACAGATCAAGGCCAGACTAAATATTCACATTTAGTCTGGCTTGCCAGGCTATACTAACGTTGCATTATACTTCGCTGGTGGTGTTCCAAAGATAAATTCCAACCATTTCTTCTTCACCTCTTCTATCTTGGGCAAGAAATGCAACGTTGATGTGTTACTGCCACAAATAACACAGGCACGAACTTGTTCAGACATGTTTTCAACTTGCTGTTAGGTCCTCTTCGTTAGCTACTGACGAGATGGGCTCTGCTATCTTTCCTCGCGCTTAAATCCGAACTTTCTTCCCGTGGGCGGTCGCAAGCCAAGGTGGGCGAGGCCATGAATACTAATTTTCGAAGTGACGTAAGTTCGCAGGGCTTTTTCAGATTTGCTCGTTTTTCTGACTATTTTCTTTCATAAGCTAATACAGGAAATGGGAGTAGAATTACATTTTCACATGCAGCATGCATATGCAACTCGGAGTGAACTATGGTATTTCAAAAAGAGCCGGTATTAAACGTTTTTGGTGGAAGGGTACCTTTAAGCTCAGCAAACAGGTGATATCTGAGAAAGTATCCTGATCCATTGCAAAGTGAGGAGGACAAGACTCTTACAGACAAGTGCATCTTAAAATAAGATAGAAATAAAAACGAGAGTAAGGGATCGTATCAAACTTAAACACCTGTAACCATGGTTGTAGGCTAAAGGCCTGAGTGCTACACAGACTGATTGAATTAGGCCTGTGAATTATTAAGTCCTCCTTGCCTCACACGACAAAGACAGAAGGGCAGGTCTCACTGCTGTCTGAAACACATCCACAAACACATGGCCCTCGGCTCTGGTTACGCCCCTGGATGGATTCTGCAGACAAAACCAACATGTGTGCATGTAACATATTAAAAAGCCATTTATAAGTAGTTCATCACTGGTGACTGAGACAAAGTATGACACTCTTACATGCATCCAGTGAGACATACAAGCTGTCACACGCACATTAGTTTACAGTATGTTGAAATCGCTGGTCTGGCATTACAGCATTTGCCATGCTATGAGGCACTTCTGAGTGTAGTTTGTGACCAAAAAAAAAAGAAGTAGTTATGTAACAAATATGACACAACACCAACAACTTCTTGTTTCTTTAAGAAAACCAACCTCCTTTTACTTTATCACATGGATGTGGTATATGTTGGCTGAGACTAAAACAGATATCTAAATAAACACTCTCAACCACGATAGTTTGAAGGTCTACCTGTACATCCGTGAGTGGGAGTGTTGATGTATGCTGTCTCTAAGGAGCTGGGTTTCAACTGTAGACGTCGTCTAGCCACATGTTCCATAGATCAAGAAGAATGCATACAAGCCGAGCATTCTATATAACAAGTCCTGTTATATACAACTGAGCCTCAACTCTCAACACAGCATACAATGCTTTGCTCTCTCATCAAACATGAATTCTTTAGCTTCAACACTGGTTTAAGTTCAGCCAAGGTTATATCGTTTATACACCACTGAGAAATGACGCTCTAACCTCTAATAGTGTACCCAAGCTCATGTGATACCAAAATAGACGTCTGCTATTACACTTTCAGTCATGCAGAAAACAACCTTTGGCACATGTAGGAGGTCTACATCAGGCAGCAGGAGACATATTGGGCCTGCAGCACTAAAGACAGATGTGTCTGTGGGCATAAATAATAGTGTAGAGCAGTGATTAAACTGATTTCCTCCTGTCACAATTTCACTTGACATATTTTCAGAGCGAGCTAGCAACATGGATATGGGAAGATGTACCAGTACAGGAACATGATTATTTCACAGTTCACACTGACCTTCCCCTGGATGTGTAACATGCCCACATCTTGCTGGACTGAGATTATAAAACACAAAGGCAGCTCATTGGTCCAGGAATAATCATATAATGTAAATCTAACCCGAAATTTTGTATTACCTACAAACAGACAATAATGCAGTGCTTTAAGTGGAAAAAAATAAGTGCCAGTATTCCCCATATTCACTTGTTGGCATGTGAGTCAGGCGGCACGGTGGTGTAGTGGTTAGCACTGTCGCCTCACAGCAAGAAGGTTCTGGGTTCGAGCCCAGTGGCCGACGGGGGCCTTTCTGTGTGGAGTTTGCATGTTCTCCCCGTGTCTGCGTGGGTTTGCTCCAGTTTCCCCCACAGTTCAAAGACACGCACTTAGGTTAACATAGGACGGCCTTGGGCTGACGTGCCCAAGAGTGGCGGCGCGTACGTATGCAGCGGCTTTGCTCTCCTGTGATGAACTAAATTTCGTAGTACATTTGTGCAGTGACAATAAAAAGGCATCCTATTCTACATACTGTATCTTACACCCAAGCTTTTTGTCTTTACAAATAAGCGAGTCGTTCTGTGAGCAAAAGTACTGTACTTGATCCTTTGACCAACAGTCTGGCCATTCATGTTGAAGGAGGTTACTGTTAACATCGCAGTTGGCTGGAGTATAGGTAGCAACAGGCATTGCTATAGCAACAGGCTCTTCGCTATTAGCAGACGCGCTAGTGTTAGCTTGCCGCTCCTCACCTCCATTTTCTGCTGCGGTAGAATTTGACTGTTGAAGAGTTGTGTCATCATCTGACTCCGTTTCGACTCTCATTCTCTTTGTGCCCTTTTGTAGCCATGCCAACATTACCGTCCTGTTTTTGTTTCTTTGTTTTTCCCATTTGTTGTTTCCAACTTCTCCGTAAACAAGCGAGTGAGCATCACGTAGTCCCACGAGCATCGAGAGAGGCGAGTGTCGCGTAGTGCACCCTGGGTATCCATCCATCTATTATCTGTAGCCGCTTATCCTGTTCTACAGCAAAGCTGGAGCCTATCCCAGCTGACTATGGGTGAGAGGTGGGGTACACCCTGGACAAGTCGCCAGGTTATCGCAGGGCTGACACATAGAGACAAACAACCATTCACACCCACATTCACACCTACGGTCAATTTAGAGCCACCAATTAACCTAACCTGCATGTCTTTGGACTGTGGGGGAAACCGGAGCACCCGGAGGAAACCCACGCAGACACGAGGAGAACATGCAAACTCCACACAGAAAGGCCCTCACCAGCCGTTGGGCTCGAACCTAGGACCTTTTTGCTGTGAGGCAACAGTGCTAACTACTACACCACCATGCCGCCCTGAACCCTAAGTAATGTAGTTTAAATGTCATAATGAATCGCCAAGAGACACTCTGATATGGAGAGGAAAGGAAAGGGTACTGTGAGCTTGTGAGAAGTCCCGGTATGCCGTAAAAAGTCCTGGTACGCCAGGGGTTAAAATCTGGAAGTGGCAGTACTGCATACTGGTGTGTACCGGCCCACTTAAAGCACTGCAATAATCTACACCACTTTATCACTCACATGAAAGCTAGCTATCGACAGATGGCTGACAAATTAAAGGAAAAACCAAGATAAAATGTTTTAGGAAAGTGCCAAGCCATTATGAACGACTAGAACAGCTTCAGTGTGCCTTTGGGAGAGATCCTGCACATCTCTGGAACTATACCGCAAGCATGAACACAGTTCTTCCCAAACATAATCTCTCGGTTGGTATGTTGATAATAGTGCTATCTAAAGTCTAAAGTCTTTCCCGCTCCATGCCCTGGTCTTCCCAGGCAGTCTCTCATTCTAGTACTAACCAGACCCTTAAGGTGCATTGGGCGGCGCTGATCTCCATTTCCATAGCCCTCGGTCTCTCGTCTATACAGCTAAGGTTACAGCAGGGGGCTGCTCCTCTGGTAACCGCAAGAGTTTGACTCCCCACCAGGCTTTTAGATAGAGGGGCGTCTGGGCGTCTTTTCGACGCCCTGTACTGAAAAAAACAAGAAATTGGACGCCCTACTTTTTAGTACGACGCCCTAAAGACGCCCTAATATTTCCACCCGTGTTATGTCCGGTAACTTAGCTGAATATGTTAAAAAATCGCCGAGTCTGAGCTTTCCGAGGATCTACAAGCTTTGTTGACACCGCCATTTTGGAAATTTCAGAAGTCTCGCTTTGACAGCTGTCTTTCCCGAAGACGCCCAGGGTTACCATAGCAACAGCACGAGCCCAGAGTACAAAATATAGGCACCCGCCGCAGAGCTACAGAAACACGCGTTTCTATGGCTGCACTAATTTCAAAGTTGTGAGAGCCCTCGTTATAAATAAATGGGTTATTAAATAAATTTGGTGTACAAAGCACTTGTAATATGCGTTCCCAGAGCAGAGGGGGAAAAGATGTATGCCTAGGAGACACTGGCATAAATATCCAGACAATATAGCCGTAGACTATATTGCCGCAGCTAAATGTGGAATGTAGTCTATAGAAAACCGGCCTTACCTGACATGTTATTTATCCCGAATAAATCCTTTTAACAGTAAATAACACATTTTCATGCAGATTTTCCCAACATTACAGGCTACGTAGTGGAGAGTGTGGTAGTCGAGCCGGCGGGTAGTATTTCTAGTAGGCTAAACAATAATCAAATACGACACGTTCTAAAGGATGCTGGGATTCCAAAGAACGCACGTGAAAAGGACGAACACGTGGGATATTTGGTAAGGAAGATAGAAGATAGATTTTTCTGAGTTTTTTGGGCATGACAGGAAGAAAATGAAGAAAAGAGGAAGGCAAACAACGATTTCCAACTTCTTTCAGAAGAGAACTCATGTAAGTTTTTTTTTTCTTCTGTAACTGTTGATAGGCTTGGAATGTCAAAAAACTATCACAATCCCATAACTAGACAGCCAGGTTTCTTGCATGAATAAATAGGGATGACCGGGGTTGGTTGTCACAAGTTATGGTTGTCACATTCGTCATATCTCAGCCACCATAGGGCGCTGCTCAATTCCACCAAGATAGAAATGTTTAGAATTAGTACTGGGGTCATTCTACCTGAAAAGTTATTGTGTGTTGCATGCATTTCAAAGGTGAGAACAATTTGAAGGTTTTTCATACCTAAATGTAAATTTTTAGTACCTTGGTTTTTACCTTCTAGCTTTGTAATTAATGGGTTTCTATTGAAAAAACGAATACCATTATAATGTTTGAAGACTTAGCCATATTTCCTGTGTGTTTTTTTCTTTGTTATACTAAATCTTTGGACGCTAGCGGCTTTGAAAGCAAAACTGGTCAGCCGGGGTTGTACCCCCGGAACCCCCTAAAACACTCGTGCCAGCGGCGCTCAACGCGCCGCTACACCTCGCCACATACAGTGACACCTGCAAAAAAGTTAGACTCCCTAAAAAAAAATCCTGCCTAAAAGCCTGCTCCCCACTAACATCTGTATTGCAGCATGCCTTGCCAAACAGCAGTAGGTACCATCTTTATGATGATCTTTGGTATGACCTGTGTTTTGAGAGTCGTTACTAAATATTAAATAATAGCTAGTGATTACATTACATTACAGGCATTTAGCAGACGTACAACGTGCCAAGAGCAGCCCAGGGAGCAATTGGGGGTTAGGTGCCTTGCTTAAGGGCACTTCAGCTATTCCTGCTGGTCCTGGGAATCAAACAGGCAACCTTTTGGTCCCAACACTGCTTCTGTAACCATTAGACCATGCTTTTAAAGGGTTATGCTACTGACAGTCCATATACAGTATCTTGTAAAAAAAAAAAAAATATATATATATATATATATATATATATATATATATATATATATATATATATACAGGATTAGTCAAAATTATGTTAACACTTAAATGGTAGAAACCATTATTAACAAAACATACATCATATGTGCAAGATGATTTACAGGACGGTCTCAACTTGTTCGCCATCATGTTCAACACACAAAAACCAGCGAGAAACAGTACCATTTAATCTGTCACCCATGACGTACGTCTATCTGCAGGAGAAAAATAATCCATTAGTGTTAATGTAATTTTGACTAACCCTGTATTACTGGGTAAGGGGAAGCCATGACCAAATGGTTAGAGAAACAACTTTGGGACCAAAAGGTCGCTGGTTTGATTCCCTGCAAGTAGAACTCACAATCTCCCTAATAGTGCTGTAGACCACGGGCGATTGCTCTAACGAGGGAGGCTCAGCCTCCTCTAAAAATGATGAACATCATGTAGGATGAATTGCGCTAGGCTTATGTTATAGCCGACCTTATAACATTGCTATTTCAGATCCAGAATCATAGAAATATATGTGCTCAACCCAACTACAGTGCGAAATCATTCCCTTATAACTTTAATGTGTGCGTGAGTTTTTCCCCCTCGTGACAGCGTGATGCAGCCCAGCCTCAGTGGACTTCAATGGCATTTGGGAGCTTTGCGCTTTTCAATCTCAAAATGCAAGACGATTATTGGACAAATACTGCGAAAACGCCTGCCCACGGAGTCTCACGGACTCCCAGCCTCAGTGGACTTCAATGGCATTTGGGAGCTATGCGCTTTTCAATCTCAAAATGCAAGACAGTTATTGGACAAATACTGTGAAAACGCCCGCCCACGGACTCCCAGCCTCACATGGGAGGGACATGGCAGTTTCCGCGAGGAGACTGGTGATTGGTGAAAGCGGCCGGATATTTTCTTTGATTGACAGCTCGTTTCAACTATAGACAGGCAGCGGTGAATTTCAGTTCAGTCCCATGCGGATTCGCAAGTGCTGTGGTGTATTGTAAGAGATCAGCTTACATTTCGATTTCATTCATTACATACGGTTTCTACCAGCTTTTTTAGTTTGTATATATTTTCATTGTAAATAAAGTGTAAATATAGTGTTGTCAAGTTTGCTATCTTAGTTCCAGAAATTTCGTTTATTTGAGTGACTGAACTTGAACTTGAGGGGGCTAGTCAGCTAGCAAGAAAGCTGCGCACGGATGCCAAGCATTGCTGATTTAATTTTGGCGAAGCCATTTGCCAGTCTTCCTTTCGAGGAAAAAATTTAAATTAAAGAGCAGGGTAGACCAACGCCTCAAATTGACTTGGTGAAAAAGGTAGGGAATAATACTCGTTCCTTTCAGCTCTCCTGGTACGAGAAAGTGAATTGGCTAACAGCAAGTGACCCACATCAACAACAGTAAATAGGCTACTTTAGTAATATGTCATGGATGGACCAAAAATATAGAATCTATTTAAAATGTTTATGCTGAGTATATTATATTGGAATATATATTTTTTCTGGATATGAATTAAACACAGCTACAATTTGGAAAACATTTTTAAACAAAAACACAGCCGAGAACATTTCACACTACAGACCTGGATTAAAAGTGAAGGGTTATCAAAATTGTCAATAAAACATTTCTCAGTCAAAATAAGTAAAATATAGGGAAAGTGTCATTGAATGAAATGTGTGGCACCCAGCTCTACTGCTGAGGTTCCTGACAAAGAGCTGCTTTCAATAATGATCAATTTTTAAACAACATGCCACAATTTTAAAATATAAAATGTTAAAATATACCCCCCCCCCCAACACCACCATCATGTATATTGGACAGTAGGCTAATGGGCCAAAAGAACCTGTTATTTCACAGTTTGTGACGCTGCCAACAATCAGCCAGATCAGAGGCAAGAGTATGGGCAAAACTGATGTTTTTTCTTTTAAAATCTGGAAATATCGTAACCGACCAGCCTCCCCTGTTTGAAAGACTACCAGCCACCACTGCTGTAGACTGTTGTAATTCTCCAACATGTGTTCAACTGGGCTGAGATCTGGTGACTGCGAAGGCCACAGCATATGATCTACTCCATTTTCATCCTGATCAAATCATTCAGTTTGACCTCATGCACTGCAGAAGGGGGCATCCTGAAAGAACCCACTATCCCACTAGGATAGAAACATTGGTGGTCCTTTAGAAGAAATTTGTATTAATTTGCACTGACTTTACCCTATAAGGGAACAAGTGTACCCGATCCATGCCAGAAAAATGCTACAGACAGAATGTTATCATGGCGGCACGGTGGTGTAGTGGTTAGCGCTGTCGCCTCACAGCAACAAGGTCCTGGGTTCGAGCCCCGGGGCCGGCGAGGGCCTTTCTGTGTGGAGTTTGCATGTTCTCCCCGTGTCCGCGTGGGTTTCCTCCGGGTGCTCCGGTTTCCCCCACAGTCCAAAGACATGCAGGTTAGGTTAACTGGTGACTCTAAATTGACCGTAGGTGTGAATGGTTGTCTGTGTCTATGTGTCAGCCCTGTGATGACCTGGCGACTTGTCCAGGGTGTACCCCGCCTTTCGCCCGTAGTCAGCTGGGATAGGCTCCAGCTTGCCTGCGACCCTGTAGAAGGATAAAGCGGCTAGAGATAATGAGAATGTTATCATTTTTACCCCTTTAATTTGTCAACCATCTGTATGTGACTCAATAATAGATCACAATTTACAGTGCACAGCAGTCAGTCTGCGAATGGTGTCCAAGATTACATAGCGTGTTACAAGGAACAAAAGTAGACGTGAGCTATTTATTCCCCAAACTGTCAACACCTTCCTCGAAAAAAAATTAAATAAAAAAGAACACTTGCCGATTATTCCTCATGTCTGTCACTGAAAGCTTGATATTGTGTGAATATCATAAGCCTGAACAAAGTCGAGCAAGGTATAGGTTCAAATTTCATACAGATGCACACTAAGTGAATAGAGTTCAGATTTTTAATGCCAAATGAGCGCATCCTCTCCCACCTCTTCAATCATACCTCCTGTATTGCATGTTTCTGATTACTTCATTCTGAACTAAGCTAGAGTTGGAAATTCTGCAAATCAAAACCTCATCCTGCAATTTCATACATTCGCACTGACAGGCCATGTCTTATGATTTGAGTTTGCAAAATATTTTCATGTGATGGAAACTGTGAGTGTCGCTGTCTGATCCAATGAGCACAATCTGTTCGGTGATAAGTAGGAAAGCTGTCCAGATGAGCCTGTGGAAAATATAGGTTTTAAAGACATCTCTCTCTACCAAAGGATTATGCGAATACCATGACACTCATTGTAGGATTTAAAGCTCAACTAATGACCAGCTGCTGACCTGCAGGGTCAAAGTCTAGTTTGGTGACTTCCCTCCTCTTACACGTCTGTTAAATCTGGCAGTTTATCAAACAGCTGAATCAGACCACTCAGAGCAAGAAAAATAATCAAACTTGACTCCATCCCTTTAGTACTAACGCTGTTCAGGCCTGGCTCAGAAACATACCCAGTCTTCGAAGTGTCTACTCCCATTCTGTAACAAATCTTCAAACTGGATGGTGCAGTTAGCCACGAAGTCGTCGTAGCCGATCGGCGAGTCGTGGAAAACTGACAGCTCGATCTTTTTTCCGTCGTATACCTCTGTGACAAATTCATCGTTCCATGCCGGACTGTTGGTCTTCTGCCTGGTGGAGGTCTGGCCCACACGTGAATCATCCACATTGAGGGCGATATATGTGTCCAGCAAGAAGGTCTGGGTCTTGGGGCCCACGGCGTGCCGCAATGACCATGGTGTGGGCTTCAGGTCCAGAGCTTTGCAGACTTTTATCTTCAGCAAGCCGTTGAAAACAACCATGATGATGTGAAACCAGGCACTACCTTTACAGTGTCAAACTTTAATCCAGAGGAAATGGTTGGCATGGAGTTATCATCATCATCATCATGTCATGAGTTTAATCGATGCTGCTTTGATTTTTTATTAATGTCCAGGATTTTTTTTTTGTCCTGATGTCCAGTAACCCAGGATGCAGACTACGGTATAGGAGCGTAAAAGGAACAAGCAGGAAAAGCAAGGACTTTGATTGTTCTGGTTTTGTTTACGATCATGAACGTGCGTAAACAAGCAAATCCCCTTTCATCTCTCTCTCTCTCTCTCTCTCTCTGACCAGGATCTTGATGGAGTTTTATTCTATACCCAATAACAAGCAGGACTCAGGGCGATGCTTAAAGCAGGCAAATGATGTCAATATAAACTGGTGGAGATCCTGAGCTCAGAGGAAACGGCCACGAATGAAAGATGAAGATCTTCAGCAGCAGCAGCAGCGCATTCCAGCTAGTCCTCTTCCATCAAGAGAGAAAAAAGATCAAACCAAACTGGCCATTAGGAGATCTTTCTTCCCGAGCAGCTGGAGCTGGCAATCTGCTTGTCTCGAATGCGTTTTATGGGTATGAGGAATCTTCCACAGCATTTGAGCCGCCTGTTCGTTCAGTGGATCCACCAGATCTGTGCTGATTTTTCCTGCAGCATTCCTCTCTCTCTCTCTCTCTCCTCCCTCTCTCTCTCTCTCTCTCTCTCTCGTGCGCCTGACGGCCGGAGCAGGAAGTGCGCAAAACGCGTCGGTTGATGGAGCCGCGCCGGATGGGGGGAGCGTGTGTGTGTGTGTGTGTGAGAGAGAGAGAGAGAGAGTGTGTGTGTGTGTGTGTGTGTGTACAACCGAAGAGCACCTCACATCTGTATTTCCCAGTCCTGCTGCTGGATCCAGCCACACAGTTCCCTCCACACTTTATTGTTCTCCTTGCTGGAAACAATTACGCGCATTATAAGACTCACTCTCCGGTGTCGATTCTTTTGTTCAAGTGAACCGAATACGCCATGGTTGATTCTCTTGATTCATTTCTTACAGTAGGGTGGAGAAGCGCCAAAGGCTCTGAGTAGCTCAATGAGACCACAAGAAAGAAAGACCCCCAAGGGCCCTGAACAGCCATAGGGGCCGAGGGGACCCTAAGAAAGTAAACCAAAGGTCCCTTACGAAAATTAACCATGGTTTTACTATGAAAACTAACCATGGTTTTACCATGGTTTATAGTTATTCATGGTTTTCATGGTTTTTTTGGGTAACCATGAAAACCATGGTGCATTTTACCTCAATGTTCACTTAAATTTTTAGGTTCTAAGTAAATGTTAATGTATCTGGGCTGTTAATCAAGATCCTTCTCTACAGCATTGACTGTTGGACGAAAGCATGGTAATACTACAGTTAGTGCATCCTTTAAAAAACCATACTATCCCTTTTTAAACGAATTCCGTAGTTACTATGACCTATTACACATACAACTATGATGCTACCACAGCTACTGCAGTACTATGGATAAACCACAGTAATGGTATGGTTGGGTCATAGTACTTAGAATCACCATGAAATACCATAGTAGATCCATGGTTACTACCATGGATGAACCATAGTAATACTATGGTTGGTTCATAGTACTTAGAATAACCATGAGATACCATGGTAGAATCATGATTACTACATAAAAACCATGGTAAAACCATAGTAAACCATGGTAGATTTTCGTAAGGGGTCTTTGGGTATGGGGTCTAAGAAAGAAAGAACAACTTTATTCATCACACACTTGTGAAGTTCCTCTCTGCATTTAACCCATCTGACGCAGTGAACACACACACATATACCCAGAGCAGTGGGCAGCCATGCTAACCTAACCTGCATGTCTTTGGACTGTGGGGGAAACCGGAGCACCCGGAGGAAACCCAGGCAGACACGGAGAGAACATGCAAACTCCACACAGAAAGGCCCCCGGCGACTGTGCTAACCACTACACCACCATGCTGCTCCTAAGGGCGATATGATGCATATTGAAGCCTCTATGTAATGCCAGATGCACTACAGTGTTGGCTATCCATCCATCCATCCATCCATCCATCCATCCATCCATAACCGCTTATCCTGTTCTACAGGGTTGCAGGCAAGCTGGAGTCTATCCCAGCTGACTATAGGCAAGAGGCGGGGTACATCCTGGACAAGTCGCCAGGTTATCACAGGGCTGACACATAGAGACAAACAACCATTCACACTCACATTCACACCTACAGTCAATTTAGAGACACCAATTAGCCTAACCTGCATGTCTTTGGACTGTGGGGGAAAACAGAGCACCCGGAGAAAACCCACACAGAAAGGCCCCCGTCAGCCACTGGGCTCAAACCCAGAACCTTCTTGCTGTGAGGCGACAGTGCTAACCACTACACCACCCCCCGTCCCTGCCCGTCAATATATCATATCCTAATTAAAAATAAAGAACTGTAACTCGTTGCATCTATTCTTGCTGTACCGAATAGCTTTGTGAAACATTAACTAAGGAAACTAGTGAAAGTTACCTGGAAGGGTTGTGTAAACTATAGACTACAGTAGTGCTTCCCAGGTTTGCTCTTTCATGCATTTCCTGCTCCATCACACACACCATGACCTTGTGAAAAGCAGTCGAATAAACACATGTGGTCAAGGAGATTATACATGGATACTTCAGCAGCGACACAGTGTGTGTGTGTGTGTGGGGGGGGGTTATACACCTGAGGGTTTGGTGGGCAATGTGTGTATCAGAGCACAGGCATTTCAAAGAGTCACAAATACAAGTGCTCTGATGGAGCTACATTTAGAGCCAGGCCTATCCTGTAAGACATGGAAAGCTTCTTTGGTACTTTGCTGATCTCTAGTGGTTGAAGTGACATGTGCAAGCAGTCTAGTGACAGCAAAGGGCTGTTTGTTATAAAATAGTTTTTTTGGGGGGGGCCTAAGAATATGAAGACATGGTTTTGCATTATTTACAACCTACAAAAACTCATTACATTAGATTAATATGATACAAATACAAGTGCACTGGTTGTGTTATCCCAGTGGATGACTTTTAAAGTGGCACAGTGAAATACCAGGGTCCAGGTGGTCGACATGGAGAGTGTGAAACAAAGCCGTCTCAGCTTGGATGTGGAAATGTAAATGTGACTACTTTCTTACCATTAACACTGCATTCATAACAAACCCATCCACAGTGGAATGATCTGATACCCATCATCATCCTTGGCAATGGTAACATTAAAATGTGAGAAAGAATGAATTATTATTTTTTTTTTTTTTGAGAATGAAAAGTACAGACTTTTAGGGTTTGTACACTTCTGCACTTCTCCTGAAGGGGGAAGTGTCAGTTAGGGTTTAGATGCTGGAAAGCAGCAACATCAGGAGTGATGAGTAACGAAAAATGCAAAGGAGTGTGATGGAAGGGAACTAGAGACAATGCACACAGTTGGTGGGACACTGAGGGTTTACTGTTTAATTGGCACAAATAGAGTGTGTGTGTGTGTGTGTGTGGGTGGGTGTGGGGGGGTGCATGTTTCAGTTTTATGGTGGTGAAATCAATCCTAACCATACAGCAAAGTATGCATGTTCAGACAGACTGATACTCTCTCCACAGACCTGCTTTGAAACTGATCTACTCTCTTCTGTGTTTTGATGATGTGAGCTCACCATCATCATCATATCATCTTCTCGCTTTTGTCTTTAACTTGCAAACTACATATAATGCTTGTTCCATTTTGTCTAGTTATAATTTACTGCAATGAAAAATTGTAAATATGTATATGAACATTATCACTTTTTTTTTTACAACCCGGAACTAAAAAGGACTTAACGAGAATTATTTATGAAATAGACTGAATTTGGGATTACTGTATATATAAAATTTTTAACTTTTTAAGGAAGTATTTTATATCATTAGTATATTTTAACAATTATTCCACGAAATCGAGTCGTACATGAGCTGATATTCAACAAGGCGCATAGCACCGAGCAGGCTATAAGCCATGTACGATGAGATTGAGTGGAATAACTGTTTTATTATATCCACATTCACTGGATTTTCAGAAACAGAGTATTTTAGCTATTGAACCAGTCTAAAAAAAAATTTAACAAATTTTAATGCTTAAAGATGAAATATGTAAACAAACCAGTGAAATGAGAGTAGTAATTTGTGAAAAATGCTATAATAATAATAATAATAATAATAATAATAATAATAATTCTTGAAAAATAAAAAAAAGATACCTTCTTACCATTAAATACTTTCATTCCATATTTTGTTGCTTTTTTTTGGTTTTGTTTTCAAGTAGTTTTTATTTCGTCCTCGGTTGGTCCAGCAAAACGTTCCACCATTTTATTTTTCTCTACTCAGGGTATATGAGCTGATAGCCTAGTAGTAGAATAGCCAATCAGAGCATGCGATTGCTCATATCCAGTGAATGTGGATAGAATAATAGTATTTGTATCATTATTATTTGCCAGTAGTTTATAATCCTGAGTTTATTGCTCTATTTTGCCCCATAGTGGAACAGAGACTAGCTCTTTTTTTCCTCAAATCTTTCAATTATGATTCACAAAACAGTTTTAATTTAGAACATGGATTCTAAATTCATTTGGTGGGTCGGATTATAAACCTTAATCGGACCAGTCCCAGCCCATGGGCTGTATGTTTGACACCCCTGATCTAAGCTCACCTAAATATACTCATATGTTTCTACTTTCTTGAGTGAGACATGAGAAAATGCTTCTGTAGTTAAAGTAAAGCTGTCATTAAATATAAGCTCTCCAGAGGACAATGAAGAAAAGGATTATGATTTTTCGAATCATACTTCCATCACAGTTATAAACAGCTTCACCACAAACATGGCCTGTGTGGCTGGGTGTGTAAGATACGCTCTAGCTAGTGCTCTTTTCTCCTTAAATGGGTTTCCACTGAGCTACTTATATACACTATGCTGCAAATGGCTAAACATGAAGCCAATATTTATTTTGCATTGAGCTCTGAGTGTAATAACACTTGAAGTCAACTGCATTTGCTTTTCAGCCAACCATTTCCTTCACACACAGAAGAAACTAACTGAAATAGTTGACATTCGAGTTAAATAGAAGCATTCTTCAATAATTGAATTGTGTATTTTCTTTTAATTTCTCATCATAAATCAAGTATTTAATTAAAAACTCAGAGGCTGCTGGGAAGGGTTTAAATGAAGTCTGAGTCTTCAACCATGGCTTGCATTAGTTCCTCTCTGCTTGAGAAGCACAAAGGTTTATTGACTTGATCTCCACAAGTGGACACCAGTGATAGGGAGAATAGGACTAGCCCTAAGGTCCAGCTGCCCAAAATGTGTGGTCTTTTTTTCTTCTTTTTTTTCTTTTTTAAATCAGCAGGCCATGTCACACTCCATGACCTTTCCCAGGTGAGCCATCTTGCCCTCTGACCACCAAAGTTATTGGCTGATGTCTATACAATTTCTTTAAAATTGACAGAAACAGAAGATTTGTGATCAGGCAGGAATTCCATTGCTGTTGTGATTGGAGAAATATGATGAGCTTTGTGTTGAAGGAAGATGGATATTAAAGGTTTAAGGTCTGTCACAGTCAGAGAGTATTTATATACAAACACAAGTGAAGTGTTGATGGCTGATGACTGCTATTGGGATAGATGGTTTAACTCAGATTATGAGTAACTAAATACTTAATCTAACATGATGTATGTTTATTCTCCAGAAGGAGAAGGCAAAATGGCACACTGTCATCATTTCATATTCTTGTCCCACAGGAAAAAAAAAAAGTGCTTGAAAGGGAGAGACATGATGAATGACCAAGCATTTTGGAGCCTTCAGTAACAGAAAATGATAGAAATGATGAAATGGTAACGAGACTGTCGGGGAATAACATAATTAGAATGAAAAAGTTAGGAAGATTAAGGTTAGGTTTAGGAACAGGTATAATGTTTGTACATTTCTCCAACCTCACCTCCCCGGCTCATTGAAATTTGGATAACTTTCTCATGAGATCAGGTTCATAACTGAACAAGTAACAGGTTATTATAATTTCAGATTCAAGGTCTAGGTTGCATTTTTGAGTATGTGTTTTTCAACGTGTTGAAGTTAGTCAAAGAATAAAGCAGTTATAATATTTCTTGTTTTTCAGCTAGGACTAAGTTGGTTATAGAGGGAGCGGTTGGGATGTAAGTTGATGTGCATGTCCTTAGGGGAAGTGTCATCTTCTAGATGTGAACAATGGAGGTATAGCATTGCATTGTAACATTAGCGAGAGGATGTGCCTGCGGCCTAAACCGTAAACATATACACCTCAAACTCTCCCAAAGAATAAATCATAGCAAGCCGATTTCAGGCCAACTGGCTGGACTTAAAAAGCCCTATGTGTGGGGGTGTATTAATATGAATACTGATAAGCATGGGAGAGAACAGCATAAAGCCAAAACAGCTGTATATATCTTCCTGCTTTTGTAAATGCATTTAGTCTAAACTCCAGAATCTGCACTCTGTAATTAATGAATGTTGTATGGTGGTAATTGGTATTGGTATTGTCAGTAATTGGTCCTGTATGACTGTGTATGTGATTGTGGGAAAATATAGCATGTGTTGTTTTTTATGATTTATGCTCAGCCCCCACAGTGCTTGTCTGGGTCTGGGGCATTGGGTTTCAGAACGGGTGGAGGAGGGGCAACCAAAACAGGCGAGCATGTGTCACAGGCCAGAGAAAAACTCATTTCAACAGCCCACAGTTTGTATGTGGACAGTAAACTAAAACAGAAGCTTTAGGTAAACTTCTACCAATGTCCAAATGTAATTTGGATCCTGTGGAAGGTGACTAATCATTGTAATGTGATGGTCCAACTCTTACGTTATTACATACTGATGTTAGCGTTCAAATTCAATTAACATTCAATTAACTGTTCTTTGGTGATCCTTCAACTCTTAAGTTGCATGATAGGTTCTAGAGTCCAGAAGTACATTCCTCAACAACAACAACAACAAGTGTTGCCAGGCAGAACAAACCTCGCCCGGTAGCGCTTATGATGAATATGAAGGAAGATATCACGAAAAAATTATTTTGACCTTTTTGGTGACCTTGACCTTGATTTTGACCTTGTGTGTGAACATACTTGGCCAATAAACATGGTTCTGATTCTGATTCTCTGCTGCTCTCAGCCAATGAGAACACTGCTTACTGCTCTCAGCCAATCAGAACACATCATACTGCTCTCAGCCAATCAGAACACACCGTACTGCTCTCAAGCCGTACTGTGCAATTGTTACGCTCTTACATTCTTACAGCATGATGACAGAGTGGCTACCGCCTCTATATGAAGCAGTAGCCACAAAAACCTTGATCTTGACCGGATGACCCCCAAAATGTTGGAGGTTCTATTTGAGACCAATGCCCATCTATCCTGAAAGTTTCATGAAGATTGGTCCAGTCATTTTATTGTAATATCATTAACAAACAAACAAACAAACAAACAAACCCCATCGAAAACAATACCTCACCCCCTGGTGGACTCCGTCCCGGGTGAGGTACACTGCAAAACATTTCAAATTGGTTTAACTTGGAAATGCAAGTTCACCTGCTGCCTTGAAAATGCAAGTTAACTCAATTTGACGATTATCTTTGTTTCAACTCAGAAAAAGTCTCAATTAACTACGTAATTCAAGTCTAACCTTTGAAAACTTGCACAGATTAGTTCAAATTAAAACACTTTTCAGAGCTCATTGAGTTAAAGAGAAAAAGTAAGTGGACATAACTAAACAAGGCTGAAATGTTTTACAGTGTAATAACAATAATGCATGATACGGTGGTGTAGTGGTTAGCACTGTTGCCTCACGTCAAGAAGGTTCTGGGTTCGAGAACAGCAGCCGACAGGGGCCTCTGCGTGGAGTTTACATGTTCTCCCCGTGTCTGCGTGGGTTTCCTCCAGATGCTCCGGTTTCCCCCACAGTCCAAAGACGTGGTTAGTTTTACATGGGGCGGCCTTGGGCTGAAGTGCCCTTGAGCAAGGCACCTAACCTCCAACTGCTCCCTGGGTGCTGTAGCATATCCGCCCACTGCTCTGGGTATATTTGTGTGCTCATTGCTCTCTTGTGTGTGTTCACTGCCTCAAATGGGTTAAATGCAGAGAAGGAATTTCACTGTGATTGAGTGTGCGTGTGACAAATAAAGGCTTCTTCTTCTTCTTAAAAAAAATAAAATAAATAATAATAATAATGCATACTAGTTGCTGAACTTTAACACAAATAACTGAATATGCTTTAATTATTACATACTTAACATACTGTAGTCTTTACTTCACTACAATTCTTCACAATCTGTCCAACTATCATTACATTTCAGTTTACAGTCACAATGACAAGAACAAAATTGCAGCTTGATCAGTCCATTTTAAAGCTATTTTACACATCTTCATTGTTGAGTATAATTTACCAGATTCTTGTAGATCAGATTTCACAGGTGACGCCACCAGTTTTCCACTGAAAAAAACCAAAACAATAAAACATTCATAATTTTACATTTTAAGTTAAATAGCTTCCTTAAGTACAAGCATTTCTCTGGAGGAACAACATTTTAACTGTCCATATAATATGCTCATCATGACTTGTCAAATTAGGACTCTCAAATCCTACTCCTGTTCTAATGTTTATAACACAGGACCTGAGTGGCACAGGAAACCAAAGCCTCCATTAACACCTTCTCATTAGCACACTTTTAGATGTATCAACACGGGTGTGACAAACTAGTTTCAACATGGACACTTCTATATTCCCAACACTCACCTTCAACATAAATAACGCACAGTCACGCGAGAGAGATCTGTCTAAAAGTGGCTCTCTCCCCTATAAATTTTCAGCCTCATGTGATGAAGCTTAATGGAGTTGGCAAATGGGTTGATGAAAATATTTATTGTATTTCTGAACATGGCTGGAATTTGAATTGGCAGTGAAAGTGACACAGTGGAAAGGTCAGAAGGCACGTAGTGTATCATATGCTGCATCTCCCAAGTGTCCCGAAAACCTTGCTCTGCTTATTTCTCAAATTGCCCCTGCGCTTTAGAGTTAAACATGTTGACCTGCATTTGGCATATGGACAGAAGGAGGGGTGCTCGAGGCACAGCTGACCTGGGTTATGACCATGGCTTAAAGTGAGTCAATTGGACACTGCAGTAAATTAACAGAAATGTCAGCAAGTCATTTGCTTTAAAAGTTCATCGGGAGTCTGATGAATGAGAGAAGGGAATACTGCAAAATGCCTTTTTTTTAAATTAATAACTTAAACACTTGTTAGCTCTCATCTAAGATTCATAGCAGCGACAATGTACAAGCTCTGAGCATATGGATATATTTTTCACATACATAACAGATAAGAGTGACTTGACCAGAGTGTCCATCTGCTGAGAAGCAGCTTCGCCTTCTCAATAAAAATCCACAGGAATGTAAAAGATCAGCTACTCTTAAGAGCTGTGGAAATATTTGATTTATACACAACAGGTGCCACTCATCACAACAAATGTAGTGACTAAAGTGTTAAATCGCGTCCTCATTCATTACCTTCAGCTTGGAGGGAGAAAGCGGATAATAATCTTACGACATTTACAGAACACAACCTATTTTGCACAGAGAAAGATCTTATTCAGTTATTTTAAAGTATGTTTGAGTGTTTAAGTGATGAATAGACGGAGTGAGGGACTTTTAAAGAGTGCGTCAGTATATATGAGAAAGCTAAAGAGTGAGAAAGAAAGAGCAAGAGAATGAAAGATACTGCTTTGATTACAGTCTGAGAAGCATGTTCCTGCCCAGACACTGGCGGTGTCACTTCCCTGTGCATGCACATTTAATCCCTCTGCCTGCCAGGAGGATGGAGAGGAGAAACCTGATCTCCCAAGGGGCCAACAGACAGGAGGACAAGAGAAGGAGAATGAGACACAGTCAGAAAGAGAGTGAGAGAGAGAGAGAGAGAGAGAGAGAGAGAGAGAGAGAGAGAGAGAACAAGCACTGACAAGATTTATAAGTTACTGTAGCTAATGGTGCAGTGGTATCATCACCTATGCATTAACCAAAAGAAATATGAAAAGTAGGTGGGCAAGGTCAATGCTCTTATGATGTGCCTGAGCAACTGTACTGGGATTGCGAAGAGAATTTTTTGAAAGTTCTTGTTTGGAAGCAAATCATTGTTTAAAAACACTCAACTGAAACCAAAGTGAATCCAGCTTGTATTAGAAGTAAACTTATGAACTTAGGGGCCATTGTCATCCCTCACCATTCTCTCTCTCTCTCTCTCTCTCTCTCTCTCTCTCTCTCTTTCACACACACACACACACACACACACACACACTCAGCTTAGCGGCAGCCTCTCCCGGTGCTATCAGGTATCGCGTCCCTCCCGAGAGGGAAGGTGAGCCAGCTTCATGAATCATTTAGAGTGTGCACTGTGAGTGGAGGTCAGTGTGATTGCTGAGTATAGGGTGTCTCTGCCCATGGCCCCCACACAACTGCCTTGATTTGAATAGAAAAAAGGCTTCGGCCAGAGCACAGTCACCACCAGGCCTCTCCTGAAACAGAGCACAGCAGAGCCGTCTGGATTAACAGAGTTCCTCCTCGCTCACAGCCCACTGAAACAGGAGACATGTGCAGATGGAGGCAGAGCACAGGCTGACCTACTCATTCTTACCTCTGGCCCAGGTAGTGATGTAGTTCTTTCAGGAAGTCCAACCCCATAGTGCCAAATGCTACAATGGAAAACAGCTTCCTCTCTTGGCTGACTCTTAACTTGTGCATAACTGGATACTGGTTCAAGTTTGAAATAGCATGGAAATTACTGTATATACGGTACACAGTTGTGTCCGAAGGTTTCATTATGTCAAAAAGAAAAAGACAAGGAGAAGTATTATCTTTCAATCAGCCTTGGTCATAGAAAACAACAACTGAATTGCTGGAAATCTTTATTTGTTGTTAAATTGTAAAATAAGTGTACTGGGAATGCAAATTGTTCCGCTCATCTATTTCCTGTAAGCTCTTAAACCAGGTAAACTTCCACTCATGAAAGTCTGATGAAAGATGAAAAACTTGTGCAATGTGCAACAAATGTCTAGTTTCACCTATAAAAAGGAAGGCTTTGTTTCAGAATTTCTTGGTCTTACTGACTTCATTAAGCTTAGTTCCAGCAGTCAGACCTGGTTTATAGCCTGTCATTGGGTTTAGAATGACACAGCATGCTTAGAAGCAGATCGGATCAGGCCTCTGAATAATAAACAACAGTGTTTAGAATAGACCAACTCACTCTTACACATTCTCTAAACCAGCATCAGCTCTTCTGCTACAGCCATTGGCTGCTCATGCATGTCCCCCTACCCCAATGCTTTCCATTCTTCGGGAAAACTGATACTGACCATGTACAATCAATCAGCCCCGTTTACTGAAACTCTGCAAACTCAGCCCAGTGTTGGATAGTGAGCTGGCATATGCATATTTTTTTGACATACGAACATACCTAAAATTATTAGTTCGAATAGACAAAAGTAAAACCATAAAATAAAGCCTGCTTAGTTCCAAGAGATTCAACAATATTTAGAATTGGATCATACTCTCTGAAATGAATGAATGAATGAATGAATGAATGAATGAGATTAAAGCATGAATTAATTCATTCATTAATCTACTACATTATAGCATGATTATTGAGCGTGTATATATTTAGTGAAGATGCATAATGAAATAAAATATATATTCACCAGTAAACAATAAAACAACCATTAAAATTTAAAATTAAAAAAATTAATTAATTAATTTGGGCGGCACGGTGGTGTAGTGGTTAGCGCTGTCACCTCACAGCAAGAAGGTCCGGGTTCGAGCCCCGTGGCCGGCGAGGGCCTTTCTGTGCGGAGTTTGCATGTTCTCCCCGTGCCCGTGTGGGTTTCCTCCGGGTGCTCCGGTTTCCCCCACAGTCCAAAGACATGCAGGTTAGGTTAACTGGTGACTCTAAATTGACCGTAGGTGTGAATGTGAGTGTGAATGGTTGTCTGTGTCTATGTGTCAGCCCTGTGATGACCTGGCGACTTGTCCAGGGTGTACCCCGCCTTTCGCCCGTAGTCAGCTGGGATAGGCTCCAGCTTGCCTGCGACCCTGTAGAAGGATAAAGCGGCTAGAGATAATGAGATGAAATTAATTAATTTTTAAAAAATAAACAAAACAAAAAACTTATGGTGTAGTTTTCTAGGGAAATCAGCTGGTAGCCTCTTGGAGAACTTGCTACAGTTTTTCTGTCTCTGCAGATAAAATTCAATACAGCTTTGATGATGATGATGATGTTTCATTCATTTGTTTGTTTGTTTATCAGAAACATGATCTTTTACTTCCTCTCATAGTCCAAAGACATGCAGACTGGGCCAACTGGCTACTCTAAACTGCTCATAGGTGTACATGTTATTGTGATTGGTTGTTCATCTTTGTGTTAAATTGCAATAAATTGGTGAACTGTCCAGGATGTTCCCTGCCTCTTGCCCAAAGTCAGCTGGGACTGGATCTAGCTTCACCCGAGACCCTGATGGATAAGCAGTATAGACAATGGATGGATGGATGGATGATCTTTTACAGTCTCATTCCCACCTTGTACTCAGTGTTCCAGGATAGGCTCTGGATGCACCATGACCCTGACTGGGATACAGCAGCTTTTACTCATCTTACTGAAAATAAATGAAGGAATGAACAATCTATCACTTAATATGTTCCATTATTGAACAAAACTAATAAAGCTCTCTTTAAAGGAACAGTCCACCGTATTTCCATAATGAAATATGCTCTTACCTGAATTGAGACGAGCTGCTCCGTACCTATCCGAGCTTTGCGCGACCTCCCAGTTAGTCAGACGCAGTCAGACGTGCTGTCACTCCTGTTAGCAATGTAGCTAGGCTCAGTATGGCCAACGGTATTTTTTGGGGCTGTAGTTAGATGCGACCAAACTCTTCCGCGTTTTTCTTGTTTACATAGGTTTATATGACCAGTGATATGAAACAAGTTCAGTTAAAAAAATTGAAACGTAGCGATTTTCTATGCTATGGAAAGTCCGCACTATAATGACAGGCGTACTAACACCTTCTGCGCGCTTCGGCAGCGCATTGATATCTGAGCTCCGTATCAATGCGCTGCCGAAGCGTGCAGAAGGTGTTAGTACGCCTGTCATTATAGTGCGGACTTTCCATAGCATAGAAAATCGCTACGTTTCAATTTTTTTAACTGAACTTGTTTCATATCACTGGTCATATAAACCTATGTAAACAAGAAAAACGCGGAAGAGTTTGGTCACATCTAACTACAGCCCCAAAAAATACCATTGGCCATACTGAGCCTAGCTACATTGCTAACAGGAGTGACAGCGCGTCGGACTGCGTCTGACTAACTGGGAGGTCGCGCAAAGCTCGGAGAGGTATGGAGCAGCTCGTCTCAATTCAGGTAAGAGCATATTTCATTATGGAAATACGGTGGACTGTTCCTTTAACACTGAATTTTCCGAGATCCACTTTCTCCTATGACGAATTATGTCTATCCTAATGGGAGTGGTCTCTTCCAGGATGATTCCACCCCCATCCACAGTACATGAGGGCTCACTGAATGGTTTGATGGATGCACATGATATTGGTTATATGCTACAGCCTTCACAGTCACCAGATCTCAATCCAATTTAACATCTACAGGAGATTCCGGAGTGAAATGTTAGACAGTAATCTATAGCACCATCATCAAAACACCAACTGAGGTGTATCTTTGGAATTAATGGTGTTCATCCCATGAGTACAGTCCCAGAGATTTGTAGTATCTACAGTGCCTTGAAAAAGTATTCATACCCTTTGAACTTTTTCACATTTTTCCACCTTACAACTACAAACTTAAAAGTTTTTTATTGAGATTTTATGTGATAGACCAACACAGAGTAGCACATAATGTTGAAGTGAAACAAAAATGATAAATGGTCTTCAAAATTTTAAACAAATAAAAATCTGAAAAATGTGGTGTGCATTAGTATTCAGCCCCCCTGCGTCAATACTTTGTAGAGCCACCTTTTGCTGCAATTACAGCTGCAAGTCTTTTGTGGTATGTCTCTACCAGCTTTGCATATCTAGACACTGAAATTTTTGCCCATTCTTCTTTGCAAAATAGCTCAAGCTCAGCCAGATTGGATGGAGAGCGTCTGTGAACAGCAATTTTCAAGTCTTGCCACAGATGCTCAATGGGATTTAGGTCTGGACTTTGACTGGGCCATTCTAACACATGAATATTCTTTGATCTAAACCATTCCATTGTAGCTCTGTCTGTATGTTTAGGGTCATTGTCTTGCTGGAAGGTGAATCTCCTTCCCAGTCTCAAGTCTTTTGCAGCCTCCAACAGGTTTTCTTCCAGGATTGCCCTGTATTTAGCTCCATCCATCTTCCCATCAACTCTGACCAGCTTCCCTGTCCCTGCTGAAGAAAAACATCCCCATAGCATGATGCTGCCACCACCATGTTTCACAGTGGGGATGGTGTGTGCAGGGTGATGAGCAGTGTTAGTTTTCCACCACACATAGCGCTTTGCATTTAGGCCAAAAAGTTCAACTTTGGTCTCATCTGACCAAAGCACCTTCTTCCACATGTTTGCTGTGTCTCCTACATGGCTTCTAGCAAACTGCAAACAGGACTTCTTATGCCTGTCTTTCAACAATGGCTTTCTTCTTGCCACCCTTCCAAAAAGGCCAGATTTGTGGAGTGTACGACTTATAGTTGTCCTGTGCACAGATTCTCCCACCTGAGCCGTGGATTTCTGCAGCTCCTCCAGAGTGATCATGGGCCTCTTGGCTGCTTCTCTGACCAGTGCTCTCCTTGCTCGCTCTGTCAGTTTAGGTGGACGGCCATGTCTTGGTAGGTTTGCAGTTGCGCCATACTTTTTCCATTTTTGAATGATGGATTGAACAGTGCTTCTTGAGATGTTCAGAGCTTGGGAAATTTTTTTATAACCTAACCCTGCTTTAAACTTCTCCAGAACTTTATCCTTGACCTTTCTGGTGAATTCTTTGGTCTTCATGATGCTGTTTGTTCTTCAGTGTTCTCTAACAAACCACTGAGGCCTTCACAGAACAAGTGTATTTATGCTGAGAGTAAATTACACACAGTAGGACTCTATTAACTAATTAGATGACTTCTGAAGGCGATTGATTGCATTGGATTGTATTTAGAGGTATTAGAGTACAGGGGGCTGAATACTAATGCACACCACATTTTTCAGATTTTTATTTGTTTAAAATTTTGAAGACCATTTATCATTTTCGTTTCACTTCACAATTATGTGCTACTCTGTGTTGGTCTATCACATAAAATCTCAATAAAAACTTTTAAGTTCGTGGTTGTAAGGTGGAAAAATGTGAAAAAGTTCAAGGGGTATGAATACTTTTTCAAGGCACTGTATACCAATATACACATACACCACTCAAACACCTTCTTATGCATTATTACAGGTTTTGAACATGTTCTTCTGCATTATTACGGTTCAATCACTATTATTGGCACAGACCAAACAAACTTTGTTGAATTTATTAAGTTGTAGCTCTCAGATCCTCTAAATGAGTGCTTTATAAATGGAAACACACTTGGAGAGTCAGTCTGTTAAGCCAATAGATCAAAGACTCATTGACAATGCTAGTAGCATTATGTAGGAATTCAGGTTCAAAATATTTTGATGGTATAACGACTTGAAATAGGGAGAATCGCTTGTCTTCCCGCTCATCTCTGCATGTGGTTTGTCAGTTATAGCATTATGTAACTCAGGTGCCGTGGCCTGGAGACCTATCACGAGAACTGCATAACGCTTTATGGCACCCTGTCACACATCAACAACTATGGGTCTTCAGAGCATTAGAGCAATATTCTCAATACAGACATCATGGCAGAGGTGAAGAGACCCTGTCAGAGGAAGCCAGGAATAGAGAAAAGGAGAGCGCAATCGAGCAAGAGACTGGACTAGAGTAAGTCTTGGACTGGCTTTTACTCGTTGACAAGAAGTAAAAGAGATAAGGCTGCAAGACAAATGCTGAGCTGGCCTTCTTTCTGTTGAACTAGTAAGTAGTTACGTTAGCAGCCTAGCTATGTCTTGTGTTGTTGCACTTGCTTGATGTTTGGCTGTGTTAACAAAGTTGTTAACTCACTAGCTTTTGATCATAAAGTACAACTGCTAGCTACAACATGAGGTGATGTTAGCAAACTTGCTAGATAAGACTTGGACATTGTCCATCCATTCATCCATTATCTGTAGCCACTTATCCTGTTCTACAGGATCGCAGGCAAGTTGGAGCCTATCCTAGCTGACTATGGGTGAGAGGTGGGGTACACCCTGGACAAGTTGCCAGGTTATCACAGGGCTGACACATAGACAAACAACCATTCACACACATTCATACCTACGGTCAATTTAGAGCCACCAATTAACCTAACCTGCATGTCTTTGGACTGTGGGGGAAACCGGAGCACCCGGAGGAAACCCACGCAGACACGGGGAGAACATACAAACTCCACACAGAAAGGCCCTCGCCGGCCACTGGGCTCAAACCCAGGACCTTCTTGCTGTGAGACGACAGTGCTAACCATTACACCACTGTGCCGCCCGCTTGGACATCGTGTACTGCTAATAATTGCTCTAGCATTGGGAGCTGCCTAGCTTTTTTGGCCTGCTTGCCACCCAAGTTTGCTTCACTTTATATCAGAGGCATCCAAGTTTTGTAAGGTTAATTTAGTTGACTAGCTGTTCTTTGTCTGATAGCATCCCCCAGCATTAGGTATGTTGGTGTTAGTATGGTTTTAGTTATGTTAGCTTAGCATGTGACTATTCCAAGTTGTGCGCAATAGTTGTGCAAACCTTGATGGCAACATGGAAAAAAAATTTATGAATTTTAAAAATCTGACCATGCAGGTTTACTTCAAGACATAAATCGTGATCTGTCTCACTGCTTAAAAAAAAAACAACCCAAGGATGATCCGATAGTAGAGTGTATATCCGTGCCAATGTTATTTATGAAAAACTGTGACATAGGTTGTAACCTTATCAGTGTTATTCCAGTCTCACAGAGATTTGTGGTTTTTCCAGATGACAAAAATCATCTAACCTCAGTCCCGCCTCAGACTAGCATGCAAATAAATAAATCAGTCTCACGTTAATCTTTGTCAATCTCATGCCAAATAAGCCTTGAAAGCTTGAAACTTTGTAAACCTATCTCAGCTAGCTCGTAATAAATTACACTACCCAATGTATATTGTGCTGTATGTAATTATATATCTCATCTCATCTCATTATCTCTAGCCACTTTATCCTGTCCTACAGGGTCGCAGGCAAGCTGGAGCCTATCCCAGCTGACTACGGGTGAAAGGCGGGGTACACCCTGGACAAGTCGCCAGGTCATCACAGGGCTGACACATAGACACAGACAACCATTCACACTCACATTCACACCTACGGTCAATTTAGAGTCACCAGTTAACCTAACCTGCATGTCTTTGGACTGTGGGGGAAACCGGAGCACCCGGAGGAAACCCACACGGACACGGGGAGAACATGCAAACTCCGCACAGAAAGGCCCTCGCCAGCCACGGGGCTCGAACCCGGACCCTCTTGCTGTGAGGTGACAGCGCTAACCACTACACCACCGTGCCGCCCCCGTAATTATATATGTATATAATTATATGCTATATGTACCTATATCATGTCACTAAGAACATTTTACTCAATTACACACGTTCTCCACATTCAATTCTTAGCAAACAATGTATATGGCCTGAAAATGCAAACACGGTGTTTCAGCAAAATTAAAACATTCTGTTATTCTTTTTTTTTTAAACATTATTGTTAATCTTCAATGTCACAATAAATAAAACTATGCATTCATATTTGTGTAAAATCCTGTAATACTACTCTACCTTGTCAGTTGACATGTTTCTTTGGCTTCTGACGGTTCTGTATCCTTCAGCTTGTCAAGAAATGTATGCGTACAGATGTCCATGAGGGGAACTTAAAGCGTGATTTACGTGATTTGTATTTACAACAGTGGCGTAAAAGTGAATTAAACTCCACAGCTGTAGGGGGAACCCAGGAGCAAAAAATATCAATTCTCGCATTATGTTGCTTTAACTGTAAAACATAAATATGTGGTTTTGGATAAAGATTTTGGCCTTTTCCTATGAGATTAGATATTTTTCCATTTAGATCATATCTTCTTATTATTAGAGTTATAATAGTATAGTAATGTTCGATTAATGCTCAATTCACGTTCCTTGGTTAGATTTTCACATTTTAGAGTACATTTATTTCAAATACTTATATATACACACAAACACAAATAAATTAAATTAATATTTTTTGCAATGTTTGAGTAATATATGAGGTTTAAAAATCAATAAAGCTAAATTAGTAGACATCTCACTGTACCCTTGGAAGCAAATGCTTCAGTGTCCATATGAAAAAGTAAGCAGGCCTAATGTTACATTCCAAAATAACTCAACAGATACATGATACCGGTGACTTCTTGTCACATCTATCGGTCTAACACACTTCTGGGAGCTGACTTGGTCAGTGTGACCAACCCAATAGCACTTATGACAGCATTTTGTGTCTTTTTTTAATGATCCAACTTCACACCAATGACCTATATACAATATTACAACAATTTGTTGATCAGTAAAAACAGGCAGATAGATTTTTAAATCAAAGTCATTCTGATATGTTCAATACTCTTGACATTTTCAGGAAGGATTCATTCACTGATGAATTCATATGTACTAGTGTATCCCATGAGATATACCATATGAGCTAAATAATGACTAATTTAGGCTTTTTGCATTTGTTTCCAGTCAGTTTCATGTTATTGTTGGTGGTTTGCAAAATGATAACCCCATTTGTGTCACCTTATGTGAACTTATTTCGTGTCTTTTACTCCAATTGTCATGGTAAGTTTTGGATATTGAACTTTATACATTTTCACAAATTAAACTTAAAATAATCCAGAGTGAGTTTTGTTATATGTTCATTTAACTCATGTCTGTAACTTAGAAGTTAAAGTTGTGTTTATTCACAATTTTTTAAGACAGCAGTTGAATTGCTGTTTCTAAGTTTAATCAACATTATTATTATTATTATTACTACTACTACTTACTTTAATGATTTTACAGCACAGAATCATGAATTATGTACGAAATCACAGAGGAAATAATAATAATAATAATAATAATAATAATAATAATAATTTATATTGTATGATGTGTTATATGGACCTGTGTCTGCAATAGCGCTTACAACAACAACAACAACAACAACAACAACAACAACAACAACAGGTGCTGATGGGAGCCTGGAACCAGGAATGAACTTCCCTTAAATAAAGGCTAAAAGAAAGATAAATAAATAATTAATAATAATAAATATATTAGAGAAAAAATGAAAGGTAATTAATTAAATCTATTATTATTATTATTATTATTATTATTAATAACAATGAGTATGTACCAATTTTGTGTCTACCTTTATTATTATTATTATTATTATTATTATTATTATTATTATTATTATTTCCTTTAAAGTATGTGCTGGCCCGGGTTATAGGGCCAAAATTCAGTTTGTGAACTTAAAAATAAATAAATAAATAAATAAATAAATAAATTTGTTGTTTTAACTTAAAAATGTGAGTTACCTGGTTGCCTTAACATTTTCAGTGCATTGAAACTCATACAGTAAGTTGAGGCAATCAAGTTTCATTGTGCTAACTTACTATATTAGTGTCAATGAACTCAAAATTTTAAGGCAACAAGTTTACTGCAAAACTATAGTTTACAGAATATATACTCAACGTTTGTGTATGTTTTTTTTTTTTTAAAAAGTATTATGAAGATATAGGCCTTTCTAATACTGGAATTAAAGAATGAAGCCTCAGACAAATAGATGAGGCGGTCACGTGACCCAGGTAAGTCAATTACGGCGGGTGCCCAGAATGATGAAAGTAATTGAGCAGTGTGCCACACCATTGTAACTGATTGATCAGTGTTTTAATACATTAATATGACTGTACAGAGGGGAAAAAATACATTATTTTAACCATATCGTGACGATACATACAACTGCTCCACACACTTGTCCGAACGGCCCTGGATGAGGACGCGCTCCTGTAAGGAGGGAGATTGGGTTACTGGAGGGCGGGCTAACAGCTCAACACCATCGAGGAAATAATGTAGGCTCCTGCGCACAACGTGAAGACGCACAGCCGGAATAAGATCATCTGCACTCTTTATGAGCCTCGATCATGCCATTATCGGATGGATAACAGATCCACTTTTACGCATAACAATTAATGTGACAATCAGCAGGTTTTTACTGGTGCTGCTGGTCATGCATTTTTCAGACACCCCACGAGAATCGAGTTTCGCCCGTGGGAACAGCTCGAACACCTGAGTCACCTGCGTGAACGTTGACTGAGTCAGGAACAGGACACGGGAAGCGCGCGCGAGCATGGCCGCGATGCCGCCGACCTTTGGCTTCACGCAGGAGCAAGTGGCGTGTGTGTGCGAGGTGCTGCAGCAGGGAGGGAGCATCGAGCGCCTCGGCCGCTTCCTGTGGTCTCTGCCGGCCTGCGAGCATCTGCACAAGAACGAGTCCGTGCTCAAGGCCAAGGCCGTGGTGGCGTTCCACCGGGGAAACTTTCGCGAACTCTACAAGGTGTTAGAGAGCCACCAGTTCTCGCCGCACAACCACGCCAAGCTGCAGCAGCTGTGGCTCAAGGCGCACTACATCGAGGCAGAGAAGCTGCGCGGGAGACCCCTCGGTGCCGTGGGCAAGTACCGGGTGCGCAGGAAGTTCCCGCTGCCGCGCACCATCTGGGACGGCGAGGAGACGAGCTACTGCTTCAAGGAGAAAAGTCGCTGCGTGCTTAAAGAATGGTACTCCCATAATCCCTATCCCTCACCCAGAGAGAAACGCGAGCTGGCCGAGGCCACAGGGCTCACAACCACACAGGTCAGCAACTGGTTCAAGAACCGCAGGCAGAGGGACCGCGCCGCTGAGGCCAAGGAGAGGTAACTCTCTCTCTCTCTCTCTCTCTCTCTTTCACACTACAGGCTTCTGGATTTGTGCTGTACTTACAGTTCTGTTCAGCTCTTTTCATACGAACAGCATTTTGCATCTCATATTGCTTTCTACACTATTCAAGATATCATGCCCCAGAAGGTTCTTAACAGCCAGCAGACTCTGAATCTGGGTTTTCACATCATTTCTGTAGGTGTCAGTTTTTGAACTAAATGATTTTTCCATCACAAAAATCCCTGTATTGTAATTCTCCAGTTCTATGTAGTTTTTTGTTTGTTTGTTTGTTTGTTTTCTTTGAATTATTTTAAAAAGTTCAGATGAACCTTTTTGTTTTTAGCTTACATTGTACATAATCTCATATTCTTTTGTCTTATTGCTTAATATTTCTAACACCTTGGGTTATTATTATTATTATAATTATAATTTCTTTTTTTTAACTAAACAGTAATTTTGTTGTATTCGTAGCTATTTATACTGTATACAATTCCTCATGTTGATTTAACAATTGCTCTGCTTAGGTTTATGTGCATCTATTTGAACACGAGGAAATGTGTGATTGGAGTTTTTACTGTATTTAGATAGATAGATAGATAGATAGATAGATAGATAGATAGATAGATAGATAGATAGATAGATAGACTCAAAATTAAATGACAGGAATTTGGACGATTCACGAGCTAAACTAACTTAATTTTCACCAACCAGGTGCTCTATACAACTTTCAGAAATGCGTTTAAGGTTGCTACAAAGGTGTAATTTAATTTGTTGTAAGTCAGACCCAGGGGAACTCGGACTAATGAACTGATCCCTCTCATTTCAAGATGTAGATCTGCTAAGTCATGGTTTAAACAAACAGTCTTACACTTCCAGGATACAGTAAAATGAACAGCCTCAGACATGCATGTGATCCCCACTAGCAATACCCACATTTCCTTATCAATAGGTGACAGGTTAGTAGGATTACGAGTGTATTTTTTATTTTTAAACTCAAAAATTTTTAAACTTTAAACTAAACCCATCATCATCATCATCAACAACAATAATAATTACTTCCTCTTCTTCTTGTAATATAATGGTAAATAGTTATTATTTATAAAATATAAATTGTAATAAGTATAAAAATAATAAATAATAGGGAGACTTGGGACAACTTTTCACCTTTTGGAGATTGTGTGAAATTCTTTGCAGGTAGTGTCACATTCATACTGCATTAAAGAGTATTTACTCTACCCTCTTACCACAACATTAGTTTCTCTGCTTGTCATATATACTGGCCTTCAGGCTTCACTTTTTCTGTCATTGTGCTTTACAGGAAGACAGGAGACAGTGAAGGGAGATATGGGGCAAAAATAAAATACCTAAATGCCTGCATGTTTAATTTTTATTTATTATCAAAACTTGTAACATATGAACTGTATGAACACACAGTACTGGTACGGCGATAGAAAAATGTCAGTTTAACCAAATCCTGACGAGACAAACAGCTCCATTCCATTTGTCACATGCACACTTCAAGCACAGTGAAATTCATCCTCTGCATTTAACCCATCTGAAGTTTAATCCTCACGCAGGGACACACCCACATTTTAACAAAAAAAATTTTTTAAACAAGTTTATATTTATAAACCACAATAAAAAAAAAATCTGTAACATGATAAACTGCCCCAACTCTCTCCATCTGGCCATTTTGAAAAAAAAAATCTTTACATATTTTTTCTCCAGAATTTAAGTTTAATCAATAATACTATATATGATAACTCTAGGCTAGATATTTTAATTCCTAACAAATCCCAAATTCACCAGCGTACATTACACCATAGAATGGAGGTGGAGGCGAAGTAGAGAATACAAGTTTTGGCTGATTAAAATATTGAACTGCACAAACCTTACTGCAGTGTCCAGCTTCATGGCTCCAAAGGAAGTAGGTTCCTCTAAGGGGCAACATCTAACTTCTGATGTAATCTAAAACCTGATTGGTTGAAATTAATTTATGGGAATACAAACCGTCCTAAGTCTCTGTGCTCTTGCCTAATAATTACTAATATGATAATTATTTAATATACCATTACTCCAGGCTGTAATTTAGATTGTATTTTATTTTATTTTTGTAACAGGTTAAGGTACGAATTTAGGGTCGGAATTATTTATTATTTGAGCAGTGAAAACATCGTAGCTGTTTTTGTGTGAACTGCTGACCTAATGAATCAATTATCTGCTCCTCAGGGAAAACGAGGGCGTGAATCAGAATGGGCACAACCCGCTGCCGTCTCAAATGACCGAGAACAAATCTCAGTGTGAGAGCTCTGATGACGATAAATCTCCACCAGGGACCCCAGATCACCCGTCCATGAGTCCTGCTCTGCTCCTGCCCTCCAGCTCAGGCTTGCCGCCACTGCATAGCTTCGCGCCCCCGGCAGGTCCCAGCGCCTCTGACACGCACCACCCTCATCCTCATCCTCATCTTCATCATCTTCACCCTCATCAGCAGCACAGCCACCATGAGCAGCAGCATCTGTCCTTGCACGACGGCCTCCTCAACCCCATGGCGGCCAGCCTGGTGGACCTTGGCTCCTAACAATTTAGCTGGTGTTAGAGTGCATGAGCAATGCATAAAAAGACCACTTATCTCCTGAAACCAAAGAAGACGAAGACAACTATGCATTAATTTCCCAAATGTTATACAGAAAATGCGGTTTGTTGCGGGACTATCTTCACTGAAATGTTTGCCTATGTGTTGGGACACTGTGTAGTCTTACAAAACCAGTAACCAATTTCCAAAAAAAGACCAAAGAGCGAAGGGCGACGTCCATCTTGTTTGTGCCTTACATGCAAGACGAGGAGGTACACCTTCAGCATTAAGCCTACGTGATAAGTCATTATAAATCACCTGATAGATTTTGATATATCTTGCTATACATGAAATAATAAAATATACAGCTATTAACTAAAGACAGTATTGACTAGAGTTGTCTTTTTGCACTACTGAAGTGACACATAGCTACGCTCAATCCTCACAAGAGTGTGCACAAGAAAGAGAACACTTTTTAAACATATAAAGAAACACAAGAACGTGATTCCCACTGTTATAACCATGTAAACCTATTTCATATTAGTTCCCTAATAATGAAATACTATTTAGGATAATAATTTATTATATAAGGAAATAAAACAATAGATCAGTCCCATGTGCCAGGATATTTATTATAAACCCACTAAGGCAACAGATACGGTTAATTCAAATGTCTCAAATCTACTTTTATAGGACGCGTTTTCCACCCTTCTCCCAAGAATATAACACGCGTCATGGGTTGCAACTGGATCCTTGAGAAATTCCTGAAACGCCCAGTTGGATATAAATAAACACTGTTGAAGTTCATTGTAAACTGCTAAACTTTTACAAATAACGATTCACAATAACAAACACTGTAACAGAGTCTGAGGGTTAATGGGGCCTGTAGTGACAAAAAGAGCAAAACTGATTTTCTGACCGGACGACACCCGACAGATTAAGGGTGTCATTAAGGGTTGCCGCAGCTGAGTCAAAGCCAGTTAATTTAAAATTACACAAACTTTTCGAAATGGCAGGTTTTTTTTTTTTTTGGACATGAAGGAGAAAATCCTGATAGCAAGTAGTTATAAAATATATATTAAATTTGTCCTCTCAGTGGAGTAGTGAGTTGTGCAAGATAAAATAGTATATAAAGAAAGACACTTGCTAGACTTGCAATGAAAATTTATAAAACAGAAAATTACACTGTTTTTATACCTGTAATCTAATTTAATTGTTCAAACCTATTAAAGGGGAACTGAAGTCATTTTTAAACTTGCTTTATTTCTTAATTAATGTGTTATTCAATTACGTTTTCGGTTTTAGTAACCTTACGGTATATCGTGACTCGTATTGGCAACTAATTGCAATTAAATATTATACTTATCAGCCTATTCGGTTTTTAGCCGTGTTGAATTTAGTTTGTTTGGTCCACGGCAGGCGTCGCTTATCCGCGTGATCTTCACGAGACTTGTGCGAGACTTCGAAACGTGACATGTCAGCTAGGTGCCCGTGCCGCCATTTTGAAAACTGTTTTCCAAACAAAATATTGCACAAAAACGAGTTTAAATGACGATTACTGCCTACTTTTTTCAAACTTTCCTGATTGCTATCAAAACAAACAAAACTTCCGGCTTGATTACGTCAGCATTCGAAAGAGGGCGCGCGCATCTTTTGACAATGTTGGCAAATGTCGGTCGCTTTGGTTTCCGCTGTACGTTTTACTTCCGTCCTACGATGTCTCGCACAGGTCTCGACGAATCTCGTTTACGGTCATTGCTTTGACATATGGACTGATATATTACAGAGCATATTTCAAACACTCGTAACTTGCTATAGCAACGACAAAATAGCGATCAAAAATGCATTCCTATATTTAATAAAATGAGATAAATAGAATTTTGATAATAAAAAATTTGCCTTCAGTTCTCCTTTAAAGGGAATGTACTACAGAAATTGTGATTACACTGCCACCTAGTGTTGATATCTCCCCATCGTAAAGCCTCTGTTCTGACTGGTTGGCCGAAAGTAATTGAAGTTTTTGTTCATTACAGAATAAAATGGTCAATAGTTAATGTACAATCATGGACAAGTCATATATGAATGTGTTTATGTACAGTGATATTGTGAGCGTAAATAATGCCACTGCTTTCTTTGGAGGTGATCATTATGTCGGTCAAGTTGATGAAGCGTCTTTGTAGACGATGCTCTCGGGTCTGTTATATTGTATAACCATGTTCAGTTTCTGCATGTTTCTGAGGCTTTTGTATACTTTTGGCTTCAACTGTTTAGTGAAGTTTAGGGGTCAATGCACTGGTGCAGCAGGTAGAGTTATTGATTTACAGCTACAGGTTCCGAAGTTTGATCATGATACTTCATAAAGCCTGGCTGTCCCACCTCCCAAAGCATTTCATTAACTTGCACAAACTATTCCAGTTTTTACCCTTATTCGGAAAAAGACAATATTCCTAAAATGAATATTCCACTAATATTTGCTTTTACATGCAGCCATAGACACTCTAATTGTGTAGCAAAAGGCCATGCGTCACAAACTGCCATATCCATCCGTTATCTGTAGCCGCTTATCCTGTGCAGGGTCGTGGGCAAGCTGGAGCCTATCCCAGCTGACTATGGGTGAGAGGCGGGGTACACCCTGGACAAGTCGCCAGGTTATCGCAGGGCTGACACAGAGACAAACAACCATTCACACTCACATTCACACCTACGGTCAATTTAGAGCCACCAATTAGCCTAACCTGCATGTCTTTAGACTGTGGGGGAAAACGGAGCACGCCTATGCAGACATGGGGAGAACATGCAAACTCCACACAGAAAGGCCCCCGTCAGCCACTGGGCTCAAACCCAGAACCTTCTTGCTGTGAGGCAACAGTGCTAACCACTACACCACCGTGCCACCACAAACTGCCGTTAAAAACCCAAATTGAGATGCATATTCCGAACACGCTGAACAATATCTGCATATCCCATGTGTCCGAATTGGAAGATACTAAATTCAGAATAAGGCCAAATTCAGAATATCCAAACACAATATGCTGTTTACATGACTCATTATCATATTCAGAATATTAGTGGAATATTAGTGTGTATGTAAACATAGTGATTTCAGGATGGGAGTGTATTGTGCACATGCCTACGTGTGTCCCGTCCAGGTTGTATATAGGGTTAGTCAAAATTATGTTCACACTTACCGGTAAATGGTAGAAACCATTTATTCAAAAAACATACATCGTATGTGCAAGATGATTTACTGGACGGTCTCAACCTGTTCGCCATCGTGTTCAACACACAAAAACCAGCGGGCAACAGTACCATTTAAAGGCCAGACACACATTTTGCGGGGAATAGATGATACCATAGTCCTTATTCTGTCCTTGAGGTCACTGATATCACGAACTTTCCTGCTATACATGCGCTCCTTCACCATACCCCATAACCAGAAATCACAGGGCGTCAAATCAGGGGAGTGTGGAGGCCACGGCAATGGTCCACCATGATCTATTCATCAACCTGGAAATGTGGGGTCGAGATAGGCACGAACAGTACGGACAAAATGCAGCGGTGCGCCATCCTGTTGGAAATACCCCGCCAATCGGACCTGTAGTGGAAGTTCATCAGTGGTGTACTGCTGCACCATCTGTAAGTAGATGTCTGACGTCACTGTTGGGGTGTCAAAAAAGTTGGGTCCAATTACTCCAGCAGCGGTCACAGCGCACCACACATTCAGGAGAAAAATAATCCATTAGTGTTAACATAATTTTGACTAACCCCATATTTCCCACTAGCCACAAATGCATGTAAGATCATCCAAGACTTGTTAGGCGTCTAATGTTTGTGTCTTTATTTTAGCACTAGAGCGACATGGCTAACAAATAATGGAAGTCTGTTTCTTGGTTGCAATGTTTACACAATACTGAGTGTACCCAACTGTAGTCCATCAGTCAAGCCATTTCTGCTTGTTTAGTTTTGTACTGGCGATATAAACCAATGTAGGCAACAAGTAAGGGAAGATAATATGACCTAAAACCTTTTTCTTTAAATATCTGTCTCAGTTCTTTATTAATGTCATACAGAACGTTGATGTGCTTTAGTATACGGTAGGACATACTGTAATCTATAAACATGAGCTGCTGACTATGGGCGAGAGGCGGGGTACACCCTGGACAAGTCGCTGGGTCATCACAGGGCTGACACATGGAGGCAAACACCAGTTCACACTCACACCTACGGTCAATTTAGAGCCACCAATTAGCCTAACCGGCATGTCTTTGGACTGTGGAGGAAACCCACGTAGACATGGGGAGAACATGCAAACTCCACACAGAAAGGCCCCCGTCGGCCGCTGGGCTCAAACCCAGAACCTTCTTGCTGTGAGGCGACAGTGCTAACCACTACACCACCATGCCACCTCCATTTATAAATTGGTTATTTGAAATAAGATTGCATGGCCAGTGGGTGCTGTTTGAACCTACGAGGCATATATAATTTAAGGTTTGGTGATAATCTATTTATAAGCAAGTAATACATAATTAAATTAAGGATCCATTAATGTATATTTAATATAATGAATTTGTATTTAGGTATCAGGTTAAAACTTTGGAATAAATGTTTAATTATTCATAAGCATGCATGATAATTTAAGTTTCCTCATTTCACAATGATTTTATTTGTCATTTAGAGAATGAATGAATTATTTCTAAAACCAACAGGTTTTAGAAACCAGTTTAGGATGTCAACAAATGTTCCCCTGATCCTAGATGAGCTGTATAACACGATCTAAGATGAAGTTTAACAACATGCGTAATTAATTAATTAATTAATTAATTAATTAATTAATTAATTAATTAATGCAGTAAGAAAAGGAAAAGGCTGAATGGCACCAAACTTGACAGTTAAAACTTTGAGGGGAGAAAAAAAACATGCAGGAAAAAAAGCCTATTAATTACTCCTGTGTCTGTATATTTTATTAGACTAAATAGTCTTTCATTGTTTTCCAGTAAAATTCTTAAACCATACGTAATTACTGGGCTTGGCAAGAGGAAGTAGATTACTCAGTGTGACTTGGAAGCTTGACAGTAACCAAAGTACACGCACATTTCTATAAATACAATATGTGTAAACTGAGTAACGGAAATGATGAAGAATCCTGGCTGACAAATATGTAAAAGTAAACAGTAAGTCCTTTGCTTTTTATCTATATTTAAAGAAATATTCCTAGATAGCTACATTTCTACCTTTAGTATGATTTGAAATGGTGTAAACAGGTATATTGAGCAGGGGTGGGTTTCCCAAAAGCCTCTTAAGGCTAAGATCATCTTAACTAGGAGAGAGAGTGTTTATTGTGATGCTCGCCCTACCGTTTAATGATGATCTTTGTGCAATGATGCTTTTGGGAAACCCACCCCAGGTTTATACATTATAGGAGAACTGAAGTCATTTTTAAACTTGCTTTATTTCTTAATTAATGTGTTATTCAATTACGTTTTCAGTTTTCGTAACCTTATATCGTGGCTTGTATTGGCAACTAATTGCAATTAAATATTATACTTATCGGCCTATTCGTTTTTTAGCCATGTTGAATTTAGTTTGTTTGGTCCACGGCAGGCGTCGCTTATACGCGCGATCTTCACGAGACTTGTGCGAGACTTCAAAACGTGAAGTGTCAGCCAGGTGTCAGTGCCGCCATTTTGAAAACTGTTTTCCAAACTAAATATTGCACAAAAACGAGTGTAAATGACGATTACTGTCTACTTTTTTCAAACTTTCCTGATTGCTATCAAAACAAACAAAACTTACGGCTTGATTACGTCAGCATTCGAAAGCGGGCGCGCGCGTCTTTTGACAGTGTTGGCAGATGTTGGTCGCTTTGATTTGCGCTGTACGTTTTACTTCCGTCCTACGATGTCTCGCACAGGTCTCAACGAATCTCATTTATGGCCATTGCTTTGACATACGGACTGATATATTACACAGCATATTTCAAACACTCATAACTTGCTATAGCAGTAACAAAATAGCTATCAAAAATGCATTCCTATATTTAATAAAATGAGATAAATAGAATTTTGATGAGGCGGCACGGTGGTGTAGTGGTTAGCGCTGTCGCCTCACAGCAAGAAGGTCCTGGGTTCGAGCCCTGGGGCCGGCGAGGGCCTTTCTGTGCGGAGTTTGCATGTTCTCCCCGTGTCCGCGTGGGTTTCCTCCGGGTGCTCCGGTTTCCCCCACAGTCCAAAGACATGCAGGTTAGGTTAACTGGTGACTCTAAATTGACCGTAGGTGTGAATGTGAGTGTGAATGGTTGTCTGTGTCTATGTGTCAGCCCTGTGATGACCTGGCGACTTGTCCAGGGTGTACCCCGCCTTTCACCCGTAGTCAGCTGGGATAGGCTCCAGCTTGCCTGCGACCCTGTAGAAGGATAAAGCGGCTAGAGATAATGAGATGAGATGAGAATTTTGATGATAAAAAATTTGCCTTAGTTCTTCTTTAAATATTCACAGAGCTGTGTTACACAAAGGTACCAGTAGGTGTCAGTATAACATGGTGAAAATGTTTAAAATCTGCCAGAGCAGAATAACCTATCAAATAATGAGTGCTGTTTGTCTACAAATTAGCATATAAGACCTTTTACCATGATGGAAATATTGTATGGAATGTATGGTGAATTCACTATTTGGCCAAAAGTATGTAGATATCTGACCATCACGCTCACATGTGCTTTTGAACAATTCATACCAGATTTAGTCTTCCTTTGCTCTTATAATAGCCTCCAGTCTTCTGGGGAACATTTCCAGTTCATCCCAAAGGTGTTCAGTGAGGTTAAGGTCAGGGCTCTGTGCAGACTGACCCCCCGAGGTCTTCCACACCAAACCTTGACAAGCCATGTCTTTATGTAACTCTCTTGCACAGGGTCATTGTCATGCTGGAACCCTTAATCCCAGTGAAGGAAACTCATAATGTTCCAGCATACAAAGACTTTTTACACAGTTGTGCACTTCCAATTTTGTAGCAACAGTTTGAAGAAGAATCACAAATAGGTGTGATAGTCAGGTGTCCACATACTTTTGGCCATGTAATGAGTCACCAGTTAAATTGAGACAGTTTAACTTAGCATTATTTATTTTCTGGCCTGATAAATGAAAGAAAAAACTTATTGGATTAAGCCCTTGCAGTGGAACTACATGATATAAATATCATGTTGTTCCATTCATGACAAAATTCATGTGACATAATATAAGGGGGTATGGTCAGCATCAAACAAGAAGTTGACCCCCAAAAGGCTTGAGGTCTATTTTTTTCAATAGGTTATAAAATTGCAATGACTAATATACAGTGGTGCTTGAAAGTTTGTGAACCCTTTAGAATTTTCTATATTTCTGCATAAATATGGCCTAAAACATCATCAGATTTTCACACAAGTCCTAAAAGTAGATTAAGAGAACCCAGTTAAACAAATGAGACAAAAATATTATACTTGGTCATTTATTTATTGGCCCTGTGATGACCTGGTGACTTGTCCAGGGTGTACCCCGCCTTTCGCCCGTAGTCAGCTGGGATAGGCTCCAGCTTGCCTGCGACCCTGGAGAACAGGATAAAGCGGCTAGAAATAATGAGATGAGATTTATTTATTGAGGAAAATGATCCAATATTACATATCTGTGAGTGGCAAAAGTATGTGAACCTCTAGGATTAGCAGTTAATTTGAAGGTGAAATTAGAGTCAGGTGTTTTCAATCAATGGGATGACAATCAGGTGTGAGTGGGCACCCTGTTTTATTTAAAGAACAGGGACCTATCAAAGTCTGATCTTCACAACATGTTTGTGGAAGTGTATCATGGCACAAACAAAGGAGATTTCTGAGGACCACAGAAAAAGCGTTGTTGATGCTCATCAGGCTGGAAAAGGTTACAAAACCATCTCTAAAGAGTTTGGACTCCACCAATCCACAGTCAGACAGATTGTGTATAAATGGAGGAAATTCAAGACCATTGTTACCCTCCCCAGGGGTGGTCGACCAACAAAGATCACTCCAAGAGCAAGGCATGTAATAGTCGGCGAGGTCACAAAGGACCCCAGGGTAACTTCTAAGCAACTGAAGGCCTCGCTCACATTGGCTAATGTTAATGTTCATGAGTCCACCATCAGGAGAACACTGAACAACAATGGTGTGCATGGCAGGGTTGCAAGGAGAAAGCCACTGCTCTCCAAAAAGGACATTGCTGCTCATCTGCAGTTTGCTAAAGATCATGTGGACGAGCCAGAAGGCTATTGGAAAAATGTTTTGTGGACGGATGAGACCAAAATAGAACTTTTTGGTTTAAATGAGAAGCGTTATGTTTGGAGAAAGGAAAACACTGCATTCCAGCATAAGAACCTTATCCCATCTGTGAAACATGGTGGTGGTAGTATCATGGTTTGGGCCTGTTTTGCTGCATCTGGGCCAGGACGGCTTGCCATCATTGATGGAACAATGAATTCTGAATTATACCAGCGAATTCTAAAGGAAAATGTCAGGACATCTGTCCATGAACTGAATCTCAAGAGAAGGTGGGTCATGCAGCAAGACAGCGACCCTCAGCACACAAATCGTTCTACCAAAGAATGGTTAAAGAAGAATAAAGTTAATGTTTTGGAATGGCCAAGTCAAAGTCCTGACCTTAATCCAATCGAAATGTTGTGGAAGGACCTGAAGTGAGCAGTTCATGTGAGGAAACCCACCAACATCCAGAGTTGAAGCTGTTCTGTATGGAGGAATGGGCTAACAGTTAACATTTCCGGTAACTGTTGATCAGTCCTGCACACCGGCTTGGAGGAATTCTCCCAGCCGGTGTGCAGGACTGGTCAACAGTTACCGGAAACGTTTAGTTGCAGTTATTGCTGCACAAGGGGGTCACACCAGATACTGAAAGCAAAGGTTCACATACTTTTGCCACTCACAGATATGTAATATTGGATCATTTTCCTCAATAAATAAATGAGCAAGTATAATATTTTTGTCTCATTTGTTTAACTGGGTTCTCTTGATCTACTTTTAGGACTTGTGTGAAAATCTGATGATGTTTTAGGTCATATTTATGCAGAAATATAGAAAATTCTAAAGGGTTCACAAACTTTCAAGCACCACTGTAGTACACATATTTCTAATGAACATATACAAGATGTATAATTATTATCAAATAATTTAGTTATTTACCCAATGGTGATTTGGGAATGATTTTGTAAAGTGGGACAGTTATAGTACTGGAGAGAGAAAAAGAGAAGGGATAAATCAACCAACAACTATAGTTAAATGATGCATTATTGGATTTTGTACTTTAAATGGTGTGTTTATGAAACATCTCAAGAAGCAGAAAAGAAATGCAGAATGTTACTTGGGCTTCCTACTGAGTATGCAGAGGTTTTGCAGAGATATATGTTTATTGTGTTTTGTATAATTTAGAACAATTTAGTTCATAAAATGAGACTGATGTCAATTTTTTTTAATTCTATGTTATGCTGCTACTGAATGAAAGTAATTATGAATTGTTATTTAGCTTTCAGTGGTGTTTTTCTGCAATTTTTTTTGGTTTACTTCATCTGTTCATATTGAGTTTGAGAATGTGTATTTAGCAAAACATTACTGAAAATATCCTAAACTGTGTTATTGTCGTTAAAGAAATGAATTATAGAATGCTATTCAGGCCAACATCTCAATATGAAGTCGTTTTTTAAAACTCATCCTACTGTGTTCATACAATATTTAAAGGTAGACTGCCTTTCAGATTTTTTAAGTGTAGGTCATAAAAAGAATTCTCCCTAACACCCAGTTATTTTTGTTTAGTGGATTGAAAGTTACTGAATTCAAATCACAGACTTCCAATTTTATTAGGTTTTTAAAAATAGAACAATTAATGAATTTAGGGCCACGTGGCCCTAAATTCTCCGCTATTTTTTCCTGCTTCACCATGACCCAATTCAAGATACTACGTCATGCACCATGTGGTGGGCTTTCCCCGTTCACACAAGGCATTGTGGGATACAAATTTGAAACAGGAGAGAAAAATGGAGGACCATGGACGTCACTAGGATTGAGAGATGGGGGGGCTTAGCCCCAGGAGTGTGTTCAGTAATGCGCGCGCACGTGCACTGAAATTTTTTTTTATTGCTCCTACATAGGCTTTGTCAATCATTCATTATTTGAAGAACATTTATCAGAATCTGTTATCTGGATCACTTTCTTTTTCTACCCTGCTATTTCTCTCCTAAGTCTTCAGGATATCTTCTTTATATTAACAAAATAAGTCTAAATCAGTTCATTAGAGGCTGGGGCTATGTTTATGAAGAAAGATGTTTGCAAATAGGGCGGCACGGTGGTGTAGTGGTTAGCGCTGTCGCCTCACAGCAAGAAGGTCCTGGGTTCGAGCCCCATGGCCGGCGAGGGCCTTTCTGTGTGGAGTTTGCATGTTCTCCCCGTGTCTGCGTGGGTTTCCTCCGGGTGCTCCGGTTTCCCCCACAGTCCAAAGACATGCAGGTTAGGTTAACTGGTGACTCTAAATTGACCGTAGGTGTGAATGTGAGTGTGAATGGTTGTCTGTGTCTATGTGTCAGCCCTGTGATGACCTGGCGACTTGTCCAGGGTGTACCCCGCCTTTCGCCCGTAGTCAGCTGGGATAGGCTCCAGCTTGCCTGCGACCCTGTAGAAGGATAAAGCGGCTAGAGATAATGAGGTGAGATGAGATATTCCAAATAAAGCCATTTATTTCAGTCTGATGCACTGAACAGGAGACAACATAATGGTGTGGTGCTTTATTTAATTAGTTTAGTTACAACTAGCTTAGTTCCAAATCCTAGTGAAATCTGACAATACAGACAAATATGAATGTTTCTCAAACATTTATTCTGCCAAATGAGAATACAGTATACCTTAACCCTTTGGGGGACACTTAGTTTTCAGAGCAGATATCATCTCATCTCATCTCATCTCATCTCATCTCATCTCATTATCTCTAGCCGCTTTATCCTTCTACAGGGTTGCAGGCAAGCTGGAGCCTATCCCAGCTGACTACGGGCGAACGGCGGGGTACACCCTGGACAAGTCGCCAGGTCATCACAGGGCTGACACATAGACACAGACAACCATTCACACTCACATTCACACCTACGGTCAATTTAGAGCCACCAGTTAACCTAACCTGCATGTCTTTGGACTGTGGGGGAAACCGGAGCACCCGGAGGAAACCCACGCGGACACGGGGAGAACATGCAAACTCCGCACAGAAAGGCCCTCGCCGGCCACGGGACTCGAACCCGGACCTTCTTGCTGTGAAGCGACAGTGCTAACCACTACACCACCGTGCCACCCCGAGCAGATATCAAACAAATAAATAAGCTTAAACTGATAGTGAAGTTTAGAAAGAAAATTTGCTCACCATTTCTGTCCTATCTCAAAAACAGCTTTCATTATTTAAATGCTAGCTAGAGCTACTTTACGAGATGGACTAAAACACAAAGAAAAAAAACTAAGGTCTTACTTGGTCTTACTTAGTTTAGCCCAAAATATAAGTTGTCAAATTGTACAACATCATCACAGGAAAGATGAACATCCTTGAGACTGTTTCACAGTACGCAGCAACATTCTTATAAACTCAATGTGTATGTCTGACTGAGTCTTACATAACATAGTTTTAATGTAAGTAACAGTGAGATGTTAGAGAACAGAGGAGGAAATTTCTTTAAATCAACAATTAAAAACAAAATTACAGTATATAACTAAGTAGAAGAACTTATAATACAGAGAGTCAACTATCCATTCTTATCACTGTTGTGAACTGAACATGAAATAAGGGGCTAGTTTATGCCATGCAAGACGGTTAATTCAACAGAAACAGAGGTGCACTAAAGGCGTTGATCAGACAGGAGCAGCTAAGTGGGCCATTGCTTGCCATTTGCTTTTATCCAAGCTTGATTAAGGCATATAAATATGGAGATTACTTTATTTTCACTCTTATATCATTCAACTGGAGGTGGATAGCCTACTGTGCATGTTGTCTTTTTTTCTTTTTAATTCAGTGGGTTTTTGATAGCCTGCACATCAGTGCGTTTACATGCACATAGAGAAAATCGAATTTCTGCCGTAGCTCGACTGAAATCGAAGTTCTAAATGCCATGGAAACACCTTAGCTCGGCTGAAATCGAACCGAACTGGATTTCTCATAATCGAGCTACGCGACCTAGATTATGCGATTGTAGCCAAGCTACTTAGTGCATATAAACCCTATCGAGCTACGTAGTCGAGCTACTTACTTCAGCACTGCCCCTTCCGGAAGTGACGAGTGACGAGACCACAAGCGGGAAACACAACAGCCTCGGTCGGCATGACAACAGTAATAGTAGCGAGCAGCAGAAGAGGTCAGGAGGAACAAGGAGAACGAACGAACACGGAACTGATAACTTTGTTTATACTCTTGAATAGCTCTTCTTCATGACGACAACCGGAAGTGTACCAACACGATGGGGCGTGTAGCGCCACCTGTGGCTCGGGTGCACAATGTACCTCACACAATAGCTCGATTTCCTTGTGTGCATGTAGGATTGGATTTCTCTGGCACCCCTGCTGGGACCCTTAGCTCGATTACCGACAGTAGCTCGATTTGGATGTGCATGTAAATGCACTGTGCTGATATGGTGACTTCTGACACACCCACCAAATGAAAGAAAACAAACTCAGAAGCCTACTGCAAAGGCCAATGCGGTCACAATGTTTTGAAATGTTTTCCTACAGTTTCCATTCTTATGCAACGCGTTGTCATCTTTAACTCGAGGAACGCGTTGTGGGCTACTACGTTGCAGCCAAACATGGCTACCTCGTTCAATTAGTGGCCTAGATCAAACCGGAGCTAAACCGTCTCAAATTGGTTGAACTCGGCCCTGTTTTCTCTGTTGACATTTACTGACCTCAATCACGCAGACCTCTTCAGCATCAGCTCCCTTGTCACTCTCCTGTTCCTCACTCAATCTCTTAAAAAATCGTCGTATATCCATCTAGCCAATGAATTGAAAGGACACATTAAATCTTCTCTCGCCATAACTATTGCTACAAATGGCATTTAGTTTTCACTCGCAATAGTTGAAGAACATACCAATACACAGATGGGACAGAATATAGAAAGCTGTCAAGTTTAACTGTTCACGCTAATACTGGCTAACATTTTCCATAACGTTCAATTTAGCTGCCATAATGTTAAAAGGGACAAGTAGTCGACAAGATCACATTTTCTTCCCCTTAGATAAATGTAGGCAACGTTAAGCAATTAACAATGACTGACATCAACTTACAATCTCTTGTTCACTCTATCATTCACTGCGAATTAAGTCCTCTTCTTCTCTTAACAACTCTGCCAGCCTCAGGAACGTAACGTTACAGCAAGTAGGCCTAATAACATACAGCTCCCGCCTGAACCGCGCATGCCCGTCTACCTGGCTATGCTGGGAAACATAATGATAGTTTTATTCGTGTTGTAGCTAGAACTTGTAGACATATTATTGTTTGACTTGTTTTCTTGCTGGTTTGTGTTATGTGCAAATCTGCACTCTTTTCGACATTATATATAAACACCGAAAATTATAGGGGGGCTTGGGAACATTTTAGGGGGGCTTAAGCCCCCTTAAAATGGACCTAACGACGTCCATGTGGAGGACATGAGTGTGCGAACAAAACTTGAAAGACCGATGACAGTAACAGAAAGAGAGAAGAAAAGATGTTATCTTGTGAAGGAAAGGAAACACAGGACTAAACTAATAAATATCGGCGGTCAGCGATCACCTCGGTGTGATCAGCTGTTCGTTTAGCGACAGAATGATGGAACTGTCAGGGCACGGTCAAAGGTAAACCTGTAGATGGCAGTAATACAACACTGTGGATGGCAGCTGCTGTAAAACCCAAAAGAAGAAGAAAGTAAACCTGCGCATGCGCACACGGACTTCCTCTGTCTGCTTGACTGCGCGAAACGAGCAATTTCATGCACATAATTTGCTCAGGAATCCCTGCAAATTAAATAACTTCCCAGCCACAGAATGGCCTGGTTTTTTTTAGATATTACAGAAATAAACATGTATCACAATGACCAAATTTCAGAGGGAACTAAATTTCACCGATTTTATGAAATCGAAAGGCCGTCTAGCTTTAAATAATGTTGGCTGGCGTTGAGTGGTTTTGCGAGTCAAAGACGAGTTCAGTATCATGCTAGCTGAATGGAATATATCTGATATACTGTACCACAAAAAAAAAATCCATTATTATTATTATTATACATACACATTCCTTTCAGGTGTTCAGCGTGTCTTTCTCTTTCAAAATTCTCTCAAAATCTTCTGTGTTTAACAAAGCAAACCTGGCGGCCATGTTTGTTTACAAATTGTCACAGTTGCTCGCTAGCGCGGAAGTTGTACGTCTCTGATGCGTGATGTCATGTTTTCTTGACAACCATGCAATATTGTAAACCATATTCAGTGCTTATTCTCCATTGGGTAGAGTGACGTAATAGAAGAAGAAGAAGAAACCTTTATTTGTCACATGCACACTTCAAGCACAGTGAAATTTATCCTCTGCATTGAACACGCGCACACACTCAGAGCAGTGGGGAGCCACACTACAACACCCGGGGAGCAGTCAGGGGTTCGGTACCTTGCTCAAGGGCACTTCAGCCCAAGGCTGCCCCACATTAACCTAACTGCTTGTCTTTGGACTGTGGGGGAAACCGGGGCACCCGGAGGAAACCCACGCAGACACGGGGAGAACATGCAAACTCCACACAGAAAGGCCCTCACCGGCCGCTGGGTTCGAACCCAGAACCTGCTTGCTGTGAGGCGACAGTGCTAACCACTACACCACCATGTAGGATAAGTGATATGTGAACAATATTGCATGCTATCAAACCAAATGAATGAAACCTGCTAGAAGGAAATAGAACACGTTTTTATTCTATCAAAAAAGTGTCCTGTATGTCTAATGTGTTGATGATGATGATGATGATGACGACAACGATGATGATGATGTCATTAATGGTGAAAGTAAAGGCCTAGACTAATGAAAGTGTGTCTCAAATTACCAAACATCAATAAATGGTTCTCTCTTTTTTATACACAAAAGATTTTGGCAAAATGTTAAACAATAACTTCTTCAGAATATAATATAATAATTTTTCTTCACTTGTAGATGGTCAGTTGCCTTGAGGATTTCAGAAATGTGTTATGTCTTGGGTAATAATGGCAAGTTGGACATTTAAAATTCATTCCACTATTACTGAGTGAACCCTATTATAACGGAAGTCACAGGTTTGTCTTCCATAAAGCGTTTCCTGTTAGTCTCAAAACTGATCATAGAGCTTACCGAAGAGTTGGGAAAGGCCGTATAACCTTCACAGTAAACAATAATCGCAGTATAAACCTTCATACTGAACAGTAAGCACATGTCTGGACTTATAAGCAACAAAGGTTGCACTTTCAGATCTCCACCACAAGATGGAGACAAAACCACATAATCTCAATGCGCCCATTGAGCGTTTCTGTGTGAAATTGCTATTCCATACAGATTCAGAGACTCTTCATAGCCTTCAAGGATGCTTTAAAAAATAATGAAATTAAAATGTTTCTACATCCATCATCGATACCGCGTATCCGTCAGGGTCGTGGGGAAGCTGGAGCCAATCCCAGCTGCCCTCGGACGAGAGGCAGGGTACAGCTTGGACAGGTCGCCAATTTATTGCAAGACTAGCACAAAGATGAACAACCATCCACACTCACATTCTCACCAGTGAGCAATTCAGAGTCGCCAGTTGACCCAGTCTGCATGTCTTTAGATTGTGGGAGGAAACCCGGAGGCACAGAGAGAACATGCAAACTCCACACAGAAAGGTTCCAGTTGGCCATGAATTTCAAACCCAGAATAACCACCATGCTGCCCAATGTTTCTACATTAATTAATAAATAAATAATCCTATTTTAAAGACCAATAAATGAAACAAAGCCAATATTTTGGGTGATTATCCTTTTCTTAAAAAGAAAGAAAACCAAAAACAAACAAACAAAGTGTTTTCAGGTACAGTGAGTGCAGTTTTATAAGGAAATGAGCTGTAGATTTTACTGAGCATCTTACAGAACCAGCCACAGTTCTTCTGGGCACTTTGTCACTCTTGCTTCCTATTTTTGCAGCAAAACCCAGTAGCCTTCATGTTGTTGTTGTTGTTGTTGTTGTTGTTGTTGTTTTCCCCCTGAAAAGTGGTCTCTTGGGTAACATGCTGCTTTCTTTACTGACATACAAACATTTCTCCTGTAACATTTAATTTTGTGCTGCAAAACATATGTTTGGAAATCTAAACTGTTTTCATATTTCACTGACTCGATAACGTAGATAGCGTAAAATAATCTGCAGCAAAGTTTGTACTTTAAATAAATAAATAAATAAATAAATAAATAGTACCTAAGACTTTTCCTGCATATGTGGTAAAAGACCTTCAGACGGAACAAATTAGAACTAAAATACGGTGGACAAATAGCTTACAGCTTTGTTTACACCGATATTGTAATATTTTACAGACACGTTTAAACGAGCTGATTCTCAGACAGGCATTCATGACTTCCTAAGGTACAAACAGGATCAAATGCATTATCAGAGGCCAAAAGGCTACATTTACCTCTCCAGGTAAATAAAACTATAAGGGATATAAGCTTGAAATGTCAGCCCCAGGGAAATTACCCCGACACCAATACAGTTATGCATAAGTATATGCAGCCTGTATGTATTTCTATAGACTGAAGATGTTATTATGACTGTTTTTGAAATATAGCCAGCTGAATCCTACACAGAAACAACAACAACAACAATAATAATAATAATAATATTAATAATAATAATAATAATAAACTGTATTGAAACTTCATGAAAAAATGCAACAATAATAAACTGTATTGAAACTGCATGAAAAAATGTAAATAATAATAATAATAATAATAATAATAATAATAATAATAATAATAATAATAATAATAATTATTATTATTATTATTATTATTATTATTATATTAGATTAGATTTGATAGAACTTTACTGATCCCTTTGGGAGGGTTCCCTCAGGGAAGTTAAAATTCCAGCAGCATCATTACAGGATAAACAGAGAATAGAAAATAGAGAAAACTTCTAGATAAATTAAATTAAGTATTTACATTAAATTACCTGTGTGTATTATTATTATTATTATTATTATTATTATTATTATTATTATTACTACATTTTTTCATGCAGTTTCAATGCAGTTGTTTTTCACATGCAGTACATGTGACAAAAGTTCTTTAAACCTCATCCTGCCCAGGACAGCAGATAAAAAAAAATCGTCCTTCCTGACATATTTACATAATTAATACTGATGCTGTGATTACTGTGGATCGTCCTTGTTAAATAAATAAAGTAAACCAATAATTGTTTTATTCCCTGAAGCAAAATCACAGAGTTTACATGTGAACATATTTCCCCCACATGTGATTAGGTAAGCACTGTAATATGGGCTCACGTGGGGGGAAAAAAACAAACAACAACCGTATTTGAACATGAAACTGCAGGTGAACCTGTGCAAACACGTGACATCATGTGAACAATGTGTGATGTGAGAAATGAACACGTGGGTGGAGGGGATCATATGAAAATCACATGTGGGGGCAAAATATACTACATGTTAAAAAAATGTCAAACATAAGAGATCTTAAAAAAAGCCCAGGTGGAAATCGTGAAGACTTTCTGTAAGGAGAATAACATTACATTCGCCCAATTGTAGAAAAAAAATCCTCTGTGTATACAGTCTGGGTTTGTTCAACTAAGTCCACTGATTAAACCCACAGATTAGAGATGTGGATTATATTAGCTGCCTATATTATTAGAGGGGATTAAAAAGCAAATAAGATTGGTTTGTGCATTAGCATACTGCTCAATCTCTGCTCGACTCAGAGAAAGCGCATGTGTAGGAGAGTCAGCTGGGAGTCAAAACCCCTACTTGAATTTAGTCCGAGGTGAGACCCGTTTTGTGTTGGAGCATGCAGAGCAGTGAATGCAGGGTCAAGGGGAACTGCCGCGTGAATAATCACCAATGGGTAGTTGTGTTCAAAAGGGGAAACAAGACAGAAAAACCATACACAGAATAATAGACACAGCTCTCCTGTGCCAAAGGCGGTGAGAAATATTCAAGACCTTTCTCTTTTCACTGAGCCTTTAGTCATGTGTGTGAGACTACAGCTTGATATGATACAAACTGATATTTAGTTTTTGTCCTATAACTGGCACATTACTGACATCCGATTTTAGATAGCTTATGCTAATAAAACATATATATATATATATATATATATATATATATATATATATATATATATATATATATATATATATAAGTCCGTACGCATAGCTGTCAAGCTTTAACTAGAATTTAAGATAATTGATTCTAAAAGAAAAAAACATGGCAGAACTTCTCTCTAATGTTTTAGTGGGGAACATTTTAAAGGTAAAAGCTGGTTAGTTGAACAATTCCACAAGCAAAAATCTTGCATAATTTGCTTTCGATTAATTAAACCTTACACAAGACTAAAATTAAAACCAACCTAGCAAACAAACCAATAATAATAATAATAATAATAATAATAATAATAATAATAATAATAATGTTTTGATATAATAGCTATTGATTTAATATATCAAATATATAATTTTATAATTTAAAATTTTGATTATAGAAATGTCAGTCATCAAGCACAATTCATAGGAAATATAATATTATAATACAAGAATGAAAATTAATAACCATATGATAACACTGATTTTTAAAAAAAAAAAAAACAAACTCTGCCATAAGCCATAACGGACCCTTACACTATATGAACTTGAGAATATTATGTTGTTGTTGTTGTTGTTTTTTTAAGGACAATGTGATCCTTTAGTACAACCACAAACAAATAGGCTATAGTTATAATATTAAATTATATTTATTTGCATAAAAGTGACCCATAACACTGCGTTTTCAGAGCCATGTACCCATTTACAGTATAAAAACGAACAAATGAGCAGATATTAAAAATCTCAAAGCACTTTACAGACACTTTGACATCTTAAGGACACAAAATAAGGAAAGTTGCTGTATGGCGCAGTTGCATTATTATACAAGCATATCTAGTACATCCTAGACCAAAGAGAGAAAAAACGCATCATACACTGATCATTTCATATAAAATCTCGAGATAAACTCAAACTTTGAACATCTGCTGTCAAGACGGCTTAAAGGTGCTTTGACTTCCACGATTGTCTGATAAATACAAAACTCAAACAGTCCGCTTTGCGGGGGTTAAAGGAGCAGGAAAGAGGTAAAATGGCGTCTCTATACAAGTCATCCTCCTATAGTGCCTTTCCATGACCGTCCAGAAATATTCACAAATGACCATGCAAAAGAGAGATGAGAAAAAGAGCGTGTGTGTGTGTGTGTGTGTGTCCACTGAAGCGCTTGGAAAAACTGCATGCTTTTCTCCATTTGATGAACAACGGCAAAGGCCAAAATGGCCGCTACCCACGCTGTCAGTTCTCAGTTTATCATCAACATCATTTTATTATTAATTTAGTTATTTTCAGGTCCAAATTTCCCCGTTTTCAAGCGCCGTTGCGTCATACATCAAAGTCCGAGTCGCTGTCGGTAACGGAGAGCACAGTGCCGGGGTCGGGCCGCTCACCACTGCACACACTCGCACTGCTGGGAGAAGCGGCGGCGCGCTGCGCGCTCCCGGGACCCGAGACCGAGCGGAGCGCGCTCTGAGCCAGGGCATGCTGCTGCAGCCTGCAACACACACACACACACACACACACACACAGTCATATTTACTCATACACAGGAATACATCATTCTTTATAGTTCACATATTATTATTATTATTATTATTATTATTATTATTATTATTATTATTATTATAGCATTGTAATAATCCTCTTTATACCATCCTCTGACTCCAGTTAATCAGATTTCAGTGTGCAAATTCATTTACTATCAATATTATTCGTTTATACAACACATTCACCAGTTCTTTTTATGTTGTTTTTGTTTATTTTACTCTGAACAGGACAGATTTACAAGCTGCACTTCCGTAAACTACATCATACACTTTATACCATAAATATTAACATATTAAACATATTAACCTTAATGATCTGGAAACTAGAAAATGGTGATGTCTGGTATGACGAGTTGTACTCATGGACAGATAAATTATTACACAACACAACAGTTTGCACAATTATTAAATTGATTTTTTTTATTATTATGATGGAAATATGAGGAAACGTATAAAAAAGACGGATGCAATTATAAAAGCATCACTGTCAACATACTACTACTACTACTACTACTACTACTACTACTACTAATAATAATAATAATAATAATAATAACAACCAATTAAACTATTTAACTAATTACCTTTGCAGAGTAATTTATTTTTCGTATATTTTCAGAACTTTTGAATGACCAAAAGCTATTTAAAGAAGTTCACTAAATTAATCACAAACACCATCCACATGATGATGATGATGATGATGGTGTTAAAAGAAATGAAGCGCACTCTTTATAACATACAGGCTCGATAAGTTTCCAAAATATTTAAACACAACCTAATTTTACTAATAACGTCATCAGGATGGATAAACTGCAATTCATAACTAATTTATCCTTCTTGTCTTTGGGTAACATGACATTATTTATTATTATTATTAAGAGGTGAGGTATACTGGCCTGTTCTTGGCGGCGGCGGCTCTGTCTCGTTGTCGTCGGTTTTTAAACCAGTTGCCCACCTGAGTGGGGGTGAGTCCGGTGGCTTGCGCCAGCTCGCGCTTCTTGCTCGGGTTCGGGTACGGGTCCTGTAGGTACCACTCCCGCAGAAGGCCGCGTGTCCGCTCCTTAAAACAGTGCGTCTTCTGCTCGCCATCCCAAATGGTACGCGGCAGTGGAAACTTCTTGCGGACGCGGTACTTATCGACGGGTCCGAGCGGGCGCCCGCGCAACTTCTCGGCCTCCTGGTAATGGGCTTCGAGCCACATGGCCTGCAGCTTGCCGTGCGATTCCTTGGTGAACTTGTGATTCTCCAGGATGTGGTAGAGCTCGCGGAAGCTGCCGGTGTGGTAGGCGACCACGGCGCGTGCTCGCTGGATAGCTTCGTGCTTATTGATGGCGTCGCACGCACCCGGCGCCACAGGCAGGGACCAAAGGAAACGGCCCAGGCGCTCGATGTCTCCTGTCTCTTCCAGGGTTTCACACACGCTGGCCACCTGCTCGGCCGTGAAGCTCAGTGTGGGCAGCTGGAACATGGCCGGATCGTCCGGGGACCTTGGGCGAGGAAGGCTGGCCGCTAGGAGCAGAGGGCGATCCACGAAGTTCGGGAGGAACAGGTGAGAGGGGTAAAGCTCTAACGGAGACCTGAAAACCATGGAGCAACCGTCCGGTGACAAACGAACAAGAAAGAAAGAGAGAAAGAAAGAAAAAAGAAAAGATGCCAGGCCAACAGCTCTCCGTTTCCGCCGTTCTACCGCTCGGCTGCGTAAAGTCTGTAATGTCTACCCTTAATCAGACTCAAGTGTAACGCTTAAACATTTTGTTTCGCTTTTCTATTGGTCTTCCTGGTGTCGTGCTGTGGTTGTCATGGCAGCCCCTGCCAATCACTGTCAAGCAGTGCCGGTTATTAGTCTCCACAGCTTTGGGTTCAGCTCCGTGCGCCAATCAGAAACCGCCGCTCTTCCGGTGTTGCGCGCAGGAGGAGCGACCCGACTCGGGGCTCTTTTAGTGTCACACCGGTGAAGAAAGAGAAGCGATGGACATCAAGGCGTCTGCTGAAAACTGAAAGGTTGTTTGAACCAAGAATAAAATAAATTGTGGTGTTAGCTGAGATACTGGGGATATACTAAAGGTAAACTATCCTAGGCTGCATCTCCAAATGATCTTTGGGGGGGGGGGGGGGGGGGGGGGGGGGGATCTAAAATAGGTACTAATTAATAACTTATTTACAGGTGTCTTTTAAAATAATAATAATAATAATAATAATAATAATAATAATAATTATTATTATTATTATTATTATTTAAATCCCACTTGCATTACGCAATCTGTAATAAAACGCTCGAGGACATCATTTAAAAATTCAATCCATAATCGAAGCGATAACTATCTGAATTTAAACAAAAGTTACCAAGGAGGGAGACTAGATCGGATTGCCAAACCAAATAGCATTCTTTTACATGTCCTTTTTGTTTGCACAAAGCGTGTAATTAATGCTACAAACAAATGAATTCACTTGGCCTAATTATCTGTTTATCCTGAGGCTTAGCGCCTAATGGCCTTCTCCCCAATCGGAGACGCCTTTCCTGACCAAACCAACGTCACTATAACAAATTAACCACCATTCATATTTACTCTTATAGGGGAAGTGAAGTGTTGCAGGAATTGTTAAAAAAAAAAGAAAAAGTGGAATGCGTAAAACAGTTGCATGGCTAAGGCAAGATTTTTAAATGTCCAGGTGTTGACATGATAATCGCAGTAAACACAAGCACTAATCTTGCAGCCAGTAGGTGAGTAATGAGGCTGCTTTTGTCCATCAGGATTAGTTAACTGGGAGAATGTCCTGTTTATTGCGAACTCTGTTTACGTTCGGAGGAGGGGAAAAAAAAGCGTATCGAGGGGACACAAATATTTGAAGGAAAACCCTTCTGACGCCAAATGACTTAATTAATAAATAAATAAATATATGTATATAAACAAAAAGATCTGTGATAACTGTCAGGCAAGTGCTCATAATGATTCAGATCATCAGTACTGTAGCCTACAGTATGGAGGCAGTTATTTGGTCCATTATTAATATTTAAGTATTATTTTTTTCCCCAAACAATTATTTGAACATTTTAGGGAACAACCTTACTAAAGAACATAACAGCAACAAAGGACCTGTGCTGCATGAAGAGTCATGAATCATGAGCAGGACATGCAACAGTGTGACTGTGGTGAGAAATGAAACATGGAGATAAGAACAAAAAGAGTGAGAGTCTTTGGATAACAAAGAGGAGATAATAATAATAATAATAATAATAATAATAATAATAATAATAATTATTATTATTATTATTATTATTATTATTATTATTATTATTATTATGCTTTAATTCTGTGTTAAAATCTTCTTTAATCGATGGCAGACATTTCAAAAATAGGGATAGCAATATATCTTATACAATAAGAATTAATCCTTTATTAGATGAGAGGAGACTTTCGGAAGTGAACCGAATGAACGGACCTACACACACACACACACACACACACAAGTGAGCTGCAGCTGTCGGAGAGGAGCTTCATTTAGGGCGCAGTGAAAACGCAACACACGCACCTCCAGCAGTGTGCAACAGGTTGCTCTCGCATCCCATTTGTCAGTCTGAGGTTTCAGCTCTGCGCCTCTCTCACAGGTAAGAAACACACAACAGCACTTCAATGGGCACTGAACAATTAATGTCATTTAACATTAAAGATTTCTAAATAAAAATCACACCAAGTGAGATTTTATATATATATATTCACTTATCTGTGTGTATACTTCATTAATCATTTAGTTTGAGATAGGAAATACCAAACTATCTATAACCTATTATTCCTATTATACATTTTCATTTACATATTTGTTGTGCTTCAACAGTTACCTTAAGTAACATAATAATAGAACAAACCACAACCTAAATGAAATGCTCGCTCTTCAACAGTCCTAAATGTACATACTGTACATTTACATTTTATTATATAGCCAAGGCTATAAATAAATAAATAAATAAATAAATAAATAGCAAACACAAAGGTAACTTTGTTTTTGAAACCTGTTGTATATCAAATTAAAATCCCATATGGTACATTAGTAATCAATACCGGAGCAGATGTTGAGATGTCTGATATTACTGGACGTGTCAGAATAATATTTACGTGTGATCAGTTAAGCTGGACATAAAAGACATCATCTGGCCCCTGAATGAATGAAAAATTTATATGTAGCCCTATTTGTGTAAACTCACCAACCCCCAACTCATAAGTCAACTTCTGAAACATTTATAACCTGTATTTATAATTCTCATTAGCTCATCAAACGGAGTTATTTCTAACCCAGAATAAAATTTATTTGTATGTCATTATACAGACAAGTGGGTGTGATGCTTTTACAAATGTACTAAATAAAGCATTTTCATATATAGTTTATCTTTGTCTGTTGTACATTTTAAATCATACTAAAAGTAAAATATATGGCTAAACATAAAAAAGACCTAGTCCTCATGATATCAAATAGATTTTCCTGATTTTCCAGCTGATTAATACGACCATACAGTCTGCTTCAATGCCAACATGATTTGAACAGACTCGTACAAATAAAACGCCATTTTAAGCAGTTCTTCAAGCAGTCAGACCAGAATCACTCTAGCAGGAGTTGGATAAAAATGATATTGAATCAAAATGTCCTTTGTCAAGTCGACTTTATAATATTACCATCCACGTCAGGAGCAGGGGCTTTGAAAAATCACACACTTTGGCCTAAACCTGTCCAGCAAGGTTGGTACAAAGTTAACACGTGGCCTTTAAAATGCTCTAAGGTGTGTATTACCACAACAGTGGCTTCCAAATCAGATATCGTTATGGAGATAGTATCTCTCATATTGTGTAAAGCGGTCTGTGCTTCTTTGTGGAAGTTTCAGGTGTGTGTATTGTCCATTCATGCGTTGTAACCACTCCCTTCAGTCAGTGCTCAGAAATCTGGACTTCCTTCTCTTTTCATCACATCTCACTCTTTATTTTCCTTCAAAACTCAACGCAGTACCATTTGTAATCCACTTTGACGTCCAAAATTTTGTAATTTACAAAAACAAAACTAAGAAAATCTGACAAGATTGTATAATCAGTATCCAAGTTGTTTAAAAAGATTCTCTTTTGTATGCCTTCACTGCTGTATGAAATTACACAGAGGTAACACTGACTACTGACTATAAAGGACTGTTATAAACTATTTTCTTCAGGCTTTGGAATTTACAAAGTCAGATTAAAACTTTCTCTCTCTCTCTCCCCCCCCCCCCCCCCAACAATCATGCCCATGGTTCCTCAAGGTCATCTAAAGCGATATCCAAGGTCTAATTCTGAACACAAATCTTCACTGTAATTTGCTTTGCCTGTGAAATTGTCAATCATCCTTTGGATTTCTGAGAGTGATGAACTGTGATTGTCAACCTTTCATCCTTTTATAATGCAGATGGGACCAAGCGTTTCTGCAAGAGAAAAGACAGAAAAACACTAGCCTCAGACACAGAAAGAGGAGAGGAGTGAATTGGCACAGACTTTCAATACTGAACCACAGAACAATTGTGCTACACGTGTGGAATGCTAGCACAAGGGCTAATTGAGGATTCTGAAAGACCTCAGACCATAGGCATACAGCAAAAAACAGGAGGAGATCAAGGTGACAAATTAAAACAGCTTTACTGGGTGAGAGATGCTGCAAATCATTAAACATTAAAAAAAAACATACACAAACCATGGTAGTGCACAATGAATGGAGGAAAAAAAAAACCTGACCACTGAAATGACCGGAAGAAATCCCATAAGCATCAGGATGGGTATGATGCTGTTGCTGCTGCTTAAAATGCAGAAGCAGATACCATGTTATAAAAAGTATTTAATCCACAAATAAGGTGATAAATGAAATTTACTAACTGACAGGGGGGAAAAATACTCAACGATAGAGAAAAAAAAAGAGACCCAAGATCTTTTTCCACATGATTTTATGATCATGTTTCCTTCCAACCAATTGCACACTGATTTGCTCACTGATTTGGTTCTTTTATCTAAAAGTACAGTACAGATGAAAGCAATGCATGATGAATGCTATTAGACATCAGGTCAAACACAATGTTTTGCCTTTCAACATGCTTTCAACATGCAGTGCAAGCGGTTCATTCAGGAAAGACTTCAACAACCAGGATCGAGGTAGGCTATGAAAATGAGCATGCTTTGGCTGAAGGTCATATTCCCCTTTTCATTCACTATTCTATTCTCCCGTTATTCTACTCCTGATAGCAACAGAAAAGGCCTCGGGCCAAAAACAAAAAAAACCCCACAATGGAGGCATGTAAGTACAGTACTTAAAGTTCCAATCAAGAAAAGCATTCAATAAACAGGGTTGAGGCAATTAACTGAAATCTGCACAATAAAATGTTTCCGTTTCTAAATTATTCAGTTCTGATTCAACAAGCAAAGAACCTCCACTGCATGATTAAGTGTGCCACTCCCACCCACTGCTACAGTCTATTTTCCAGTTTGCGCTCTTTCAATTCACTGTAAGTCACCCTATTCAGTGTTTAACATATGTAGAGCTTTATTATGCTCAAAAACTATAATCATTTGTAGTTACTGCATTGCATCCTTCCTTCTCCATGCTTCTGTCTCCTTCATCAGCCCGATATCGAGCTCTAGTTGAAGTTCAGTGCAGAAGAGAAAATGTTACCGTATGATTTATTAAGTAGATCATTTTAAAGTAGTCAATCCCTTTTGAGTTACTGTATTAAATCAAGTGTAAAAATACCCATCTGGATATCTGCTTCCCCCCCTCAGTATCATGTCCTTATTACTGAGAGTTCCTGGAGATTCTCTGAGGGTGGAGAAACGTTAGCATGACAGACAGGAGAGCAGAGTGACGGGAAACCACAGACTGGACCAACATGGAAATGCACTCATCAAACAAGCTGATTCTGGAAAGCTGAAGACAGGCCCACCCTGATACCATACTCCTGGTTTCATTAAATAGTGATGGATCATGACTGTAGACTCATTCTCTAGCAGCCTGCCTCTTTTTCTGAGGATTAGAGGACAGACGGAATAAACCATGCTTATTTGGATCTTTAGGGTTTTGGTTTTAGTTTTTTTTTTTTCAGTAAAAGAAATGACACCAAAGGTCAAAATCTGAAGGTCTGGTGAAATTATCTTAGCAAAATAAATCGACTCCATCTATGACCCATAAAGGTCATTAGTCCTAAACTTGACAACATCTTCATTAAGTGTGATTATAATTATGGTGTGCAGTTGAGTGCAAAAGCTTGCATGGCCTTTGCATACCAAATGAGGAAGACAAAGAAATTTAACTTGTACCAGGTAGAGTTTCACAGATGTGCATTTAGCATCACAAGCTCAAATAGTGTACGTTTCAATATTAATACCAAAACAATCAATTCACATCATCCTGGCTGATTGTGATAAACTGTAAATACAGTTTCCTTCCCCCTTATCATTATAAATTGTAAAGGAAGCCATGGCCTAATGGTTAGAGAAGCAGCTTTGGGGCCAAACGGTTGCCGGTTCGATTCCCTGGACCAGCCGGAATGGTTGAAGCGCCCTTGAGCAAGGCACCTAACCCTCAACCGCTCCCCAGGCTGAACTGGGTACGTTGTACGTCGCTCTGGATAAGAGCGTCTGCTAAATGCCATTAATGTTATATAATGATTTGATACAGGATATACCCACACTTAATTTTTGTACATCTATTTTACTGAAGATAAATTTAAAATCAGTGAGTAAACCAGGCAGAGAATACTCTAGGCTCACAATAAATACAGCCTGGATTAGATTTCCATACATACTGTATGAATCTACAGCATATGGAATATAGTATGTTAAAAATGAAATGTGGAATGCAACCCAATTATTTATACAAAGGCTGATCAATCAACGTCTCATTGTATTTCCACTCATACTTTGTGTTCCATACCTGTCAGATTTGTCAGCTCTATTGTCCCCTGACGCTGTAGATCCAACTCACTTCGAGTCCCAGCAGCAGCAGCAGGTCAAATCAACACAAACAGTATGTATGTCAAGACAAACAAGTACTGACATTATTGGGATGCAAACAATCCCTGAGATACAGCGAGTGTTGTAACAGCATTAATATGTTATTATGATATTATAATAGGAGGCCTAACGGCTCTGCAGGCAGGACTTGTGATAAAAATGTCTGATCGAAATGTGACTTGTTGCAGTTTAATACACATTCAGGGCCACAGAGATCATGCATCTTCCCCCATAGGGAGATCAACTCTGCTGAACACACCACCACATGCCACTTTCCATAAGATACACTGCTCTGCTCCTATTCTGCACTGATTCAATGTGAGGCATGATTAGGAGAGCTAGGAGATGAGAGGTTAGGGTTAATAAGGGTCCCAGAGAGTACAAAACAAGCACCTTCTCCATCAAGCTACATCCATGTTAGCCTGTTGAGAGCCTAGTAATGAAATGGCAAAAGGCATGTAGTTGCTCTCATTTCTATAACTGATCTGTCAGCCATTATGGCTCATTTAGGTCTTAAGAATCCAGACAGATCAAGAAAACTGATTAACAGCATAATCTGTCCTTGATTCATCCATGTCTATCCAACTTTTTCTCATAAGCGGTCAGCTGGGAAGCTTTAAGAGGGCATGGGAAAAGGCAGCAACAGCACTGCCTCCAGCCACAGTGGCAGACCAGGGAAGGAAAGAGAGAGAGAGAGAGACCAATCCATGAAAAATTCATCAGGCCAGTGGGTGATGGGGGATGTGGCAGGGTTGGTTGAGCAAAGGGCTTTAATTTACCTGGATGGGAGAGTGGGCGCATCCCGTGCGCTAGCACTGCAGTAATTAAAGGGACAAGGCCTGCGGAAATTGGCTTGGACCCCGCTGCAGCGCGCCATCACCCCCGCCTGCCCGCTCTCATCTCTAGTCTATTCCAAAATCAATTATCTCCAGAAAACAGCCGTGAGGCCCTCACTCCAGCCTCTCGCTCCTGAAGTGAGGAACACATTTGAAAATCATTACCACACGAAGCGAAAGGCCCTTTGCATCTTTGACAGTGTGATTTTGAATAAACCATGCTTTTTTTTTTTTTAAAGCCTGATGACAATTTTACCCCCTTTCAGCCTCCTGGTATGAACGCCAAGCAGAGTGGCTTGATTGAGTTATTTATGAGGCAACAAGAAAACAAGGCAGGAGGTGAAGGAAGCAGGGTGATTGTAAATTGTTAGCCCTGATGTTTACTATGAATGCGGTGGTTCTTGTCACTTTGTCAGTTTGTTCACAGTTGTTTCCCCCCCCCCCCCCCCAATTTCCATATTAGCAGTAAAAAAAAAAAAAAGAAAAAAAAAGTTTTATAAATGACCTTGTCATGGCCTTTAACCTCACATTGTACAGCACACACTGAGTTACAGATATAACGAGATTGTTTCCTTTTTTTTTGTTGAAAGCATGAATTTGTGTCTCACTAAGATTCACACAGCCATGTCTTTGGTATTTTGTACAAATAAAGATGAAACAAAAAAGGACCTTGTCAAAGATCTGAAATGCACAATAAAGTAATATCTGCCTTCGTTAAGTTGACAGAGAAAGTGACATTAGATTAATAGTTCTTTTCTTGTTTGGTCCCAAATCTTTAAGTTTTTTTAACTGCTCCTCCCACCCTTCAATTTTGTTTGCCATCCCCATATGTAGTCTCATTAGACTAGATGAAAAGTCCACAGGCTCAGTGAGAAATGTTAGCCACCGGACAGGGTAAGGGGTGTGTGGTGTCAGAGATTGACTCATCATGTCTGACTATTCCAGGACAAAGAGACGATAACAGGCAACTCACCAGGGAGCTGTCTTGTCTTGCTATTCACAGTCCATTGCACCCTCTGTACTCCAGAGCTGGTCAGAAAGGGAGAGAAAACGAGAATCACTGAATCACAGGAGGGATCAAAAAGTGGTTATGGTGGAAATCTGTCCAAGATGAGTTCCTATGCTTCAACTGCTTCGCTTTAGGTAAATTCACCCAAAGTGTGGATAGTGTGTGGCTCACTACAATAACTGGGTGAAGGGTGCTTCGTATTAACCTGAAAGGCATGATGTGAAGTGCGTTAGTGCCACACATCAGTGCTAATGCAGAAACCCGAGCAATCCCACACATAGATGTGTAATATAAGAGCGAGAAATAAAAACAAGTCAAGTCAGTCTGTGGTTGTGCCTCTTTAAACAATGGACAGCATAAACCCTATATATACAGGAAATATTCAGGCCCACTTCTTTCTACAGGACTGAGCAGCAATTCGTGGCTGCGTGAAGCCCGTTCTTATCCAGCCAGCGTAAACATATCAGCACTTAACGCCTCACAGCTGAAGCAAACAAGCTCCTGAATCAATTAGTCCTGAATGAGGCTGCTTTTGTAATGCTAATGGAATGCTCTCTGACCACTGTTTTTTCTGTACTGCTGTACTGAAGAGTAAGCAGAAGCTACAGCTAGCAGGTGCCAAGAGAACATACACAATGATTATCCAGATAAGACAAACAGGTCGAAAAGTTTATCCAAGTCAAAAACCTTAGGCCACCATCTGCAGCTGAGATGCGATGGATTTCCATCACAGCAGGCTGTTCTTCGGTGTATCTACGCATGTTTGTTTGTTCTCTTGTCTCGGCTGAGGACTCTGAGTGTTCTTAAGGAAATCTCTTCCAAATGGAGTGACTAACTTCCCAGATGCTATCCCATCATATCCCCCCACTGGTCAGTGGTGTTGGGCTGCAGGTCTTATTCTGGAACAAGGGATGAAATGAACACAAGACCGAACAGTTTGTGTTCACCTGCCCAGGAAATTAATCCACATAGCTTTGTTTCTCTATCAAGCTCACACAATTAAAAAGTGAAGAATCAAACTCTTATGCTTTAGTTACAGAACCAACCAAATGATCACTTCTTTACACAAAGGCTTTAGCACATGTATACCTAGCCTGGATGATATTATTATTATTATTATTATTATTATCCTTAACATTTAAGTTATTATTCGGCAGTCCATCGTTACGATGATGACTGTGAAGTTGTGATTTTAAAAAATAAAATAAAATAATGCTTGGCAGGCGGCACGGTGGTGTAGTGGTTAGCGCTGTCGCCTCACAGCAAGAAGGTCCGGGTTCAAGCCCCGTGGCCGGCGAGGGCCTTTCTGTGCGGAGTTTGCATGTTCTCCCCGTGTCCGCGTGGGTTTCCTCCGGGTGCGCTGGTTTCCCCCACAGTCCAAAGACATGCAGGTTAGGTTAACTGGTGACTCTAAATTGACCGTAGGTGTGAATGTGAGTGTGAATGGCTGTCTGTGTCTATGTGTCAGCCCTGTGATGACCTGGCGACTTGTCCAGGGTGTACCCCGCCTTTCACCCGTAGTCAGCTGGGATAGGCTCTAGCTCGCCTGCGACCCTGTAGAACAGGATAAAGTGGCTAGAGATAATGAGATGAGATGAGATTATGCTTGGCATGCTTGTTTGTGGGCTACAAGACCCGCTTTTGAGCAACAGTATCTTTTGCACCTTTCACACTTGAAAGATGTGGCCAATGGAGGGTTTGAGTGTCTGATTTTATGTCTTTCCAAGTACTTTTCCTCTCTAGCCTTTTCCACCTCTTTGATGGCCCTCACAGTAACAGAACACCACTGGCTTCTGTCCATAGCTTCACGTTCCCATGTTGAGTGACAAATGCTACTAGTCTTCATATGATGCTTCAGCACATCTTTGAAGCAAAGTTTTGGGTGACCACACTTCCTTGTTCCTTAACTCACCATAGAATACCAATTTTGGTATATGCGTGTTAGGCATCCTTTGCACATGACCCACCCACCGGAGTTGGGATGCTGTTATAATAGCTTCAACACTAACGGTTTTGGCTCGTCTGAGAACTTCCATTTCAGGGATTTTATCTTGCCATTTTATATGGAACAGTTGCCTTAGATGACATAACATTTAAGTAAAATCTGCAATATTTAGCTTATTTGTTATGTAAGGATAAAATGGATACCAAGGCCACATATTTGCTCTACACACACATTTATCACTACAGGCTGGTCACCAAGCATTCTTGTTCCTGCATAAAAGGGCACGAATGAGAATATCTATTTCTCAGAAATGATATAATGTGGCTGTGTCATAGGAGCAACGCTGCTTATACTGCATTTCAATTGACCATGGATACAGAGAGGCAAAGTGTAATATTAATCTGTCTGCTGCATTAACAGTGTCCAACACTCTCAGTGCCTACACACTGGGGAGCAGATGTTCAGGTGCTGTAGCAGAAAATGACAAACTGATTACTGGAATCATTTTGGTGGGTTGTGAATTTATTTTATAAGCCCTTCTGTCAAGGTTTTGCGAATTTCAATTGATGAATAATTGCATTAAGTAATCTAAACGGACAGAATGAGAAATGTTATGCAAAATGTAAAACCACAGTAGGTTGGACATCTTTCCAATTATACCAATATTCACAGCCCTTATAGCTCCCAATTTATAAGGTAGTGGAGAATTCTAAACCCTTGATGACTTAAAACCTGCTAAAGCAGCTAGAGGGTCTGTAAGGATTGAGAAACCCTTCATTTTGAGCAAAAAAAGGTGCGTGTGTGTCAAATATGTATAATATTCTGTGCTACTGTCTAACAGTAGACCATCTTCAGTTTACCTGAACCTCCAGTACAGAAAGTGTTTCTAGCATTTGATATTGCATGGATGACATTTTAAACTTATTCAGAAAAGTCTACGTACACAAAGGAAACCGTGTCAAACACACCAAAATACCATGTCAGTTACAGGACAGAAGCATGCAAAATTAGAGACAAAAAGACACCGAAAGGATTGCCAAGTAGAAATGGTGAAAATAGATTTTTTTTTTTTTTGCGCTTTGCTGGAATACACTTAAAGATTCCTGCATTATTCGCCAGGATCAGCCAGATTGTACATCTAGCCACAGATACACGTTCCAGTGAAAGCTAAAGAACAATACAACAATAATAACGTTAACAATTAGCTACACATGTCAGCTCCGTTTCTTTTCTTTATTTGCGTCTTGCTAATGATGGAAAAGTGTGCCTGAACACAGGTCTTTATCTCCTGCCCACAGCAGATTGAGTCAGCCCACCCAGCCTACTCACTGCCTCCGTCCTATTGACGCCCCAAAACCTCCAACAATAGTATTTGCATGCTGGTTTATTCTGTAATAACAGAGATATGCCCAGCTGGATTAAAGCAGGCCAAACAAACGTGCTTAGCTCTGGCTAATTGTGCTCAGAGACTGTGTGTGTGCCAAAAAATATATAAAAAAAAAATTAAGAAATGAGAGGTTCAATTTGATATAACTCACAGCTTTTCCTTCAGGCATCTTGGTAAGTACTTTCAAGTCTTTGTGAGGAAATAATTGATTTGTGTATGTGTCTTGGGCGTGTGGAAAAACGTATTATGATATTTGTGGAATAATGGGTAGTGCTTGGGGGGGGGGGGTTGTTCATGGATTAAATGGCTATTGGAAAGAGAAGTCTCAACAGGAATAATCTGCCAGTGATTGACAGTTCATAAATGGCATACGTCTGTCTGTCTGTTTATTCTGCTGACGTGAAAAAGTTTTACTGCAGGACGAAATACACAGCAATGTCAGATATCCATACTGTTGTTCTAATACACATCGAAAGGCAGAGCAGCTCATTTCTCCAGTCTTACTTCGAGTAATGCTGCCTAGTCTAATCTGAGCCAAGAGGCAGCGGAGAGGATACTGGCCAGCGGAAAGATTAATCACCGCTGGTTAGCCTGGGATGAGGAGCTAATTCCTCTGAAAGGCAAATGGCACATGGCTCTATCTGAAAGCAGATAAGCAGGGTTAATATACACAGCAGAATGGAGGCTCAAGGGCTGAGGTGGTGTTATCGGCGAGCCCTGAGACAAGGCAACAAGAAAACATCCCATACCCTCTTACACAATAAACCCTTAGCCATTCTCTCAAGCAGAACTATCACTTATAGCCTGAACCCTAAAACCTGGCCTCATCAGTCCACAACCCTTATCCTCAGTCCCAACCTCCTCAACACCACAAACACACACACCTCCCAAAACCAGGCTAGTAGGTGGCATTGCTAATTGGAAGATCAGTTTAAATGATAAGATACTCTAGAAGCTTGCAGGATCAGCACAGCAGTGGGGAAACTATCAGGTACTGACACACAGACTTACAGAGAAACCTCTAAGAGAAATACAGCCAGACAAATTACCCCAGTAATAATGTTGTCTGTCTAGCTGTGTTGATTAGCATGGACATGAGGGTTACCATGTAAGCAAACTGACAGTCTGTAGGTTGTAGAGTATAACGCTTTCTCTCTTTCAGCCCTCATTGAAAGCTCATAAGCCAATTTATCTTGATGTGGTGTAAAATCTCATTTTCTGGTACATGGATATTCCCGACCCCCAATACAATAAGCATAGACTTACATGCAGCACAAATTTCACACTTCTAAAACGAATGCAAGCTTCCTCATCTCCAGCCCGAAGGTTTATCCTGAGAGCAGATTTCAGCGAAATAAAATAGAAAATATATATATTTTCTTTGTTAACACTCAAATAAAAAAGGAGATCCTTTAAATTAACCATGCAATGCTGAATTCCTAGCATATGCAATGTCAATTTTTTCTTTCCAAAGAAGGTCTTCCAGAGTAAAGCAATTCTGAGAAGGTCAGAAAGACACCTGAAAGGGTTTTAAGTCCAAGCAGACTTCCCTGCCATAATAAATACTAAATGAGAAATGTATAGAATTTAATTTGAGTATAATAGTAATGGCATATGAGGATTCTAAATGCATGAATGCCAGGGGTGTTTTGGTCAAACGTGAACTTACTTACTGTTCCTGATTGAATAATCAGAGCAAAAGATAGCAGTTAGGAAGGCTTTCACAGGATGCCCTTGACAAAGACGGGGGGTATGTTTCTGATTCACTTGCATCAAAAAGATCATTTGAAAAGGTGAAGGAGGGTGCTAACAAAATGGCAAGGTTATCAAAACATGAACAGGACCCCTCAAATACAGAATCATGAATAAAGATTCCATGCGAGATGGAATGTAGAATTGTGTAAAAACAGAATAACCTGCATAAAGAAATTCCTCTGTTAGGGCCATGCATAACTGCACAGCACCAGGCTTTCATGGCTGCTCTATTTATCTCATTAATTGGTAAAGTAACTGGGGTATGTCGTCAGAAGAACAGTGATGGGCTGCCATGGGGGAGGACAGCATGGGACATTTCCCAGAATTGGCCAGGTCAATGAAGTTGTTCTTGTACCCTCAGAGAGCTGCTAATTTGTTGGAGGAAGTGCCGACAAGACCTTTCTGAGCCACGTTTTCCTTTCACAACTCCCTGCCATTCTTTCTCAGGCAGACCTCCTGTTACAGATCTGGAGTGCTGGGAATCCAGTGGGGCTAGAACTTGGAGAGAGGAGGCTGTTGGTAATGAACCACTTCACATTTGCGCTTACAAGCATGCTGGGGGGAGGATGTGGAGTGTGTATGGGGTAGTGGTGGATTGGGGGGGTCCTGATTCTGGGGCCCTGAGAAAGGCAGGGCTGACAAAGCCTGATGGTGGAGAGCAGAATTTAGGCATTCTTTAGCAGCGTGCGGGCCCCTCGCTGCAATGGACCACTTAACACAAGAGCACCTCTCTCACCTGCCAGGCAAATATGGCAGCCCCCTAAACAGTCTCTGTTTACCATCAGTGCCGCTCTGCACCCATCTGCCCCAATTTAGCCCCAATTGAGTCTCAATTCAATCATGCTGAGGTGCTGCTAAATATTTGCCCCACTCAGACAAAGGTGATAGCACCAAGAGCACAATCTAAAACAGAAAGCACAGAAAGAAGTGAAGGGCTGAGTGAGCAAAAATAAAAATAAAAAAAATTATTGGCATGGATTGCTTTAATATAGCAGACAGACACAAAGAAAAAAAAACTATTTGGTAAAGAAAAATCCGATAACAGTTTAACTTACTGTATTATAACTGAGAAAATGATAATTAGATAAACCTGTGTGGTCAGAGGAAGTATCTAATCAAACCAGGAAATGTCAACACACCTCACATCCTCAAAGAAAGAGAAACAGAGGTCTGATACAACAGCATACAAATAATGTCAAAAAGGAGCCATCCCATTCAGAAATGTCCTACCCAACTGTTTTGCCTCTTAGGACAATGACTTCCTGCTTTTAAATTAACCACCATCCTGACCCAAGAGGCCCCTGTCTCTATAGAGTGGCCCACTAAGCCCTCCCCAAAGTTACCCCAATTTCCGTTGTGCTTTTGTGCCAAGCATGGCCGTAGTGAAAGGCTCAGTCAGGGTATTGTTGTAAAAAGGAGCCAGGGAAGAGTGGGACAATGTACAACATGATCTCCTTTAAGACACTACCAATTGTTGGAGTCAGCATGGGTCAGAGTTCCGAGTCCAGTACATGATCCGAGAGGTTGCAAATTAAGGAGCTCTTTCTGTACAAACCTCTCATAAATTCATGGTTCATGGCCAGACCTTAAGTCTTATATTCCTCGTGTCTGTTTAAGGAACTTAAAAGCAAGTGCCTTTGTGTAAATCATAACACAATCAGTGACAATTCGATTGTGTTGGGTGTCACAGCTACAATAATAAAGCTGGACTGATTGACTGATGGGGAATTTTACAGTTCATTATCCAATCAGACAGAGGCATCGTAACGGGTGCTTGTCACTGAAGGAACTCTCCCGGCGGGGGCAGATGTCACTCCGATGCTGTTAAGATGACAAGCGCTGGAGGACAGCACTAAGAGAGTGACATTTTCCCTTCCTCCCTCCGATGAATGGAAAGATGAAAGAAAGGAAGCGCGAGCGTAACGAGAGAATGTGGAAGCCGAAGGACTGGGAGGACACAATGTGACAGGCTCCATTTTGACATCTGAATTAAAGCCAAGACGGGGGAAAATTAGCCAGAAAGAATAACAGCGTCTGACAGCATTATCATTCTGTTTATCCTCACCCAGTTACTGCATGCTGGGACGAGCTACAACACACACAGCAGCGTTACGGTACTTAGATGTGCCTTATGCCAGTGCTGAAATGACCTGAACTGAGAAAGAGTGGAACATCATCCTGTTGCTGATGACATTTGGAGTCTGTACAGCCAAGGAGATTGGATTGTATGACAGGAGAGACAGGTGGAAGTTAAAGAAGCAAAGTTAGAAGAGGATGACAAAATGGGGGATTTAGAAAAGTGGAAGATGAACACTGTATGCTGCATCTAGAAAAACAGACAGAAGAAGATACTTGTATAACTATTCACAAAAGAATAACTTGTCAGAATGAAAGAGGATGCCATTCCACCTTTAAAAATAATAAATAAAGTTACATAACCATATTTTTATGCAACTTAAGATGTCTATTGTTGATAAGAATTTTATTACAAATTGCATTTGATGTGATACAGATATGGCAAAGTCAGCATCACATATATGGAGCTTCTTTAAAAGAAACCAAACCAACATGGGAAGAATTACATTATACAACCCCGATTCCAAAAAAGTTGGGACAAAGTACAAATTGTAAATAAAAACGGAATGCAATAATTTACAATTCTCAAAAACTGATATTGTATTCACAATAGAACATAGACAACATACCAAATGTCGAAAGTGAGACATTTTGAAATTTCATGCCAAATATTGGCTCATTTGAAATTTCATGACAGCAATACATCTCAAAAAAGTTGGGACAGGGGCAATAAGAGGCTGGAAAAGTTAAATGTACAAAAAAGGAACAGCTGGAGGACCAAACTGCAACTCATTAGATCAATTGGCAATAGGTCATTAACATGACTGGGTATAAAAAGAGCATCTTGGAGTGGCAGCGGCTCTCAGAAGTAAAGATGGGAAGAGGATCACCAATCCCCCTAATTCTGCGCCGACAAATAGTGGAGCAATATCAGAAAGGAGTTCGACAGTGTAAAATTGCAAAGAGTTTGAACATATCATCATCTACAGTGCATAATATCATCAAAAGATTCAGAGAATCTGGAAGAATCTCTGTGCGTAAGGGTCAAGGCCAGAAAACCATACTGGGTGCCCGTGATCTTCGGGCCCTTAGACGGCACTGCATCACATACAGGCATGCTTCTGTATTGGAAATCACAAAATGGGCTCAGGAATATTTCCAGAGAACATTACCTGTGAACACAATTCACCGTGCCATCCGCCGTTGCCAGCTAAAACTCTATAGTTCAAAGAAGAAGCCGTATCTAAACATGATCCAGAAGCGCAGACGTCTTCTCTGGGCCAAGGCTCATTTAAAATGGACTGTGGCAAAGTGGAAAACTGTTCTGTGGTCAGATGAATCAAAATTTGAAGTTCTTTATGGAAATCAGGGACGCCGTGTCATTTGGACTAAAGAGGAGAAGGACGACCCAAGTTGTTATCAGCGCTCAGTTCAGAAGCCTGCATCTCTGATGGTATGGGGTTGCATTAGTGCGTGTGGCATGGGCAGCTTACACATCTGGAAAGACACCATCAATGCTGAAAGGTATATCCAGGTTCTAGAGCAACATATGCTCCCATCCAGACGACGTCTCTTTCAGGGAAGACCTTGCATTTTCCAACATGACAATGCCAAACCACATACTGCATCAATTACAGCATCATGGCTGCGTAGAAGAAGGGTCCGGGTACTGAACTGGCCAGTCTGCAGTCCAGATCTTTCACCCATAGAAAACATTTGGCGCATCATAAAACGGAAGATACGACAAAAAAGACCTAAGACAGTTGAGCAATTAGAATCCTACATTAGACAAGAATGGGTTAACATTCCTATCCCTAAACTTGAGCAACTTGCCTCCTCAGTCCCCAGACGTTTACAGACTGTTGTAAAGAGAAAAGGGGATGTCTCACAGTGGTAAATATGGCCTTGTCCCAACTTTTTTGAGATGTGTTGTTGTCATGAAATTTAAAAATCACCTAATTTTTCTCTTTAAATGATACATTTTCTCAGTTTAAACATTTGATATGTCATCTATGTTCTATTCTGAATAAAATATGGAATTTTGAAACTTCCACATCATTGCATTCCATTTTTATTTACAATATGTACTTTGTCCCAACTTTTTTGGAATCGGGGTTGTATTACAGACATTTAGCAAACACTCTTATCCAGAGCAGCCTGGGGAGCAGTTAGGAGTTGAGTGCCTTGCTCAAGGGCACTTCAGCCATTCCTGCTGGACCAGGGAATTGAACCGGTGACCTTTTTTTGGTCCAAAAGCTGTATGTCTAACCTTTAGGCCATGGCTTCCCATCGCTAGTTTATTTTCAAATAAATAGGAATTTATTTGCAAAGTACACTTTAGACAATACAAAGCAGTACTGCCATGAGACTGATTGTCAACAGGTCATATTGTGTTCATCTTCATGGAATAATGTCCATCAATGAAGTCCAGGTGAGCTGAATTTGAAATTGTGAGAGGGACGAGCGAGGAGTTCATGAGTCTTGTAGATGATCTGCTGAACAAACATCACCATAAACCCGACTAAGTCAATAGTCTATAGATTATCTACTAAAACCGATAATCATAAACTGCTGACATTGTTTAGAATTAGTTGATACGCTGGTTGATGGCAATCTATAGATCGTTTGTGGCTGTTTGTCAACATTGTTCACGTTAGCAAAAGTTGAGACAACCAGCAGGAAACAGTGAAAGATGTCTGCAGATAATACAGCAGTGCATCTGAGTTGATCGTATCATCGAGAGTATTATTCTATCCACATTCATTGGATATGAGCAATCGTGCACTCTGATTGGCTACTCTACTACCAGGTTATCAGCTCATATACCGTGTAGAGAAAAACAAATTGGTGGAGTGTGTTGCTGAACCAACTGAGGATGAAATAAAAACTCAACTCGAAAACAAAACCCCCCAAAAATACAAAAAAGCAACAAAATATTGAATGAAAGTATGTGATCATAAGAACGCATCTTTTTTATTTTTCAAGAATTATGATAGCATTTTTCACAAATTGCTACTGTTATTTCTCCGGTTTGTTTACAATCTAAGCAGAAATTATTTTGTCAGACGTTTTGTATAAAGTTTTTATTTATCCAATTTGCAAAAAATAAAAATAGAAAATGCCCTGTTTCTCAAAATCCAGTGAATGTGGTGTGGATAGAATAAAACAATTATTTCACTCACTCAATCTCGTTGTACATGGCTTATAGGTGACTCGGCACTACGCGCCTCGTCGGCTATCAGCTCATGTACGACTTGATTTCATGGAATAACTTAATTATCTTCATAGAATAACATGGATCAATGAAGTCCAGATGAGCTGAATTTGAAATTGTGATAGGGACGAGCGGTGGGTTGATGAGTCTATCGATGATCTGCCAAACATCACCATAAACGCAACTAAAAGAGAAGCCGATAGTCTATAGATTATCTAGTAAAATTGATAACCATAAACTGTTCACATTGTTTAGAATTAGTTGATACACTAGATGATGACAGTCTATAGATCGTTTGTGGCTGTTTGTCAATATTGTCCACGTTAGCAAAAGTTTAGACAACCAGCATGAATCAGTGAAAGATGTCTGCAGGTAATACAGCAGTACATCGGAGTTTATAGTATTTAGAGTAATATACCAAACCCTTCAGTTACATGATAAGATGCTTACTCGAAGTTAAAAAATCAAGATAAGGGAATTTTATCAACTGCATTAAATCCACCTCTGGACGACAGGGTGTATCCAATCCAATAAGAAATCATTATAGGGACCTCAGAGACACTTTTTTTTTTAAACCATGACAAATTTAAAAAGAAAAAAAAAGCATATTTGGTCTTCATCAGGGCAGAGAGCCCAGTAACTTGAATTGATCCAGTCACGTCTCATACACAGAATACTTCCTGGATTGATTCTAACTTTAGTCATGAGTTTAGAATCCAAACCAATTACTACAGAAATTAAAGTGCCATTCCACCACTGGATGTATTCTTTGGCATAAAATACAATATATTTTGACAACATATATAAATGGTATCACTAGATAGAGAAATCTTTTAGCTTCAAAATGATATATCAAACATAATCTTTTGACAACGACAAGTATATTAATTTTGCGACCAAAGTCACCTACCCTTTTAATTTCCGCGCGTGATGTCATCGGCAGGTTCCCCTTCTTGTGTACCACGTGACGTGTGACGTGGCACATATTATCAGCAATGGCGGATAGAACGCGATAAAAATAATACCAATAAATCTAGCTAACTGAAAGATTAATTCAAAATTTTTCGCAATTTTTTTGGCCCCATATATGAGGAGAAATGACTCTCTCACTTCGGGGGTTTCCTGGTCTAAAAATAGACTGACACGTGGTACACAAGAAGGGGAACCTGCCGATGACATCACGTTTCACTACCGCGCGGAAATTAAAAGGGTAGGTGACTTTGGTCGCAAAATTAATATACTTGTCGTCAAAAAATTATGTTCGATATATCATTTTGAAGCTAAAAGATTTCTCTGTCTAGTCATGTTGTCATAAAATATATTGTATTTTATGCCAAAGAATACATCCAATGGTGGAATGGCACTTTAAGATACTAAACGTCGAAGGAAATAAATAACCAAGACTGAGAAAGTGTGAATATGTAACAGTTTTAAAGATCATTTAAATATCTAATTGGGTGCATCCAATCGTGATGGATATAAAATATTATTGATGATACCTGCAATTATGCATCTTAACAATTTATCATGATACTGATATTATATGGTCATATTGTCTAGCATGACACATGACTGGGTATAGCCAAGTAATTGGTTTATATATTGGCTTTTACTGTGCAGTTAGTTATTCTGGTGCATGTTAAAGTAAGACTGGGGGTCCCGTATTGTTTTAACACTTAACACCTTAAATCTTCTTGAACAAATTAATCACTGCATAAAACAAAACAGCAAACCAGGGTAGAAGAAGCGCACGCACACACACACACACAGAGAGAGAGAGAGAGAGAGAGAGAGAGAGAGAGAGAGAGAGAGAGAGAGAGAGAGAGCGAGCTCCTTCTACTCAGAATGAGGGCCCCATTAACTTGACCACTTGCCCTTTGCACACAAAGGCTTCAGCAGCCCTTTACTCCTCCCATCCAATTATGTGTGATTAGGCTGAGTGTGCTGTGTCAAGATGGAGGACAGCAGAAAAGACATGCCACTCTTTCTCCCTCTCCTTCTTTCCCACACACATACACTGCAGCAACCACATCGGCTATTACAAAATATCATGCAGCTTAAACAAAACCAATAATCCTTCGTTCACACGTACTGCACTACTGTTCCTCTACATTACTTACAGAAAAACACAGTTATCCTGTGACAAACCTGAGCTTTCCATGGGTGTTAGTGCTTCTTTGCAGTCACTCATGTTTTTCATCAGTGACTCAGACAGCAGAGCTAAATGTTGTTTTCAGGATTTAGAAAAAGAAAGGGCAGAGCTTGTTCAATTAGCAGCCTCGTTACAAGCGGTGATTAGCGAGGACTTGGCTCTCACAGAGGCTCCACGTGGCATGAGCAGGGTCACCACTGATTCAGAGCTTGCGAAACGGGGACCCCCGATGTGTCCTTCAAAACCCAAATGATAAGAGATGACTGTGTCTCGGGTAATTATTCAGGCAAGGATGCGCAATGATATAATGGCATTACCATGGCGAGAAAATGCATTAGTTTACAGGAGGATGAATAATAGGATACCTGGAAATGTATATATTAAAAAACAACCCACAGATATTTGTGCAGAAGTAAAACACACAGAGGGGGGAAAAACTGACATAGAACTATGTTGGAAGGACGAATGAGGAGGGTAGAGGGGCGATATTAAAATTCATGGCTCTCTTTGAAAGCATTTGTATAAGAAAAAGATTACGATGGGCTGGAAAGGGGGTGCTAGCATTATCAGTCCTCCTCGTGCTCCATGCTGTCTGCTCTCTCCACTGAGACTGGAGGGATAAGAGGATAACTGGGTCCTGGTCGAGCTGAAAAGAGGAGGCTTGTGGAGTGCAGGTCACCCCGACTGCTTTTCCACTCATAACCAATCCCTCATATGGCACTCAGTTCTCAGGAGAAACCCAATAACTAACTGGCTCCCAGCTAACCGTTAATGAAATACACTCAAAGCTTTAAATAAGTGGTGTGGTATGGATGGAAGGAAGGATGATTTCTCTATTATGTGTAGGCATTTTCTTTCCAAATAATAATATATGCATTAAATGGCTAATATGTGTAACTAATATGATCATTAAGATTTGTTAGGTTACAGGGAAGGTTAGGGCTTAAACATTTTTTCTTTTTAAACTATAGTAATGAAACTGGCATGAATGCAGTTTTTTTTTAAGCCTCTCGTCTTCAGATATCATGTTAGCTTTGTAGCTCACTGCAAATTTTTTGCCAACTGCTGAGAGAGGAAGCCTCATTCTGTCCTTATGTATTCAATCCAAAATTGGATCTTTGCAAGTTGAAGATCTTGAATATAGTGAAATTTATCTAGTATTTCTGATATAAGATTACCGTTAAGCAAATATAATATTCATCTCATCTCATTATCTCTAGCCGCTTTATCCTGTTCTACAGGGTCGCAGGCAAGCTGGAGCCTATCCCAGCTGACTATGGGCGAAAGGCGGGGTACACCCTGGACAAGTCGCCAGGTCATCACAGGGCTGACACATAGACACAGACAACCATTCACACTCACATTCACACCTACGGTCAATTTAGAGTCACCAGTTAACCTAACCTGCATGTCTTCGGACTGTGGGGGAAACCGGAGCACCCGGAGGAAACCCACGCGGACACGGGGAGAACATGCAAACTCCGCACAGAAAGGCCCTCGCCGGCCACGGGGCTCAAACCCGGACCTTCTTGCTGTGAGGCGACAGCGCTAACCACTACACCACCGTGCCGCCCAAATATAATATTATGAATCCTATTTCTAGACTTTTTTAAAACAAATTTAAAAGTTTTAAAGCTTCTTATTCTATTCGCTTCTTTCTAGAAATCCATCCATCCATCCATAACCGCTTATCCTGTGCAGGGTCGTAGGCAAGCTGGAGCCTATCCCAGCTGACTATGGGCGAGAGGCACCGTACATCCTGGACAAGTCGCCGGGCCATCGCAGGGCTGACACATATAGAGACAAACAACCATTCACACTCATATTCACACCTACGGTCAATTTAGAGCCACCAATTAGCCTAACCTGCATGTCTTTGGACTGTGGGGGAAACCGGAGCACCCGGAGAAAACCCATGCGGACACGGGGAGAACATGCAAACTCTGCACAGAATGACCCTCGCTGGCCACTGGGCTCAAACCCAGAACCTTCTTGCTGTGAGGCGACAGCACTAACCACTATACCACTGTGCCGCCCTACTCTTTCTAGAAATTCATACTTAAAATGAGCAAAATTTTCTGTCAAAAGATCAACCTTAAAAGCATGTTGAATATTCTTATACTGTTTTATTGTAATCTTAAAACAGGAAGTTAAATTTGACTATATTTTCACTGGATGTCATTTGTGAAGTCTTCCCTTGGCAAACAGAATCAGCTCCATCTTAACAGACTCAACACTGTGTTCAAAACTGTCTAAAGGAGAGATAAGGGGAACGATTCAATCAGAGACTAATCCTCACCTGCCCATTCCAGTCCACCCAGATACATATGCATACCAAACTTCAGACCTTCCACATGCTCTACTTCCTGCTGTTAAGGATCTAGTTTCCACTTTTTAAAATAAATGAATGGATAGAGCGAAAACGATGAATATGTTGGCAAGTAGGTGAAAAGAGATGGACAGAGAGGTGTGAAGATTGGCTAAGACCACTAGCTGACCGCTGCGTGACCTGAGTGCAGCTTCTCAAATCTGAAGTGGAGAGCAGGTAACTCTACCTGGGCACTTAATCCTACACTTTAATTTTGGCCGAAACCCGACCTGCTTGCCTGATCCTAGCCCTTAATTGGAGGGTAACTCCACCTGACTTACTGATCCTGGATTCTAATTGGAGGGTAACCCTAGCTGGCCAGTTAATCTGGAGTTTTTGATGCAACCTAAGTGCCACAAATTGTGCCAAGTGTCACAAAAATATCCATCAGTACTGTGCTTGAGGGTATTCAGTTTCAGCCTATTCAGAGCTGGTGATTTGAACACGGACTCTCTCACACTCTTACATGCCCCTGCCTGCACCTTCTCCTCCCCTCCTTCCATTGTATTGCCAAATCTTATAATGCTGCTAACTTTGAAAAGAGAGAAGTGATCAGGAATGAAAGGCAGCTGAGGATCGACTCACTCAAAAGGTGTTTGTTTTTTTTTTGGTGAGTGTGTGCATGTTGGCAAGGTGTAGAAATGCATTAGTGTTTCTTCATCAAAACACATTTCATTATGTGCAACTATCAACCAAAACATTTTCAGACAGTTGACCGAAGGAATCGCACATGCACACAATACAGCCAGAGCCTATAGAAAGTTAAATAGTAAATATTAAAGCAGGATTGCAAGGAACGTTCATGAATGCGTATACAGTACTGTGCAAGTCTTAGGCACATGTAAAGAAACGCTGTAGACCAAAAATGGCTTAAAAATAATGTAATGAAATGTTTCAACATTAAAACAGTACTATAAACAGCAGTAAGCCATAATAAATTAAACAAAAAGTCAATATTTGGTGTGAGACGACCTTTAAAAAAAGGTAGTCTGAGGTACAATGAGTGCAGTTTTATGCAGAAATGAGCTGTAGGTTTTACTGAGTGTCTTACAGAACCAGCCACAGTTCTTCTGGACACTTTGACTGTCACACTCGCTTCTTAATTTTGCACCAAAACCTAGTAGCCTTCATTCTGTTTTCTTTTGTAATCTGAAAAGTGGGCTCTTGTGTAAAATGCTGCTCAGATACAAACTTTTTTTTTCCTGTAGCATTTAATTTTGTGCTGAAAAACAAATGTTTGGGACTCTAAAATGTTTCTGTACTGACTCGATAATGTAGAAGTCATAAAATAGAAATTTATAACAAAGTTTGTATGAAAAAACAAAAAGGGTACCCAAGACTTTTGCACAGTACTGCATAACTGTAATACTTGCAATGAGACAATATAATTTATCGGGGGGATAATATAGATGAATATATAAACAAAATAATTCAGGAAAAATTGAGAGAATTTATAACGACTGCAAATAAATATTTTTATACTGGTAACCAAGGGAAAATGACATTTTTTGAATGGGGAAAAGAGAAAGAAAAAAGAGAGAGAATCACCTAACTTGCTCATAATCATCAGACAATCTCATTTCTGTTTCGCAGGTAAAATCAATCTCCTGCATTTTCATGTGCTATTACATATTACGACGTAAATAAGTACATTTATTTTTCAAATCTGGGCCAATCAAGCACAGATCCACAGTTCTGCTATTAAGAACATTAGCCTAAAGTAACACATTTACCATATTTTAATACTGTCATTAAGGCTGTTTTTTAATTAGTAACTGATAAACACAGAGGGTACATCACAAAGATATTCAACATCTGGCTCCTGTGCTGTACAACAGCTGTCTCTCATGCCTTTGATATTAGTTAGACATACAGCCATCCATCACTGCCCACAAAACGCGGGCCATCAGAACAGGTCTTTGTTATATCTGTTATATCCTCTGGACTGGAAACAGGTTTTCTATCTATCATAGATTTCCATAATAAACGTGCACACATTGAATCCTCAAACATGTGAAGGACACAGCCTTTTCTCCAGAACACTCTCACAAATAGATTCAATCTGTGAACCTAATTTAAAGGTGGAAAAAATGACTAGGTAAATGAGGGCGCAGTCAATCGCTCCTCCTATTTTCCATTTTAGTGTGTCTGCTTGCAGCCAAGCATCTTTCAAAAAGGGGTTACAAATGAGACATATCCCCCCGAGAGGATTCAATTTTCTCCTTATTTTCGCAGTCAAACGTGTCTCTTTATCAAAGTGAATAGTCCGACCCTGTGCAGATAAACAATAATCTCATTCAGTGGTTAATGTTTTCCCCCTGCTCTACACTAAGCACAGCTGTGCCTTATCTTTCAGCCTGGGAGCTAAGGGAGCTCTGCTTAGATTAGCCAAAGGCATCAGACAGATAAGAACAATAAATCCAAATTGCATATGAAATATATTAAAGCATTATGCTCTAATAATCTGGTCATTGCATTATTTATCCTAATCATCAAGGTTCTGGCTCTCTGGATAGCTGAAAAAGAGAGCAGGCATCATGTTAAAAAATGTTTAAACCTGTAGTGTGAAAGAACACTTCTGAAATTTGAAAATGGAAGAAAGTTCTTTCATTCAGCACCAATTTAAAACTATTTTGTGGTCGGGGCACCTTTCCTACAACTGTGAAAGATGTTTCGTAATAATACTGACAAGACAATGTACACTATGAAGACATGAGCTCATCTCATCTCATTATCTCAAGCCGCTTTATCCTTCTACAGGGTCGCAGGCAAGCTGGAGCCTATCCCAGCTGACTACGGGCGAGAGGCGGGGTACACCCTGGACAAGTCGCCAGGTCATCACAGGGCTGACACATAGACACAGACAACCATTCACACTCACATTCACACCTACGATCAATTTAGAGTCACCAGTTAACCTAACCTGCATGTCTTTGGACTGTGGGGGAAACCGGAGCACCCGGAGGAAACCAACGCGGACACGGGGAGAACATGCAAACTCCACACAGAAAAGCCCTCGCCGGCCCCGGGGCTCGAACCCAGGACCTTCTTGCTGTGAGGCGACAGCGCTAACCACTACACCACCGTGCCGCCCTAAGACATGAGCTATAAAGTCTAATTTATTTATATACAGTGGCATGCAAAAGTTTGGGCACCCTTATTGAAAATGTCTGTTACTGTGAATAGTTAAAGTGCCATTCCACCATTGGATGTATTCTTTGGCATAAAATACAATATATTTTATGACAACATGACTAGACAGAGAAATCTTTTAGCTTCAAAATGATATATCAAACATAATTTTTTGACAACGACAAGTATATTAATTTTGTGACCAAAGTCACCTACCCTTTTAATTTCCGCGCGGTAGTGAAACGTGATGTCATCGGCAGGTTCCCCTTCTTGTGTACCACGTGTCGGTCTATTTTTAGACCAGGAAACCCCCGAAGTGAGAGAGTCATTTCTCCTCGTATATGGGGGCCAAAAAAATTGCGAAAAATTTTGAGTTAATCTTTCAGTTAGCTAGATTTATTGGTATTAGCTAGATTTATTGGTATTATTTTTATCGCGTTCTATCCGCCATTGCTGATAATATGTGCCACGTCACACGTCACGTGGTACACAAGAAGGGGAACCTGCCGATGACATCACGCGCGGAAATTAAAAGGGTAGGTGACTTTGGTCGCAAAATTAATATACTTGTCGTTGTCAAAAAATTATGTTTGATATATCATTTGAAGCTAAAAGATTTCTCTATCTAGTGATACCATTTATATATGTTGTCAAAATATATTGTATTTTATGCCAAAGAATACATCCAATGGTGGAATGGCACTTTAAGTGAGCAGAAGATGAACTGATCACCAAAAGGCATAAAGGTAAAGATGAGACATTTCTTTTCAGCATTTTCTGCAAGATTTTTGTATTATTTTTGTTCTGTACAATTGGAGTGTGAAAAAAGAAAAGGAACACCATGCAAAAAAGTTTGGGCACCCCAATACATTTGAGTTCTCAGGTAACTTTTACCAAGGTTCCAGACCTTAATTAGCTTATTGAGCTGTGGCTTGTTCAAATTCTTCGTTAGGGAAGGTCAGATGATGCAGATTTCAAAGCTGTATAAATTCTCTGACTCCTCAAACTTGTCCCTAAAATCAACAGCCATGGGCTCCTCTAAGCAACTCCCTCGCATTCTGAATAATAAAATAACTGATGCTCACAAAGCAGGAGAAGCTACAAGAACGTAGCAAAGTGTTTTCAGGTAGCTGTTTCCTCAGATTGTAATGTTATTAAGAAATGACAGTTAACAGAAACAGTGGAGATCAAGGTGAGGTCTGGAAGATGAAAAAAACTTTCTGGAAGAACTGCTCATTGGATTGCTAGAAAGGCAAATAAAACCCCCTGTTTGACTGCAAAAGACCTTCAGAAAGATTTAGCAGACCCTGGAGTGGTGGTGCACTGTTCTACTATGCAGCGACACCTGAACAAATATGACCTTCATGGGAGAGTCATCAGAAGAAAACCTTTCCTGCGTCCGAGCCACAAAATTCAGCATCTGAAGTTTGCAAATGAACATCTAAGCAAGCCTGATGCATTTTGAAAACAAGTCCTGTGGACTGATGAAATCAAAACAGAACTTTTTGGCCGCAATGTGCAAAGGTATGTTTGGAGAAAAAAGGGTGCCAAATTCCAGGAAAAGAACACCTCTCTATCTCTGAAGCATGGGTGTGGATCGATCATGCTTTGGGGTTGTGTTGCAGCCAGTGGCACAGGGCACATTTCATTGGTCGAGGGAAGCATGGATTCGAATAAATACCAGCAAATTCTGGAAGCAAACATCACACCATCTGTACAAAAGTTGAAGTTAAAAAGAGGACGGGTCCTACAATAAGACGATGATCCAAAACACACCTCAAAATCTACAATGGAATACCTCAAGAGGCACAAGCTGAAGGTTTTGCCCGGGCCCTCACAGTCCCCTGACCTAAACATCATTGAAAATCTGTGGATCGATCTCAAAAGAGCAGTGCATGCAAGACAGCCCAAGAAACTTGTAGAACTGGAAGCCTTTTGCAAGGACGAATGTGTGAAAATCCCCCAGGTAAGAACTGAAAGATTATTAGCTGGCTACAAAAAGTGTTTACAAGCTGTGATACTTGCCAAAGAGGGTGTTACTAAGTAGTGCCCAAACTTTTGCTTCAGGTCCTTTTCATTTTTTGGTATTTTATGCCTGTAAATGATGGAAATAAAAATTTAATCTTGCAGAAGATATTAAAGAAAATGTGCCATCTTTACCCTTGTGCCTTTTGGTGATCAGTTCATCTTCTGCTCACTTAACTATTCACAGTAGCAGACATTTTCAGTAAGGGTGCCCAAACTTTTGCATGCCACTGTGTGTATATATATATATATATATATATATACACACACACACACACACACACACACACACACACACACACACACACACACACACAGGTGCTTGAAAGTTTGTGAACCCTTTAGAATTTTCTATATATTTCTGCATATAGTCAAAGTCCTGACCTTAATCCAATCAAAATGTTGTGGAAGGACCTGAAGCGAGCAGTTCATGTGAGGAAACCCACCAACATCCCAGAGCTGAAGCTGTTCTGTATGGAGGAATGGGCTAAAATTCCTCCAAGCCGGTGTGCAGGACTGATCAACAGTTACCGGAAACATTTAGTTGCAGTTATTGCTGCACAAGGGGGTCACACCAGATACTGAAAGCAAAGGTTCACATACTTTTGCCACTCACAGATATGTAATATTGGATCATTTTCCTTAATAAATAAATTACCAAGTAAAATATTTTTCGTCTCATTTGTTTAATTAGGTTCTCTTAATCTACTTTTAGGACTTGTGTGAAAATCTGATGTTGTTTTAGGTCATATTTATGCAGAAATATAGAAAATTCTAAAGGGTTCACAAATTTTCAAGCACCACTGTGTGTGTGTGTGTATATATATATGACATACTTAACAGAAAACGCTTTAAATATAACAGGTTGATTTGTAATATTACTACATTTATGCATACACAATTAATACACACACATTTTTTTATATATATATATATATATATATATATATATATATATATATATATATATAGGGTGGCACGGTGGTGTAGTGGTTAGCGCTGTCGCCTCACAGCAAGAAGGTCCGGGTTTGAGCCCCGTGGCCGGCGAGGGCCTTTCTGTGCGGAGTTTGCATGTTGTCCATGAGACATGCAGGTTAGGTTAACTGGTGACTCTAAGGCCAAGTTTACATTAGACCGTATCTGTCTCGTTTTCTTCGCGGATGCACTGTCCGTTTACATTAAAACACCTGGAAACGCCGGGAAACGGGAATCTGCCAGGGTCCACGTATTCAATCTAGATCGTGTCTGGTCCGGTGCTGTGTAAACATTGAGAATACGCGGATACGCTGTGCTGAGCTCTAGCTGGCATCGTCATTGGACAACGTCACTGTGACATCCACCTTCCTGATTCGCTGGCGTTGGTCATGTGACGCGACTGCTGAAAAACGGCGCGGACTTCCACCTTGTATCACCTTTCATTAAAGAGTATAAAAGTATGAAAATACTGCAAATACTGATGCAAATACTGCCCATTGTGTAGTTATGATTGTCTTTAGGCTTGCCATCCTTCCACTTGCAAGTGGTAAGTGATATGCGCTGGGATCACACACACAGCGGCTCAGTCCCGAATCACTGCTCGTGCGCTATACTCGCGCGCTCTGTGAGCTGCACAGGGCCGGAGTGCGCACCCTCCAGAGGGCACTCGCTGTTCAGGGCGGAGTGATTTGGAGCGCAGGAATCCTGCAGAGCCGAGCATATCCGTGTATTGGTGTTGCTGTGTGCACACTAATCGTTTTAAAAACGTTAATCTGATGATCCGCTGATACGGTCTAATGTAAACCCCACCTAAATTGACCATAGGTGTGAATGTGAGTGTGAATGGTTGTCTGTGTCTATGTGTCAGCCCTGTGATGACCTGGCGACTTGTCCAGGGTGTACCCTGCCTTTCGCCCATAGTCAGCTGGGATAGGCTCCAGCTTGCCTGCGACCCTGTAGAACAGGATAAAGCGGCTACAGATAATGAGATGAGATGAGATGACAAGACAAAGTTTAATATAACATCTGTTTAACTTATAACGTGAAAGTAAGGTTAATAATATAAACTTAGATTACACATTTTTCAGTTTTACTCAAATTAGGGTGGTGCAAAAATGAGTACACCCCACAACAAAAACTACTACATCTAGTACTTTGTATGGCCTCCATGATTTTTAATGACAGCACCAAGTCTTCTAGGCATGGAATGAACAAGTTGGCGACATTTTGCAACATCAATCTTTTTCCATTCTTCAACAATGACCTCTTTTAGTGACTGGATGCTGGATGGAGAGTGATGCTCAACTTGTCTCTTCAGAATTCCCCATAGGTGTTCGATTGGGTTCAGATCAGGAGACGTACTTGGCCACTGAATCACTTTCACCCTGTTCTTCTTCAGAAATCCAACAGTGGCCTTAGATGTGTGTTTAGTCATGTTGGAAAAGTGCACCATGACCAAGGGCACGGAGTGATGGTAGCATCTTCTCTTTCAGTATAGAGCAATACATCTGTGAATTAATGATGCCATCAATGAAATGCAGCTCCCCGACACCAGCAGCACTCATGCAGCCCCACATAAGGACACTGCCACCACCATGTTTCACTGTAGGCACCAGGCATTTTTCTTTGTATTCCTCACCTTTGCGACGCCATACAGTTTTGAAGCCATCAGTTCCAAAAACATTTATCTTGGTCTCATCACTCCAGAGTATAGAGTCCCAGTAGTCTTCATCTTTGTCAGCATGGGCCCTGGCAAACTCTAGGCGAGCTTTTTTGTGCCTGCACTTTAGGAGAGGCTTCTTTCGTGGACGGCATCCATGCATGCCATTCCTCTGCAGTGTACGCTGTATTGTGTCACGGGAAATAGTCACCCCAGTTTGGCGTTCTACTTCTTTAGATAACCGCAGTGAATTTGCATGCCGATTTTCTTCAACCCTTCTCATCAAAAGACGCTCCTGTCGAGGTGTTCACTTCCGTCGACGACCTGGACGTCTCTGTGAGATGGTTGCAGTTCCAGCTTTCTTAAATGTTTGTACCACTTTTGCGACAGTATTCTGACTGATAAGTAAAGCTTTGCTGATCTTCTTGTAGCCTTCACATTTGTGGTGTAAAGAAATTATTTTCTTTGGGGAATTCTGAAGAGACAAGTTGAGCATCACTCTCCATCCAGCATCCAGCCACTAAAAGAGGTCATTGTTAAAGAATGGAAAAAGATTGATGTTGCAAAATGTCGCCAACTTGTTCATTCCATGCCTAGAAGACTTGGTGCTGTCATTAAAAATCATGGAGGCCATACAAAGTGCTAGATGTAGTAGTTTTTGTTGTGGGGTGTGCTCATTTTTGCACCACCCTAATTTGAGTATAACTGAAAAAATGTGCAATCTAAGTTATATTATTAACCTTACTTTCACGTTATAAGTTAAACAGATGTTATATTAAACTTGTCAACATTTTGGAAATTGTGTTCATTGAGATATTGTTTAAAATGTTACTTTTCAAAGGGGGTGTACTCATTTACGCTGAGCACTGTGTGTACTATATATATATATATATATATATATATATATATATATATATATATATGAGAGAGAGGATATTGCATGGTGGTGTGAAGATAGAAGTTTATCTTTGAGTAGTCAATGTATATTTCATGAGCGAGTGAAGCGAACAAATTAAATATTTTTCAGCACAAGAAGATAAACTTCATATCTTTGTGCCACCGTGTAATGTTCTTTATATTGTATGGAGACATCCACAATCAATCAATCAACACCCACACACGTGAATCAAAAGAATTTGATTTTGGGCAGTACAGTAGTGTAGTGGTTAGCACTGTCGCCTCACAGAAAGAAGGTTCTGGGTTCGAGTCCAGTGGCTGACGGAGGCCTTTCTGTGTGGAGTTTGCATGTTCTCCCCATGTCTGTGTGGGTTTCCCCTACAGTCGAAAGACATACAGTTATGTTAACATTGGGTGGCCTTGAGCCAAAATGCCCTTGAGCAAGGCACCTAACCCCCAGCTGCTCCCTGGGCACTGTAGCACAGCTGCCTACTGCTCTGCGTATGTGTGTGTGCTCATTGCTCATGTGCATGTTCACTGCTTCAAATGGGTTACATGCAGAGAGGAAATTTCATTGTACTTAAGTGTGTGTGTGACAAAGTAGTTCTTGTTGTTCTTAATTTTGAACTGGTTCACCGTTTTGACAATGCATCCAGTCCGTAGGAAAACACTGGGAGAGAGGTCAATGGAGTGAAATATTGGAAAATGTCACTCAGATCCATGATGTATTTTGTATGAAAAATGTGAGTTTTTCAATTCGAGAAGATAAACTTCATATCTTTCAGCCAACATGTGACTGAAGATGTGAGTTGTCAATGAGTGACACGTTGTTTTACTTGGAATTGAGTAACACAAGGGGCAGCATGGTGGTGTAGTGGTTAGCATTGTCGCCTCACAGCAAGAAGGTCCTGGGTTCGAGCCCCGTGGCCGGCGAGGGCCTTTCTGTGTGGAGTTTGCATGTTCTCCCCGTGTCCAAGTGGGTTTCCTCCGGGTGCTCCGGTTTCCCCCACAGTCCAAAGACATGCAGGTTAGGCTAATTGGTGGCTCTAAATTGACCGTAGGTGTGAATGTGAGCGTGAATGGTTGTCTGTGTCTATGTGTCAGCCCTGCGATGATCTGGCGACTTGTCCAGGGTGTACCCCGCCTTTCGCCCGTAGTCAGCTGGGATAGGCTCCAGCTTGCCTGCGACCCCTGTAGGACAGGATAAGCAGCTAGAGATGATGGATGGATGGAGTAACAAGTGTTTTACTGGGAAATACACCACTCATATTTTTCATACGTGGTACATCCAGGACATGGAGACCCAAAACAGTGACAAATCTCTAAATGTTACTTGTGAGGAAATTGACGAGTTGTTTTGATAAATTTGGGCACTTGTTTGTGAATGTGTCTATATGATAAAAAGAACATCACACATTGGCTTGAAGATATGAAGTTTATCTTGTATTTTTTCATACAAACTACATTGCGGGTCTGAGTGACGTATTTTGTGATATTTCAGTCCGATGAGGTCACTCCCAGTGTTTTCCTGTTGATAAGACGTGCGTTGTTAAAATGGCAAACCATTTCAAAATTAAAATTCTTTTGATTAACTTGCATATTTTTTTCTTGTGGATGTGTCCATAGAATATAAAGAACATTACACAGTGGTGAAGATATGAAGTTTATCTTATCTTCACATATTGAAAATATTTTCACTCATTTGCTTCACTCACTTGTGACATACATTCACTACTTGAAGATAAAATTCATAGCCCCCCCCCAAGTTTAAGATATTACCCCTGAGACAGTCTTGACAGTGGAAGACAGATAGAGCTGCCATGTCACTTCTGTCTACCACATTGTCCTCATGTCTCGCTATAATCTGCTCTAATCTCTCCCATGTTCACCTCATCAGGACAATGAAACCCGAGTGATCGTCGGCAAAAATGGGAGAGCGGCACATTTCCTAAATTACTCAGCTAAAATCATATGGCGTCGCGTAGAGATGCTTATTTTAATCACTCATCACTTGGTGATTAAACATTTAGTGGTGTGTGTGTGTCTGCCCATGCAGAAGTGATTGGGTTAGAGGGGATCCGAGTACCTATTTTGTTTATTTATTACAGTCTAAAAAGTAGTTCAGGGGACCTATTACTACCATTTAATTAAATGCATGGTTGCAACATAATTTTTTTTATTGATTTACATCAACTTTTTAAGTTGGAAATATTATTTTGATGAATTGTGCGGGCGGCACGGTGGTGTAGTGGTTAGCACTGTCGCCTCACAGCAAGAAGGTCCTGGGTTCGAGCCCCGGAGCCAGCGAGGGCCTTTCTGTGTGGAGTTTGCATGTTCTCCCCGTGTCCGCGTGGGTTTCCTCCAGGTGCTCCGGTTTCCCCCACAGTCCAAAGACATGCAGGTTAGGTTAACTGGTGACTCTAAATTGACCGTAGGTGTGAATGTGAGTGTGAATGGTTGTCTGTGTCTATGTGTCAGCCCTGTGATGACCTGGCGACTTGTCCAGGGTGTACCCCGCCTTTCGCCCGTAGTCAGCTGGGATAGGCTCCAGCTTGCCTGCGACCTTGTAGAAGGATAAAGCGGCTAGAGATAATGAGATGAGATGAATTGTGCTGACAATGTTGCTAATTACATCAACTTCATATTGTGTGCAATTTAAACTCCGTATTAATTGATTTAAAAACAAAATTCATATTGTAGTAACTTAATAAAATTGGCTTGATAATTTTTTTTCCACCTTGAGATAAAAATTTCAAGTCCCCTCCCCGACCTGTTTAACACACCTGGACAAATTCAGATTGTGTGTTATAGGACATTTAAGGTAGTATCTCACCGGGCTGCAACAGCCTGCAACTAGTTGGAGACACAACAGTTGTGATAAAATATGCAAATTAGCGACAATTTTTCACTTGGAATCACGCTAAATATTTTATCGCAATTGTTGTGTCTCCAACTAGTCGCAGGCTGTCGCAGCCCAGTGAAGCCAGTATCTCACTGTGCTGCGACAGCTTGAACAAATTGTGAACGTCATTTGCGAGAGAGTTTCAAAAGTGTCTTGAAACATTCGCGGGGCTTCTCAATTTCCTCGCATGAGTCGCAAAGTGTCGCTCCTTCGTCGCTGAAATTTTGAACATGTTCAAAAAAATTTGTGCGACAAAATTTCTCTCAAAATAGCTGCAAACGCGTCGCTGGTGTCGCAAAGCCGTCGCGAACCCTTCTCAAGTCGGTTTCCGTGAGACAGGAAGTGCGAGTGTATCTCACTGGGCTGCGACAGCCTGCGACTAGTTGAGGACACAACAATTGCAATAAAATATGCAAATATCAATTCAGTGTGATTCCAAGTGAAAATTGTCGCTAATTCGCATATTTTATTGCAATTGTGTCTCCAACTAGTCTCAGGCTGTCGCAGCCCAGTGAGATACTACCCTGAGATACACTCGCACTTCCTGTCTCACGGAAACTGACTTGAAAAGGGTTCGTGACGGCTTTGCGACACATTTGCAGCTATTTTGAGAGAAATTTTAACGCACACATTTTTTGAACATGTTCAAAATTTCAGCGACAAAGGAGCGACGCTTTGCGACTCATGCAAGGAAACTGAGAAGCCCCGCGAATGTTTCAAGACACTTTTGAAACTGTCTCGTGAATGACGTTTGCAATTTGTCGCAGCCCAGTGAGATACTGGCTTTAGACATTTCAAGGTGAGTATTATTTCATTTACAAATAAACTCCACAAAAGCAATGACTTTAAGCATATTCTCAACTGTGATATGACCAACAGTGGACTTATATATTGAGGTTAGGCTACACCTGCCAATGCAGTTGATGGAACATGTACATGTAGCTAATGCTAGTCATATTCATCAGTGTAATTTTGCCATCCTACCCTTTAGTTTTAGCACAGCAGTGGATATGAATGATAAAGTTTAATTTGACAAATCTGCTCAGCTAAAGAAGGCTTTTCATGTGTGTCATGGGGTGGAAAAGCACGACTACATTTTTGCTCATCCATGTCACCATCAACTACATTGTATAATCTCATTTCTTTCCATCCCACGTTACTTGGCTTTGGCTGTTATCTCCATGGAGAATCAGGTTTTGAAGGAGTCACAGATGTTTCAGATGTGTTCCAAAATCTGTTGTACTTCCCTTAGAACCGGCTTTGTCTTTGACACCATGTCAGTATTTATCCTCAAAGAGGTGTACTGATGAACGAGCAAACATTCTTTGTTAAAGTTTTTTTTTGACTCTTTCAAATACTGACTGTTTGCTCGCAAAAACACTTTCATTAAGGTTTCTGTAAAATTGATCTCAAAAGTCTTTACTATATTATGTTTTTTAAAAAAAAAAGCAGGAGGACCTGGAGAAGATTGGTGGCCATTGAAAATTAATATTTACTATACAGTTATTTTATAACGATTATCTCCAGTCCACTAAATTGATTGGTCGAGTAGTGTTCAAAGAGGGCTGATATTTCATGATAACAGCACTGAGATGTTTCACTGTGCATCCCTCTGCTTGTCATGTAAATCTCCACTTCCTAGTTCTAACCAGTTACTACAGTAGGGTTAGTGAAATCATCAGCACACATGGAAAATGATACTTTTCTGGAATATATTGTAAGTAGTGGTTAGTGCTGTTGCCTCACAGCAAGAAGGTCCTGGGTTCGAGCCCAGCAGCCGGCGAGGGCCTTTCTGTGTGGAGTTTGCATGTTCTCCCCGTGTCCGCGTGGGTTTCCTCCGGGTGCTCCGGTTTCCTCCACAGTCCAAAGACATGCAGGTTAGACTAATTGGTGACTCTAAATTGACCGTAGGTGTGAATGTGAGTGTGAATGGTTGTCTGTTTCCGTGTGTCAGCGCTGCGATGACCTGGCGACTTGTCCAGGGTGTACCCTGCCTCTCGCCCGTAGTCAGCTGGGATAGGCTCCAGCTTGCCTGTGACCCTGTAGAAAAGGATAAGCGGCTACAGATGATGGATGGATGGAACTCATCTCATCTCATTATCTCTAGCCGCTTTATCCTTCTACAGGGTCGCAGGCAAGCTGGAGCCTATCCCAGCTGACTACGGGCGAAAGGCGGGGTACACCCTGGACAAGTCGCCAGGTCATCACAGGGCTGACACATAGACACAGACAACCATTCACACTCACATTCACACCTACGGTCAATTTAGAGTCACCAGTTAACCTAACCTGCATGTCTTTGGACTGTGGGGGAAACCGGAGCACCCGGAGGAAACCCACGCGGACACGGGGAGAACATGCAAACTCCACACAGAAAGGCCCTCGCCGGACCCGGGGTTCGAACCCAGGACCTTCTTGCTGTGAGGCGACAGCGCTAACCACTACACCACCGTGCCGCCCATGGATGGAACTTTTGACTTAAAATATTTAAGTTATCCCACGAAATCGAGTCGTACACGAGCTGATAGCTGACGAGGCACATAGCACCGAGTCGGATATAAGCCATGTACGACGAGATTGAGTGGAATAACTGTTTTTTTCCATCCACATTCACTGGATTTTAAGAAACAGAGCATTTTTATTTTTTGCAAATTCAATAAATCAAAGCTTTATACGGGGGCGGCACGGTGGTGTAGTGGTTAGAGCTGTCGCCTCACAGCAAGAAGGTCCGGGTTCGAGCCCCGTGGCCGGCGAGAGCCTTTCTGTGTGGAGTTTGCATGTTCTCCCCATGTCCGCGTGGGTTTCCTCCGGGTGCTCTGGTTTCCCCCACAGTCCAAAGACATGCAGGTTAGGTTAACTGGTGACTCTAAATTGACCGTAGGTGTGAATGTGAGTGTGAATGGTTGTCTGTGTCTATGTGTCAGCCCTGTGATGACCTGGCGACTTGTCCAGGGTGTACCCTGCCTCTCGCCCGTAGTCAGCTGGGATAGGCTCCAGCTTGCCTGTGACCCTGTAGAAAAGGATAAGCGGCTACAGATGATGGATGGATGGAACTTTTGACTTAAAATATTTAAGTTATCCCACGAAATCGAGTCGTACACGAGCTGATAGCTGACGAGGCACATAGCACCGAGTCGGATATAAGCCATGTACGACGAGATTGAGTGGAATAACTGTTTTTTTCCATCCACATTCACTGGATTTTAAGAAACAGAGCATTTTTATTTTTTGCAAATTCAATAAATCAAAGCTTTATACGGGGGCGGCACGGTGGTGTAGTGGTTAGAGCTGTCGCCTCACAGCAAGAAGGTCCGGGTTCGAGCCCCGTGGCCGGCGAGAGCCTTTCTGTGTGGAGTTTGCATGTTCTCCCCGTGTCCGCGTGGGTTTCCTCCGGGTGCTCTGGTTTCCCCCACAGTCCAAAGACATGCAGGTTAGGTTAACTGGTGACTCTAAATTGACCGTAGGTGTGAATGTGAGTGTGAATGGTTGTCTGTGTCTATGTGTCAGCCCTGTGATGACCTGGCGACTTGTCCAGGGTGTACCCCGCCTTTCGCCCGTAGTCAGCTGGGATAGGCTCCAGCTTGCCTATCCCATAAAGCGGCTAGAGATAACGAGATGAGAATTCTTGGGGGGACATTCTTATCATCAAATACTTCTACTCCATATTTTGTTGCTTTTGTTTTTGTATTTTTGAGGGTTTTGTTTTCGGGTTGAGTTTTTTATTTCGTCCTTGGTTGGTTCAAGAACACGTTCCTTGTTGTTCTTCATTTTCTTCTTTAGGGTTTTTTGGCAGTTGGTAAACCAACTGAAAGGTGCATTACCACCAGTGACTGGGCTGGAGTGTGGAACAGGAGATTTTTTTTTTTGGGGGGGGGGGGGGGGGGGTGTATTGTTTTAGTCATTTCTGTTTCTTTTAAATACTTGATAAAGTCATCATTTTGTTTCTTTACTCACCGTGTATGAGCTGATATCCTAGTAGTTGAATAGCCAATCAATCAATCAATCAATCAGTGTGCCCGATTGGTCATATCCAGTGACTGTGGATAGAATAAAAAAAAAAAAATCTTGTCTGATGAAAAGGAAGAATGGACAATGGTTTTACCAGAAGCGTCTTTAACATGAATGTACAAATCAATATGAGTTAGCTAGTCAATTAGCTGACATGCTATAAAGTGAAAACGGCTTCTTTGGGAGATGTGTCTGCTTGCAGAGCAAAAATAAACTGAACATTTGGTCATCCTGTGTCCAAAATGTCACTTACTCGATATTAATTTCTTGTTTATAGAACTGTTATATAAAAGTTAGCTCACACTTGAGGTTGTGCTATTGTACCTCACATCAGCATGGCTGTGATTCGCTACAGTCGATTATCCACGACCCAATCATAGCTGTGCTGAGATTCAAGTCGAACATCACAACCTTGAGTGTGATATTACTTTAACGAACACTTGCTTGGAACTTTGTTACTGTAGTTTGACCAAAGGAGTTTAAAACTGGAGTTAACCTTTTACAGAATTTACATGTTTGTTTGTTACTGTGGTTTTAAATATGTACAGTACCACTCAAAAGTTTGGACACACCTTCTAATTCAATGTTTTTTCCTTATTTTTATTAATTCAAAAACACTTCATGTCTAAGTAATATTAGATGTCGTTTCTTTTTACTTTGAGCAGTTCTTGACATACAGTGGGGCAAAAAAGTATTTAGTCAGCCACCAACTGTGCAAGTTCTCTCACTTAAAAAGATGAGAGAGGCCTGTAATTTTCATCATAGGTACACTTCAACTATGAGAGACAGAATGGGGGGAAAGAATCCAGGAAATCACATTGTAGGATTTTTAATGAATTAATTGGTAAATTCCTCGGTAAAATAAGTATTTGGTCACCTACAAACAAGCAAGATTTCTGGCTCTCACAGACCTGTAACAACTTTAAGAGGCTCCTCTGTTCTCCACTCGTTACCTGTATTAATGGCACCTGTTTGAACTCATTATCAGTATAAAAGACACCTGTCCACAACCTCAAACAGTCACACTCCAAACTCCACTATGGCCAAGACCAAAGAGCTGTCAAAGGACACCAGAAACAAACTTGTAGACCTGCACCAGGTTGGGAAGACTGAATCTGCAATAGGTAAGCAGCTTGGTGTGAAGAAATCAACTGTGGGAGCAATTATTAGAAAATGGAAGACATACAAGACCACTGATAATCTCCCTCGATCTGGGGCTCCATGCAAGATCTCACCCCGTGGGGTCAAAATGATCACAAGAATGGTGAGCAAAAATCCCAGAACCACATGGGGGGACCTAGTGAATGACCTGCAGAGAGCTGGGACCAAAGTAACAAAGGCTACCATCAGTAACACGCTACGCTGCCAAGGACTCAAATCCTGCAGTGCCAGACGTGTCCCCCTGCTTAAGCCAGTACATGTCCAGGCCCATCTGAAGTTTGCTAGAGAGTATTTGGATGATCCAGAAGAGGATTGGGAGAATGTCATATGGTCAGATGAAACCAAAATAGAACTTTTTGCTAAAAACTCAACTTGTCGTGTTTGGAAGAGAAAGAATGCTGAGTTGCATCCAAAGAACACCATACCTACTGTGAAGCATGGGGGTGGAAACATCATGCTTTGGGGCTGTTTTTCTGCAAAGGGACCAGGACGACTGATCCGTGTAAAGGAAAGAATGAATGGGGCCATGTATCGTGAGATTTTGAGTGAAAACCTCCTTCCATCAGCAAGGGCATTGAAGATGAAACATGGCTGGGTCTTTCATCATGACAATGATCCCAAACACACCGCCCGGGCAACGAAGGAGTGGCTTTGTAAGAAGCATTTCAACGTCCTGGAGTGGCCTAGCCAGTCTCCAGATCTCAACCCCATAGAAAATCTTTGGAGGGAGTTGAAAGTCCGTGTTACCCAGCGACAGCCCCAAAACATCACTGCTCTAGAGGAGATCTGCATGGAGGAATGGGCCAAAATACCAGCAACAGTGTGTGAAAACCTTGTGAAGACTTACAGAAAACGTTTGACCTCTGTCATTGCCAACAAAGGTTATATAAGAAAGTATTGAGATGAACTTTTGTTATTGACCAAATACTTATTTTCCACCATAATTTGCAAATTAATTCATTAAAAATCAGATAATGTGATTTTCTGGATTTTTTTTCTCATTTTGTCTCTCATAGTTGAGGTATACCTATGATGAAAATTACAGGCCTTTCTCAGCTTTTTAAGTGGGAGAACTTGCACAATTGGTGACTGACTAAATACTTTTTTGCCCCACTGTAATATGGACCACTACAGCTGTGGAACAGGGCTATTTACTTGATTTTTATCATCATTATGCCAGCAAGAGTGAAAGGGAAAGTGTACAGGACAGTAGTAAGACCAGCGATGAGGTATGGTTTGGAGACAATGACACTGACAAAGACAGGAGGCTGAACTGGAGGTAGCAGAGTTGAAGATGATGTTGAGATTCTCAGTGGGAGTGACAAAGTTGGACAGGATTAGAAATGAGAATATTAGAACGACAGCACATGTAGGATGGCTTGGAGACAAAGTAAGAAAGGTGAGATTGAGATGGTTTGGATACATACAGAGGAGAGAGCCAGGGTATATTGGGAAAAGAATGCTGGAGATGGAGTTGTCTGGTAGAAGGAAAAGAGGAAGAGCCAAGATGAGATTTATGGATGTGGTGAAGGAGGACATGAGGATGGTTGGTGCTACAGAAAAAGATACAGAGGACAGGAGGAGATGGACGGACATTATCCGCTGTGGTTACCCCTAACTGGAACAGCCAAAAGACTGTTTTTGTTATTTACCGTTCGATCTGAAATGCATTAAGAAGGCAAGAAATTGCACTAATTGATTTTTGACGAGGTACCTGTTAATTGAAAAGCATTCCAGGTGACCATCTTAACCAGCTTCATGAGGTAATGCCAATAGTGTGCAAAGCGTCAGCAAGGTAAACGATGGCTACTTTGAAGAATCTAAAATATGAAACGCGTTTTGCTTTTGTAAAAACTTTTTTGTTTACCACATAATTCAACGTGTTCCAGATGTTATTTCATAGTTTTGATGTCTTCAGGATTGTTCTACAACGTAGAAAATAGTCAAAATACAGAAAAATCTATGAATGAGTAGGCGTGTCCAAACTTCTGACTGGTACTGTAAAAGCCTATAGCTTTGCAGTGATTGCAGAATTGAATATTCTTACTAGTTAATTTCCCAAGACAATATGGCCAATTTATTTTGAATTTGTGGGACAATTTAAATGTGTGTTCAAATATACAACTGCAGTTCAAAAAAGACAATTGCCTAAGAAATTTGTTATTGAATAAATTAATTTCTTAAAAAGCTACTACATGAACAAAAACATGACAAAGCTTTAAAAAAAAAGCACTAAAGAAAATCTAAGTGGAGCAATTTATTATTTTTTTTAAATATATAAAAAAAATTGCTCATATTTATGGTAATTAAATACCAAACACTTAAATTCCTTTTAAATAATGTGAAAAATCTTCTGGATCAACTTTATTTTTATGAGTAGTCAACTTAAAAACTGGCGTCCTTCCTACCATTTATGAAGCAAGTGCTACTTAAAATACGTTTGCTTGTCGAAGAAAAGTTAATCCTCCTAATTCAGTATAGCTTGTTTTTGGAACATAATTTCAATCGATGTTATCATAACTCATAAAATCTAATAACCATTGCTTTTTTTTTTAAGCCAAAACATTTGTTTTTACCATGTATATTGAACACAGTGTGTTAACTTATATTTTAGGGTACGAGAAACTAAGGATACTGATCCCACTATCCAGGGTACGTGTGAGATCAGGTCACAGCTGAGACAGCCGAAATTCATTCTGGAGAGGACCCATTTACCACAAGAGTATATTTTCTACAGTATCAACTGCACATTGAATACAGGCCTCATATTCATATGATAATTCAGTCTAATGGATAATGAGACTGAATCACTGCTGTATGTATAGGTCACATTTTAATATTTCATGCTATTGGGAATTGAATATTTAATATGAGATTTTTAAACAGCTTTCCGGAAAACATTTTGCAAATATTTTATAGCAAAATGCAAGAAACAAACCTATGATTTTCCAGTTTCCCTTTGTAGGTGGGATTAATGTCTTATGGTAAGGTAGGCGTGTGTGTGTGTGTGTTGAATTGAGATCAAAAAGCATGGATGCTGCTGCTGACATGCCACACAGTCCTTGAAACACACACATCAAGAAACAAAAAAATAAATAAATCACCACATCCTAATATTTCTTTTTTACCAAATCTCTATTTCCAGTGTAATTATTTTGCCTTCATCTCACCATGCATTTTTTTTTTTTTTTAACTCCTGCTGAATAGCGATGCTTATAAAGATGTTACTGAACACTGTGCATCAGGCCAAAGTAACATGATACAAGATCCTGCATGGCAGGAACCATCTGATCTGCATCTTTCCTCAGGGAGCCGGAGCAAAAGAGGTGGCAGAGAGCACAGCTGGCCGGAGAAGGCACTTCAGTCCTGGCCTTTAGCACCAGCCACTCACCATCTCGGTCAACTGAGAGAGCGCTGAGCTCTCCCAAACTGACAGACCTGCACATTACTCTTCTTCCCAAACATCTGCTTTACTTCACTTAATAGTGTTGCACAATGCGTGTTTGAATTCAGATACACACACGAGTTTCTTTTCCCTAAACACGATCCTTAATCAAGTTCTATCCTCCCTTAATACTTTATGTGCAGGGAGTTATATAGTCGAGTAAGAAATCCCTGATCTGCGAGTGAAGAGGCTGTACTCACACTGGCAGGCTCTGATTAATAATCACTCATTATTCACACCCACTACACTAAAATTACGCCTGAGGGGGAAACAGTATTTGTTCCCCCGGCAGGGTGCCCAATCCAGCCTCTCCCTTCCACTCACCCCCTACAGCCAATCATGCAGCAGAGCCCAACCCCTTCCAACTACACGCTGGGAAGGTGCTCCTAATCTACAAAGAAAACAATGGAGACTAAATAACACGTTTATGTCTGCAATCTCGTCTGAGTGTAAATACACCACAAGGAGGCACCACAGGAAGGACGAGGGGTGTTCCAACAGTCCAATGTCAAAAGCACTCAAAAGGACACTAATGGGTACACTAATCTTCAGAGCATTCCAAAGACATACCTGGACCTTGGATTAAAAATGTATCGTTAATAAGCATTTTGAGCAAATGCAAAAATATAAAACATGAAAAGGACGTATTAAAAAAAAAAAGTGTCATATATCCCTCCCACCCATATTCTTCCTATACTTCTGCCCTTTTGTTGTTTTTCTTCATTCCAATCATTAATTCACATCAGTCAATAGCTTTATTATCTGGTTGCCTGGGAGCCTCTATCTTGCTATCGTCCTGTAGAGTAATTGCATTGTGACAGGGGATGATGGGGCCTGAAGAGCCTTTCATTTGCAGGTTAGTGTTTATCAGTCAGAGCCATCACGCAGCTCTGTCACTCTGCCATGGGCTCGCATGTCCTGCCTACCTCATGTCCTTCACGTAACTTTGTGCTATGGCATTTTCTATTTTGGCCTCCAATATATACAAAAAAAAAAAAAAAGTCAAAGTCCTTCCCACGCCTTACAGTACCTGGTATTCCTAGGCAGTCTCCCACTCAAGTACTAACCAGGCCCAACCTGTATGTGGCGCATCGGGCGGCGCCGATCTCAGTTTCCATAGCCCTCGGCCTCTCGCCTATTACATAGCTGGGGTTACAGTGGGGGGGCGAGTCCTCTGGTAACCACGAGAGTTTAACTCCCCATGCACATCTGTATTGCAGCGTGCCTTGCCAGATGGCGGTAGGTACCATTTTTATGATGGTCTTTGGTATGACCCGACCGTGAATAGAACTCACGATCTTCCGATCGGGAGGCGGACACGCTACCACTAGTCGGTCCAATATATACACATCAGTGTTAATCTCCATGATCACAGATTATGAAAAGGCAACTCCAGCAATATCGTAAACCTTGTTTATCCTCCCCGATAGAGTACTTCCCAAATACATTTGCCAAAAGTACCGTATGAACTTTCAATTTGATCCGATTCAAGTTTATTCGTATAGCGTTTTTAACACCAGACATTGTCGCAAAACAGCTTTACAGAAAATGAAAGACTTTAAACATGAGCTAATTTTATCCCTAATTTATCCCCAATGAGCAAGCCTGTGGTGACGGTGGCAAGGAAAAACTCCCTCAGATGAGACGAGGAAGAAACCTCGAGAGGAACCAGACTCAAAAGGGTGATTCATCTTCATCTGGGTGAGAACAGATGGCGTGATTATAAATAACTCGCTTCTATAATTGTGACCTATATAATCAAAGTATAACTGTGAAACCAGGAAAATCATTATAGTTTTAGCATGAAGTCTGTTTTGTTGAAGTTATAAAAAAAAAACTGTTCATTGATGGAAACTTGAGTACAAAACTGTTCAGCGATTCAGTCCCTGTTGCTGACTTCAATTTCGCTCTCTCTCTCTCATGTTTGAGAAGTTTGAAAGGATGAACTCTGCAGACATCTCCGTCAAATCATATTAAATGTCCTTCTGACAGTACAATTTCTTCACAATGTCAAAAAGCATCCAGTCTTTCCTATTCAACTGAAATCTGCCTGTTTACAACCCTCAATGATTGAAGAGCTGTGAACCTTAAACTCCTCAGTACAGCTCACGTCTGAATCAAGCTGCATTGCTTATGTGACATGAACGCGACTAAATAAGTGTCCAAAATGTTTTAATATGATGAAGTCCTGGGGTAAATGGACTGTACATTGTCATCTAGCAGACACACATTGCTTTAAATGCCTGGCTTCAATCAAAACTCCGTGGCATTATGTAAACTGGTTTCCTCGTTCTTCTCCGTCCCTGGGAGGAGAACAACATGTAGCCACAACTGCAAGTGAAAAGCCAATTCTAAGGCTTAGGAAGAGAAGTAATTGATTTCCGGACTTCCACCTGTGTGCATCTTTCCCGTTTGAGAATCCTTTCGATAGCCTACATTTCTATTTTGTATTCGTGCCCTTTAACTGGGCCAGGGTTCAAAAGAATTAACCTTGATTGGGATAATTGAGCCCAAGCCAGAGTGGATTGATTGTGTTTTATAAACCTATTCTTGTCCTGTCAGCACCCTCCCTTTGCCCATCCTCAGCCTTTCTTTCCATCTCTCCCCCGCTGACAATTTGGCTGCCCCCCTCTTCCACTGTCATCAACGTTCCTTACTCCTTTGACTCCTTCCTTTTTCTTTGCATACAGTTGGAACAATTCAGTCGCAACAGCAGCAGTTGTAAAGAAGACATCACTGTTAATATGGATCAGGCTCCCGGTTAAGGTTACAGGTATCAACTCGATTTAACGGTAAGGATATCATCAATACAGTAGAATCACACCACCGACACGAGCTGAATTACTCGAGTGCTCAGCTGACTGCCAGCTGATAGCATTAATCAATAGTCAATGCAGTTCACTTGATGGCATAAGAAAACAGAGCAAGCTCTGTCAGCCCTCTTAACTTCTAGAAGCACTCTGTTGAAGGGGTGGGGGACAGATTGCCTCATGAGGAAGGTTTTAAGGATGTGTGCGCGCCCGTGTGTGTGTGCGCGCACACCCATCAGCAGCTGAGCCACGCTGAAAAGGAGAGGAGGCAAGCAGTCAATATCATAAGCGGCTTACAAGGAGGCGTCCACTGCTTCTCACAACAGATAGAGACTGACTTGTATAGCAGCCCTCTCTGTCAGCTCAAGATTAGCTGCAGCGAGAGGGATTTCATCACCTTTATTCAGAGCGGAAAAAGGACGGGAAGATTGCCACTTGGGAAATGTGCATGCACAAGCTACTGTAACACCCGAGAAAAACTGCAGGCTTTTCAGCACTCTGGCCCTATCCTTCCTCCACAGAAGCTGATGATTGCTCCACACTCCACTGGACTCGGTGTGTGTTAAAGCCGACGGCACAATAACCTCCAGCAGATACATTAAAGGCCCTCTAACATGGCACAGGTGACTGGCGGATGAGTCTCTGATAATAGAGGGAGGAAATGGGTGAAGACAACTTTACTGCATATACGCGATTACGGCGCTTGCCGCCTACCTCAGACACTTACAAAGCGTCGAGAGGTCTGGACTGATTTGGATTATAGATGGTGTCAAGGCAGAGCTATAAAAAGTATCCGCCACACACAACATTCAAATCAAGGTCAACAAAAAGAGTGGGTGGTCAGCTTTATAAACTATAAGTAGCATTAAAATGTAAATTTATTTATTTATTTATTTATTTAGCCTGGTTAAAAAAAAAAAAAGCTTAGACTTTGTAAAAGTTCATCTAGTCTGCTTGGCAAAGCACATCCTCAAACACAGGCAGGCTGAAATCATTTCAGTTTTGATAAGCCACACACACACCACATCTGAGAGAAGCCAAAAGGGATTGTTCACATCAGCTTGCATTAAAGCAGCGATGTGTGAGTGTGTGAGGCCCCGAGCTCTCTGTGCTAAACACATACACGTCCCTTGGTGTACCAGAGCTGACGGCCACCATATGCCCAGCTGCCCCCCCCCGTCTTCACAAGACTCCACTCTCGCCATCTTCAAACAACGCACTCGTTTACACCAAGTTCCCCAACCCTACAGGTTCCAATTTCTCACAACCGCTTTGTCCAGTCATTTTAACAGTGCTAATCTTCTTAAAAGGTTAAATGGTGAAACATTTTATAAAAAAGGGTGGGGTGGGGTGGGGTGGGGGGACAACACACCCAACACATTTTCCTGGACCTCTTCGGTCAGACCGTGTCCTGATATTCTGAATGTTTGATGAGAGAGGGGCAAAGATCACCGTATTCAAATGGGATACATTCTAATCATAAAACCAGTCATGTCCTGTCTTCTCTATTCTCTTCCTTTCCATTCAGATTAATTTCTTGTTAACCCTCCACTTACTGTAATTACTGTCCCCAATTACCTTTTAACAACAGTTTCGGATGATTGGACAAGCACATCTTTTACATTTATTCTTCACTTTTGCCTGACAGACATCGACATACAGCTCATACACTCAGCAGTTTAATTTCTTGTTAAAATAGTTAATAAAAGCAGCATTATAAACTAATTTACAGCTGAACATTCAGTGCCAGAATTACATTTCCATGGTTTAAAAAAAAAAAAAAAAATTATAGTAATCCACTTTGTTATATGGCTCATTGTATTGTTCAGTACACAGTAGTTCTTTCACAAAATGTATAATAAAATATAAAAAGTAGGGTTTATATACCTATACATTTTGCAAGATTAACGTTTTTTGTATTGACTTCCAGGCAGTATGTAATACAACGTCCATTTAAACCCTCATGTTCATTACTGCAATTACACCTTGATATCTATGTGCGGTTTTATAATAAATCAAAGCTCAAAGCAGAAGCATTGGCGAGAGAGAGAGAGCGCTGTGGTAAGGAGAGGAAAGGAAAAAAAAAAGTTTAAAGCCAAGCTGAGAAAAACAGAAAAATGAAAGTAGCTAAAGAAGAGATGACAATATAACCTGAATCTGTGGGGAAAACCCCCACAAAAAGGGCCCCAAGTGTTTACTCTGACATTTTAAAAGCACTACAGAGAATATATGGGTTGTGATTTTTTTCTCCAACATTTCTTATACTTAAATTATTTGTGAAAGTACTCAAAATGGCTCCCAGGGACCCTGAAGCACTTTACCTTATCATTGCTGCTATTCCCCACAGACTCCTGCCACTTCGGTTTGACAGGTCCAACTATCTGAATCTTCCACCTGCAGTATTTCTAAATACTGTATTGCCAAATTTTATATATGTTTAAAAAAAAAATCACAATCCATATATTCTCTGTAGCGTTTTTAAAATGTCAGAGTAAACACTTGGGGCCCTTTTTGTGGGGTTTTCCCCACAGATTAAAGTTGTCATCTCTGTACACACTTCTTTAGCTACTTTAATTCTTCTGTTTCTCTCAGCTTGGCTTTAAACACTCCGCCCCCGGACCACAGCACGATCTCTCTCTTCCTCAATGCTTAAAGGAAAAGTCCAGCTATTTTTTTCTCAACAAAATTTCTCTCTCTCGCATCTTTGGCACAGTGCACGGTGTGTGAGATTACTCATTACATTACAGGCATTTAGCAGACGCTCTTATCCAGAGCGATGTACAACATACCCAGAGCAGCCTGGGGAGCAGTTGGATGTTAGCTGACTTCCTCAAAGGCACTTCAGCCATTCCTGCTGGTCCAGGGAATCAAACCAGCAACCTTCTGGTCCCAAAGCTGTTTCTCTAACTATTAGGCCATGGCTTCCCAGGCAAGCATTTGAACGTTTCTCTGTACTGAGAAAAAAAAAAAACCTACTTACTCCAAACTCACTTCTAAGAGTAGATCTTGAATACGGTCAATAATAGTTAATTTTCACAAATGCACCAGTCAATGAACTTTTGAAGCATGGGTCTACTTTTTAAGAGGGAAGAATTTGTAGTGATTGTGTACAATTTATTATTATTATTATTAGTAGTAGTAGTAGTAGTAGAAGAAGAAGAAGTAGAAGTTAGGAATTAGTTCTCATCTCATCTCATTATCTCTAGCTGCTTTATCCTGTTCTACAGGGTCGCAGGCAAGCTGGAGCCTATCCCAGCTGACTACGGGCGAAAGGCGGGGTACACCCTGGACAAGTCGCCAGGTCATCACAGGGCTGAGACATAGACACAGACAATCATTCACACTCACATTCACACCTACGGTCAATTTCGAGTCACCAGTTAACCTAACCTGCATGTCTTTGGATTGTGGGGGAAACCGGAGCACCCGGAGGAAACCCACACGGACACGGGGAGAACATGCAAACTCTGCACAGAAAGGTCCTCGCCGGCCACGGGGCTCGAACCCGGACCTTCTTGCTGTGAGGCGACAGCGCTAACCACTACACCACCATGCCGCACGGAATTAGTTGTATATTTTATAAATGTTTATCGATGAAATTCAACAGCTGTCCTATTAAAACAGACTTCCATTAAAAGTCAATTTCCAGGAATCAGGTTTGCAACTCTTCTCAATACAGGGCAAACAAAATGATTGGAGCTGTATAAATGAAGCTAATGTGATGTACTGACCTTGTCATTAAAAAAAATTGTTAGGGTGTTACAGACCTTCTCATTGTCACTGTCAAAGTCATCGCACTCTCAAGTGCAAGATTTCTCTTGTTAAAGGAGAACTGAAGTCATTTTTAAACTTGCTTTATTTCTTAATTAACGTTATTCAATTACATTTTCGGTTTTAGTAACCTTATATCATGACTCATATTGGCAACTAATTGCAATTAAATATTATACTTATCGGCCTATTCGGTTTTTATCCGAATTTAGTTCATTTGGTCCACGGCAGGTGTAGCTTATCTGCACGATCTTCATGAGACTTGTGCGAGACTTCGAAACATGAAGTGTCTGCCAGGTGTCAGTGCCGCCATTTTGAAAATTGTTTACATACATTTATTCCACCAAATAAACCGTTTTCCAAATGAAATATTGCACAAAAACGAGTTTAAATGACGATTACTGCCTACCTTTTTTCAAACTTTCCTGATTGCTATCAAAACAAACAAAACTTCCGGCTTGATTACGTCAGCATTCGAAAGAGGGCGCGCGCGTCTTTTGACAATGTTGGCAGATGTCGGTCACTTTGATTTCTGCTGTACGTTTTACTTCCGTCCTACGATGTCTCGCACAGGTCTCAATGAATCTCGTTTACGGCCATTGCTTTGATATACGGACTGATATATTACAGAGCATATTTCACTCACTCATAACTTGCTATAGCAGCGACAAAATAGCGATCAAAAATTCATTTTTATATTTAATAAAATGAGATAAATAGAATTGATAAAAAAATTGCCTTCAGTTCTCCTTTAAATTAATTCGATCACTAAAGATGCTACACAATTTGGTCTAAAACTACTCACAGGTAAAGTGGAGTTGTGATTTATTTTATCTATTTCAAAACAAAAGTATTTTATGTGAGTCGGCATAGATAAGTGACAAGTCAGTGCAGCGCCGTTATTACATTCGCATGCTGCTTTTGAAGTTTGAAATAAATTATTTTTTATATATGATTTTGTAAAAAATAAAATCCTGTGTATTTATACACAATTATCTGCCTCAGCGAATAATAACCTCGACTTCGTCCCTATTATTATTCACCGATATTCACTGAGCCTTCTACGAATAATTGTTAAATATTGCTTTTAAGAACCAAACATAGTCTCATAAACCAATTTATACCACAGTACTGGTGAATCCTCAAGTCCCATCATCAGAAGGTGCTGATTAATTTCTTAACATGACTTACAACAAAGAGTTCATAATTTGTTAACTGAAATATTTTTATTTCTATAGTAACAGCTAATACACAGGAACTGAACTGGTAGACTTACCAAAAATAAAAATAAAAAATTTAAATAATAATAATACTTGTTAAGATGTACTGTTTAACAAGGAAAAATGTGTATGTTGATATGGTGAAGACTTTTATTGAAGGAAACATTTATGGAAGGAGTCTCCAGTGATGGTCAGTAAATTTTTCTCAGCACAGGAAAGTTGTCTGGACAGAGAACCTTGTGTTTGTTATTATTAGCAGCTTCTTCTGTAACAAACGTTACACAACTACAAATGTCCTGAAAATTAACACAATTAAAATGATTCCTTCTTTAATTAATGAAAAAAAAAATCGACAAGAAATTTGTGGTCTAAGTGGAATAAAAAAAATTAAAAAAAAAAAACCCAGCTCAATATGTGCTGCTACAGAAAAATAATTACAGGCCGGTAACAGTTGTTCTAACGCCACAGCCCATTGTACTTCATTTCTTATTGAAATCCGTTTATTCATCGATTCATTATCCAGTACCAAAGAGAGTTAAACTCCCAACAGCAGTTTTAACACAGAGATCTGCTTTATTTTGAAGCTTTTAGTTTCAGATTGGCTGAGTTTCAGAAACTGGTCAGATCATGACTACAGAGAGCAGGTCAGCTTGTTCCTTCCATAGCTACAGAATGTAAAATGTATTCAGACGTCTGACTCACGAAGCCATCGTAAAGAAAAAAAAAGTCTACTCTAAACTGCAAAAAGCATCTCTGAAACCAGTCATCGTGTCACACACTTGGGCCATGTTTAATAGCCCTAGAGGAACACATCAAATTTAAATTGTTCCTCAGTCTAAGATTCACTATTATTAGCTTTTGGATCCATGGTGAAAGTGACAGCACTTCAACACCTCACACCAGGTTAATGGAGTTGCATTTATTCACCCCTTTTAATGCCAACTGTTCATGAAGTCGGCTGCCTATGCAGTGTGGGTTTTTAACCACACCAGAGCTCCATGTACTCAGTAGCCTTCTCCTTTTGGCCTTCTGTCACTTTTAGCTGCCTTAAATTGCTGCCTCTTTATCTATATGCATTTTATGCTGTGAGAATGAAAGGCTGAAGCGCTCTATCAAACGCACTACAGTGCTCTTCTTTTGCCTTCGGTGCTGAATGCATCTGATTTTCAAAAAGCTCTGGTTAAAAAAGAGGCACATTGCTAACAGGTTTCCTTTAATTCTGTAGCTGCTATGTGGGTTAGCTCTCAGTCCACAAACACATAACTCTCTTTGTGTGAGGAAGAAAAGAATGCCTTAAGCTGGTGAATGACCACGCGCATGTCATCTGTCTCACACAGATAGATAGATAGATAGATAGATAGATAGATAGATAGATAGATAGATAGATAGATAGATAGATAGATAGATAGATAGATAGAGACACTCTCACACACACGGGACACAGAGACAGAGACAAAAGAGGGACAGAGACATACACAGAGAGACACACAAAAGAGGGACACAGAGAGAAAGACATACACAGAGAGAGAGACAGTCTCTCTCACACACACACACACACACACACACACACACAAGAGGGACACCGACAAAGAGACATACATGCACAGACTGACAAAGACAGACACAGAGAGAGACAGAGTCTCTCTCTCACATGGGACAGAGAGAGAGACAAAAGAGGGACACAGACCGAGACATACACAGAGAGACACACAAAAGAGGGACACAGAGAGAAAGACATACACAGAGAGAGAGACGGTCTCTCTCACACACACACAAGAGGGACACCGACAAAGAGACATACATGCACAGACTGACAAAGACAGACACAGAGAGAGACAGAGTCTCTCTCTCACACGGGACAGAGAGAGAGACAAAAGAGGGACACAGACAGAGACATACACAGAGAGAAAGACAGTCTCTCTCACACACAAGAGGGACACCGACAAAGAGACATACATGCACAGACTGACAAAGACAGACACAGAGAGAGAGATACAAAGAGTCTCTCTCTCTCACACACGGGACACAGAGAGGAGAGAGAGAGAGAGACACAAAAGAGGGACACAGAGAGAGAGAGACAAAAGAGGGACACAAAGAGACATATGCACAGACACAGAGAGAGACACGCAGTCTCTCTCTCTCTCATACACAAGAGGGGGACAGAGAGAGAGAGAGAGAGAGCGCAACACACACACACACAGAATCAGACAGACAGACAGAGAGCAAGACACAGGCACACACCAACAGAGAGACACAGCAATCAACATCCAGCAGCTTTGTGTTCCCTCCCAGTTCAAAAGCAATTGCTCCTGCAGTGGTAAATATGAAAAACAAACAAACACTCAAATCACTTCCAGCAGTAAATTACTTGTGTCCCGATTACATCTGACCCTTAACCCCACCTGTCAGCACTTAATTATAAAACTCTCTCATTGCTTCAGTAAACGACAGTCCCCTGGATTTACCAAATTTAAGAGCGTTGCTTGAACAATGTAGGGACTACTAGCTCAAACAGTCATCATCTCTCGCGATCAAGGAAATGGTTCAGATTGTGGCTCATGTATGCACCGATGACCGGTGAATTTTCCAACAGCCTTTGTGTTCTTGCACTCCGTTGTACGTTAATGGTCATATCTACTATATAATCTCAGACTTATCAGTAAAACAAAACAATTAACCTCTTAAACATTAAAACACCCCCCACACACACCCACCACTCTCTGGCACTAAAGTGGTGCATTAATCATCTTAAGTCTCTGGTCAATATTCAGACGGTGAGGAAAGCAGCTCAGCACTCTGCTTATTTAACGGCTCGCTGCTTTCGCACCTCTGTGGATTAGAGAACAACCTGCATTTACGTATTTATTCCCTCCGCCGAGACCTGCTCATCCTCCACTCTCTACTATCAGACAGACCGAGACAGCGAGAGAGAGAGAGAGGTCTTTCATCTCTACCTCTGCTGGTCTTCCATCTCCACCTGAAAACCCTGTTCTCCTGCTTCAATACACCTGTGCATGTTTGTATATACTTCAATTGTTACAGCTGGAGAAGTCCGTGGATTGAAACCTTGCAGTGTATTAAAGTGCTTGGCTATGAAATTGCTGTAAAACCTACGAGATGAGCAACTAAGCAGGAGACATAATAGCAGATTGATGGACAGCACAGCTCTTAAAACATACGAGGCACTTAAGAGAAATAACCAAGTAATGCCTTTAGGCTTCATCTTTTTGATGAGCTTCAACTGGCACATCATTTTAACAATGTGGGGAACTTTTTTGCATGACAGCTTCATTTTCTAATTGGATGCCACTTTATTGTCCACATTGCAGCCACCAGGAATGATTTCTGAATGACGGATTTAGAAGATGCCTTAAAACACAACATCTATAATGATGGTCATATGTTTTAAACCTAGCACATCATCAATGCTTTAAAAACACAGTGGATCGATTTTCCAAGTTGAAATTGAAAGTCTTTCCTCAAATCCAGGACAAAGATTGATCTGTGTGTTTTTTTTTTTTTTTGGGGGGGGGGGGGGCTTGGAGAGCTGGGCTTTACAATGTACGCATGTACCGACTGTCACAATGATGTCAGTGCTGGGTCATCAGGAGGTTATATCATGTGAAGATAAAAGGTGTCTTCTTGATTGGAGCATGAACAAAACCGGGGTCAGCTGTCAGACCCGTGTGCTGACCCCCCAGGAATAGAGTTCAATTCCACCCAGGAAAATGGACCAGTCGAGGCAGTGAAAGCCAGGAAAGATGGAGGGTGATAGAGTAATACTAGGCATAGCAAAGAGCTTTAGGATGAATGAAGGGGTCAGTTACTAGGGCCATTTCTCCATCTAGACCCGCCATAGAGACCGCCACGAATGGCGAATAGCAGGAGAAAACCTGGCATACAAATTACAAACAAGAAATGACATAAGGTTCTGTCAAGGGCCATTACAGAAAGTGGAATGGAATGAACCTGGAACATTTTGTTCATAAGAGGTCAAGATTTCAATGCAATCTCACATTCCTCCCCCCCCCTTTAGAAAGTTTGAGTGCCCAGAAAGTGCATAAGCTCAATCAGAAGCACTAAACAGTATGGTGAATAATGAACAATATTGGTCCTCTCCAAATTAAAACCCCATTACTCACATGTACTATTCAGAGGCTCTAATCCAAGCTTTTAGTGAGTGTCTAGATGGCTTTGGGTGCCCCAGGGCAAAAGCAATCTGTTCAGAGACAAGTCCTACTTTAAAATTATCCCAAGTCTCTAAACGCACGAGCCAGGTGCATCATACATGTGTTACAGAGCACGTAGAGATGAGATCTGACTCTCCTTTAGTAATCCAAGTCATTACGGTAGCAGGAAATATTCCAATGATATATTCCATGTCCTCATTTTATGGGATGCCTTGTATTAACTGAACACATACGGTAGTTCTCCCTGCCGGTGATGTCGGTTGAAGGAGCTTTGCTTAATCCTGCCCCATTATAATATGAAATTAATCCCAAAAAAAAGGACACAATTATATCAATATGGTCTTTTTGCCATTAGAGAGGCCACACCTGCTGCAGATCTACCCAGGGTGACCTACGGAAATGGACCAGTCCTTCATCACCAAATTACACTGAAAATAATGGGAAGCAACAACAATAATAGCATAATCTCTAAATCCACAATACTGATTGAGAACACCTTTCAGTCATGATTGCGTTATGATTGACAGGCTGGCAGTCGGCTTATGGAAACAGCTCAGAAGTTGGCTGAAAAGAGACATCATTTGCCTAATCAGTCTACTCCACTGAGTTTCTACGAACAATTACATGTTATTAAAGAATGACCAACATATCCTGACTTTTATTCATACTGTATCATTGATCTACCGCCATGATCTGACCCAAAAATCTCCAGCTAGGCCTCGACACACCTTCCACTTCAATTAAGAGCTAGATCAGATCACGAGAAAATCAGGGATAATCCTATAAAAACCATACCAACATAGTCAGGCCTATGATTGTACACAGAGGTGGATTGCAAAAGATTTGAATCAGAGGGGTTTTCTGAGTTATGAAAAGGTGATGGAGAAAACACAAGCGGGAACAGACCCCTTCTTTTATTTCTATTATCTGCAAAGCAGCACTATAAATAAAGTGTATCAAAACTAATCATTGTATGAGTGTTATTCACTTGTGCACGAGTTCCTATCTTCTGTGCTACACTCATTACCGTCATCATTATAGTTATTACTGTCAGACATGCATCAGAACTACTGCACTCGTATACACACAAATTACATTAAAATCACATCCACTGCTTCCAGCACACTCACCTTTCACCTATGGCTTTTGCGTTCAGAGACTCAAGTGCTTCTAAAGCAACTGTTTTTGCTTTTCTTTGTTAAACTGATTGCTCTGGCTTCAAAGCTACAGGAGGCGTCAGGAGCCGTCGTGTGTTGGTGAAATTAGAGTATGGCATAGTTACACAGATGAACTTTCAGCTCCTTGGTGGCAAAGAACATTCAGAAGGATGCCACATGAAAAATGTGGAGATTGCTGCCACCCACTGGTAGACCACACTCCTCCAAGTTCTGTTTACGTTCCTACCCGCTTTCCTTCACTACCACTCTAATGTAGAGTGGCTCAATGCCTTCTCTTTCAGCTGTAGAAAACAATGTTTTACAGTCAAAACTATGTTGCATGACTATTCAGTCAAGATCAAGGTCAATGGTTTTTCAGTTTTAATTCCAAAGTATTCTATTCAATTTGATTAATGTTTGGAACAACTGGCAGTCAACAAATATCTAGATCCATGATGAACAAGCTAGAGACGGCAGGAAAAACTCCCCGAGATGGAATAAAAGGCGAAACCTTGGTGGAAACCAGATTAGTAAGGGAAAGTAAAAAGACCAAAGGGATGGAGTGCACTAGAAATATACAGAACTGAGGTACAAGCATATTGGAAAGTCCTGAAATATTCATGAATGTGAACATATAAAAGTTGCATTAAAAAAAAAAAAAAACACCCACAATCTAGCACATTAACAACCTAACAGTTATGATGTGCAATAGATAGGCTACATGGTAAAACTACGAAAAGAAACAAGATTGTGATAAAGCACAATATAGACTTTTCTGACAGTACCACAAACTATTGTTGATAATTACATTACATTTTGAGCAGACACTTTTATCCAGAGCGACATACAACATACCCAGAGCAGCCTGGGGAGCAATAGGGGGTTAGGTGCCTTGCTCAGTTGCACTTCAGCCACTCCTGCTGGTCCAGGAAATGGAACCGGCAACCTTTTGGTTCCAAAGCTGCTTCTCTATTAGGCCATGGCTTCCCATATCATAATCCTGATTCTGATTACATATTAAAAAATCATATTCATATTCTACACCGTATATTCTGAATCATATTCATATATTCAGAATCAATCATAATTCTGATGACACATATTTTTTTAAATCATGCCTCATCTTTTCTTGCACTTTATTAGCAAACCTAAATATTCTTGTTTTTCATATGGCCAAAATTTATCATCACGATATCACCCACAACTACTTGGCATCATTAAACTCTGGTCTATTTGCACCAACATAATGCCGTGCTATTTCTCCAAACAGATAAAGCACTCCTAGTCATTCTGCATAAGAGCCTATCGATGTTAACGCAAATGCACGTATAAAGGAATGCTCTATGACCTTGGAATGAACCTGGCTCTGGCACTTGATTTACTCTAAAGCTACTGAAATTAGGTTAAAAGTTTATATACAGTACCAGTCAAGTTTGAACACACCTAGTCCTTCATAGGTTTTTCGGTATTTTGATCATTTCCTACATTGTAGATCAACACTGAAGATATCAAAACTATGAAACATGCTCTTATCTTTATTAGGAACACCCATACACTTGCTGTTTTATGTAATCAGCCAATCCCTTGACAGCAGCACAATGCATAAAAATCACACAGATACAAATGAAGAGCTTCAATTAATGTTCACTTCAAACATCAGAATGGGAAAAATTGTGATCTCTGACTTTCACTGTGGCATGGGTGTTGGTTTGAGCCAGATGGACTGGTTTAAGTATTTCAGAAACTGCTGATCTCCTGAGGTTCACACACACACACACACACACACACACACACACACACACACACACACACACACACACACACACACAAAAAAAAAAAAGAGTCTCTGGAGTTTACATAGAATGGTGCAAAACCCAAAAAACATCGAGTGAGTGGGTGACAGTTATATGGATGGAAACATCTTATTGATAAGAGAGGTCAGAGGAAAATGGTCAGATTGGTTCAAGCTGCCAGGAAGGATATAGTAACTCATAAATCACTCTTTACACCCGCGGTGAGCAGAAAAGCATCTCATCATGCAACAGCAGAACAATACATTGGGTTCTACTCCTGCCTGCCAAGAACAGGAATCTTAGAATCAAGAACAAGTTCCTATTAAAGTGGCCGGTGGGTGTAAATGGAATTATGTAGTAAACAAAGTTTTATATTTTAGATTCTTCAAAGTAACCAGCATTTACCTTGATGACGCTTTGCATGCTATTGGCATTATCTTAACCAACTTCACGAGGTAGTCACCTGGAACACTTTTCAAATTAACAGGTGTGCCTCGTCAAAAGTTAATTTGTGAAATTTTTTGCCTTCTTAATTTGTTTGAGATAAAATAGTAAATCTACAGTAAATAGCCCTATTACACGACTGTAGTAATCCATATTATGTCAAGAACCGCTCAACGAAGTAAAGAGAAATGACTTCCATCGTTAACGATGGTGTCTTAATTAATAAAAATGAAGGAAAAAATATTGAATTCGAAGGGGTGTCCAAACTTTTGAATGGTACCACACACACACCATTAAATTTATCGACAGTGGTGCTTGAAAGTTTGTGAACCCTTTAGAATTTTCTATATTTCTGCATAAATATGACCTGGATGGCTTAGCTTCAAAAAAAATTTATGAAGAGGGACGTCCACATTGGCTGCAGGCGTGCTGATGGCTGACGAGGCCTATAAGGGATAGACAGACTCTGCCACAGTGGCTGCAGTTGAGGGTCTGGGTAGGATCAGGAGCAGTGGATGATGGTTTTTTTCGTCTGCTCCTTTTTTCTTCCAAGTCAGCCCTACGGGTGTCTTCAAAAGACTTGACTGCTGAGTTGATAGACCTATACCAGCTGTTCCTGTCAGAGGCCAGGGCTGACCAGTGGGAGGGGCTGATGTTGCAGGCGTTTAAGGAGGACTTCAGTAGGTCTTTGTACCGCTTTTTAGGGGCCCCTCTGTTGCGTTGGCCAGAGGACAGCTCGCCGTACAGAATTACCTTAGGTAGATGGTAGTCTTCCATCCTGGAGACGTGTCCTGCCCAGCTAAGATGTGATTTGAATAACATGGCTTCGATGCTGGGGAGCTTCACCTGCTGGGGGACCCCAATGTTGATCACGAAGTCACTCCAGTGGATCTTGAGGATGGAATGGAGGCAGCGCTGGTGGAAACGCTCAAGCAGTTGCAGGTGTCGCTTGTAGGTGACCCATGATTCAGATCCATACAACAGCACGGACAGCACAACAGCTCTGTACACTAGGACCTTGGTACGATATGTCAAGATTTTCCAGCTCCACACCCTCTTGTTAAGTCTGCGGAAGACGCTGTTGGCTTTTGCTAGCCTGTTGTCAATCTCTTTGACGATCCTGGCGTCATCGGTGATGGTGCAGCCTAGATAGGTAAACTGCTGCACGGATTTGAGTTCAGACTGGTTGATGGTGATGTGGGGCAGATGGAAAGGCTGGTTTGGTGCGGGCTGATGAACTTAGGTCTTCTTTAGGCTGATTTCCAGGCCAAAGAGCTGGGCAGCCTCAGCGAAGCAAGTCATGATACACTGCATGGATGGCTCTGTGTGGGCAACAAGAGCAGCATCATTGGCAAAAACAACATGACCTAAAACATCAGATATTCACACAAGTTCTAAAAGTAGATAAAAGAGAACCCAGTTAAACAAATGAGACAAAATTATACTTGGTCATTTATTTATTGAGGAAAATGATCCATTACATATCTGTGAGTGGCAAAAGTATGTGAAGCTCTAGGATTAGCAGTTAATTTGAAGGTGAAATTAGAGTCAGATGTTTTCAGTCAATGGGATGACAAATCAGGTGTGAGTGGGCACCCCGTTTTATTTAAAGAACAGAGCTCTATCAAAGTCTGATCTTCACAACACGTGTGTGGAAGTGTATCATGGCACAAACAAAGGAGATTTCTGAGGACTTCAGAAAAAGCGTTGTTGATGCTCATCAGGCTGGAAAAGGTTACAAAACCATCTCTAAAGAGTTTGGACTCCACCAATCCACAGTCATACAAATTGTGTACAAATGGAGGAAATTCAAGACCATTGTTACCCTCCCCAGGAATGGTCGACCAACAAAGATCACTTCAAGAGCAAGGCGTGTAATAGTCGGTGAGGTCACAAAGGACCCCAGGGTAAACTTCTAAGCAACTGAAGGCCTCGCTCACATTAGCTAATGTTAAATGTTCATGAGTCCACCATCAGGAGAACACTGAACAACAAATGGTATGCATGGCAGGGTTGCAAGGAGAAAGCCACTGCTCTCCAAAAAGAACATTGCTGCTCATCTGCAGTTTGCTAAAGATCACGTGGACAAGCCAGAAGGCTATTGGAAAAATGTTTTGTGGATGGATGAGACCAAAATAGAACTTTTTGGTTTCAATGAGAATCGTTATGCTTGGAGAAAGGAAAATACTGCATTCCAGCATAAGAACCTTATCCCATCTGTGAAACATGGTGGTGGTAATATCATGGTTTGGGCCTGTTTTGCTGCATCTGGGCCAGGACGGCTTGCCATCATTGATGGAACAATGAATTCTGAATTATACCAGCAAATTCTAAAGGAAACTGTTAGGACATCTATCCATGAACTGAATCTCAAGAGAAGGTGGGTCATGCAGTAAGACGACAACCTGAAGCACACAAGTCGTTCTACCGAAGATTGGTAGAATAAAGTGAATGTTTTGGAATGGCCAAGTCAAAGTCCTGACCTTAAAACCCTTTGGTGACTGACCCCTTGAAAATGGTTCCTCCAGGAACGATGACTTTTCAGTTGTCAAGACAACGGAAAAACTAAAATACAAAAACAGAAGGATGCGTCACAATGCTCTTGTGCACAAAACAAAATGCTCTTGTATTTTAGTTTTTCCATTGTCTTGACAACTGAAACGTCATCGTTCCTGGAGGAACCATTTTCAAGGGGTCAGTCACCAAAGGGTTAAATCCAATAGAAATGTTGTGGAAGGACCTGAAGCGAGCAGTTCATGTGAGGAAACCCACCAACATCCCAATGTTGAAGCTGTTCTGTACGGAGGAATGGGCTAAAATTCCTCCAAGCCGGTGTGCAGGACTGATCAACAGTTACTGCAAACGTTTAGTTGCAGTTATTGCTGCACAAGGGGGTCACACCAGATACTGAAAGCAAAAGGTTCGCATACTTTTGCCACTCACAGATATGTAATATTGGATCATTTTCCTCAATAAATAAATGAGCAAGTATAATATTTTTCTCTCATTTGTTTAACTGGGTTCTCTTTATCTACTTTTAGGACTTGTGTGAAAATCTGATGATGTTTTAGGTCATATTTATGCAGAAATATAGAAAATTCTAAAGGGTTCACAAACTTTCAAGCACCGCTGTATAATGTTGCACTAGGTGCATGGAGTTCTGTCTCTAAACATCCTCAACAAGTAACTGCAGCAGCACAAAGGACATCCCATCTTGAAGATCCTATGCCACTCTCTCTTAGATAATCTTACACACTCTCAATGACACCCATGGTGCTGCCGCCATCTCTTTCTACCCCCCCCCCCCCCCCCCCCCATAAGATAAATGGCCTTGTCTCGGACGCTCAACTGTCAGCATCTAAATATCATACAGCTCACAGAAGATAGACTGTATTGTGTTTCAGAACAACGGCCCAAAGGAGCACACATTGAGTCCAGATAATGCACATACACAATTGGGCAATGTGCATTACAACAGTGGATTAAGAGTATTCACAGAAAAGGCCTGAGGGGAGCTCCAGAATTAAATGCTTCACTTGATCCGATTCAAATACATCTCCGAGCTTGTGTTTCTCCTCTCTTCAGCTGGGTGCAACCAAAATGACTGAGGGATAACTCACAGCATGTTTGATAAACATGAATCAAGACATCACACCAAAAACTAATCCCAGAGATCCATTTTTGGAGATGAAGCATTTCAGCCAAAATTCTTCAGGAAGCACGTTTGTGGAGGTATGTTGTCCTAGTCCACATTGATCCAGCAGTAATCTGCTCCACTCAGCAGAAACAGAGTGAAGCAGGGAGAGGTGGCCCCAAGCTGTGATTACTCCACTTAATTCAACAAGGTTTCTGAGGCATGAAACATGCTCAGGCCGTAAATGAGTTCTTCCTTTCCTCTCCTGCACTTTACTCCACTCTGCCATGTCGCCTACGGTCTCAGGATCGTGCACCTGATCCAAGCCCGCTCGCTTTCCTTGCTTACAAAAGAGGAGCCATAATCTGGAGACAGATATTAGGATAGCACGAGTCTCTCCCCTACGGGCAATGCACTTACAGTATGTCGAAGGGAACGTGAACCAGAGAACAAGTTTTGCCATCTTGATCCCATATTTAACACTACAAAACTAAAATTGCTGGGGGCTTTGGGAACTATATAAACATGTCCTTTACATGGAAATAGTTTACATCTATTTTTTTTTATATAATCGTACTTTTTGCATGCATAGCACTTCATTTGTTCTCCAAAGGCTAACAAAAGAACTTATAATTACAACAAATTTGCTGACAAGTCAGAAAAGTGAGACATGCTGAGGTACAAAGCTGCATGTTAATAGGCAGGCTTGTAATTGAAGCCTGCTATACATGTAGGGCTTAACCTGATGTCCTGAACCCCAAAGCCCTGCCATCGCCTCCTGGGGGCTCAGAGGTGTCATGTTCTTAGCCATTCACACAGACATTCCTGCTCTTTTCACTCGACTTGACAGTGTTTTGTAGTGAATCGCATATTTAACACAAGGATCTCCAGAATTCAGTGACTAAACATAATTACTTCTCCCCTCCTTTTTTAATTCCTTCCTGTGGCCAGGCCTTTCGGCCTGGCTGCACAAACACAAAGAGCCGTCATGTCATGACAGCGCCGGCTGGTGGGCCAGTGGCTGAGAGGGAGGAGTTGTTCACAGATGACGTCTCACACAGAAATGTGACTTGTATCCACTTGCATAATTAAAATGAAGTGTTAATTTAGAGCTCTGTAATGGGACTGGGACAACAGACGTGCCATCACTTGAGCCTGTTCAAGCTTAAGTCTCCTTCTGATTAAAAAAAAAAAAAGCATACAATCACAAATCTGTTACAAACCAAACACTGACATTCAAAAACGCATGGAATAACATGATGAGCAAATGAGAGAAAAGGTGGGGAGGAAAACATGCAGGTCAGTTGATGTGTTTAATTAGAGATGAATTACCTGACTTTAGGTCCCCTGCTCTGCTGTCTCATTTCCTTCGTAATCCTGCCACTCCGGCTGTGCTTAAGCTCCAGCCCCCAGGACGCACAGCCATGCCACCCATGTGCATTCTTTCAGCAGCTCATTTAATTCTGCAATGTAACCAAGGTTTTGGAAAGGGGAGTAAATCCCTACCCCCTGCTCCATATACCTGCTAATCAAACCAGCACTGCCACTTCTACACACAAAAGGACAGATTTTGAAAACTGTATAAAAAGAAAAGAAAAAAAAACCCCCAAAACCTTCCATAAAATGGCGCCCAAAAAAAACCCGTACACCTCACTCATGACTCACTAAAGTTTTATATAATGCCAAGCTTTTTTTTTTTTTTGAAACAAAGAAATAAATCCTGTTTACCCGCACACTAAGATGATCTCTTATTTGTTTTAAGTAAGCAGCTTGTTTCACTGAACATCTGCAGCACACTGGTGAAATGTTTGCTTTTCTATTAAGGGCTTGTTCAAATGAGAGCTGATGGACAGAATACGTAAACTGTCACAAGAGCTGGGATTCTCAGTTAAAGCTCTAAGTCACAATTCAAACAAATCTTGGGAAAATAAATAAATGCAGATCATTCTTGGTCATGTAATTTGCAACAGAGCGTCCTCTCAAATTGAACATGAGGAATGGAGTCATGCATTGCTATGAGGCAATTTTAAGCAAGCATTTTCACCCCTCTTAATTCACCCTCCTACTTTACAAAGCATGATGTACTAGTGCATCTCAAAACATTAGAAAAGTTCACTTTTTGTAATTTAATTCAAAAAGGTAAACTTTCACATATTCTATATTCATGACATACAAAGTGAAATATTTCAAGCTTTGTTTAAAAAAAAAATGTTGATTATGGCTTATAGCTTATGAAAATCCGAAATCCAGCACCTCAAAATCTAAGAATACTTCATTTTAAGTTTGAGTAAAACAGTAAATATTGTGTATCCCTCGGTCTAGTTCAGTACACGCAACCAAATAAAAAAAATCTTTATTAATCCTCCCCATAGGGGATCTTCCAGATTAATTTACAAGGTAATAAAAAAAATTTAAATTTACATTTGTACAATAATAAAAATAAACTAGTTACTTAAAAATCTAGACAATAATAAATTTCTTTAAATTGCCCTTAAAAGGCATGTGCACTAGAGCTTGACTTGATGTTTGGGGGAACGGTGTTCCACATTCTGGCGCCATGATATATAAAGGACTGTTGTGCAAGTGGCGTGTGGCATTTGGGCAGACTTAAGCTGTCTCTGTTCCTGGTGTTATACCTGTGAACCTCGGATCTCATATGATAAACTTCAGTTAAGTACTGAGGTGCTAAATTATTTCCGATTTTAAACATCATTGTAGCCTCCCTGATGTAAAGAAGGTCAGATACAGTACAGGAAGTAGCTTAAGCGGTTTCATAATTGGAGTGATATGGTCAAACTTCCTTTTGCCAGATAAAAGACGGCCAGCAAAGTTTTGCACTAGTTGTAATTTTTCAACGTAACGTTTGCTTGTCCCTGACCATACCGTAGAACAGTAAAACATTTTGCTGAAAACTAGAGAGAGTTGATAATAAATAAAGTTGATTTGTCAAAAAGGTGCCTTATCCTACAAAAGTTTAGCCATTAGGTCAAATGCTAATGAGTCAGTATGTTGGCCGAAGGTCAGACCCTTGTCCAATAGGACACCTAGATCCTTTACAGAATCTTCAACTGTGAGATCTTTCTCTAGAAACGTTAGAGTAGGGATCGGAGGCTGAGCAAACATCCTTCCAGAACCAAAGATGCAGAACTTTGTTTTACTGGGGTTCATAAGTAACCCATTTGTGCAGCACCAGGAAGCAACCTGCAAAAGATCTGACTTGAGGTCCGCAACTCCATCTGCGGTGTCTTTACCCGGAAAGGGGAGAGACAGTTTGGAGTCATCCACGTAGGATTCTACATTACAGGTGTTACAAACAGAAGGCAAATCGTTGATATACAGATTGAATAAAAGGGGTCCCAATATTGAACCCTGGGGTACACCATGACTCACAGTTAGTAGGCTAGACCTGGAACTATTTATGCATACAAACTGCTGTCTGTGAGGTAGCTTCCAAACCAAGACAGGACCTCCGCAGAAACATCAAGGGCATTGAGCTTGGTCAACAGGGTGTCATGTTGAATGCTGTCATACACCTTACTCAGGTCTAGCATCAAAACGCCAGTCACCTTTTTCTCGTCAACAGCCCTTAAGAGATGGCTAGTAAAAAGGAGATCGAGTGTTTCTGTTGAATGAAACTGTTTGTTGCCGCTCTGATGGATGGACATCTTGTTGTTTGAAGTCAAAGAGCAGACAAACTAGTTGTGGGCAACGTAATCCAAGATAAAAACAATCATGGGGAAAACTGCTGACTTGACAGTTGTCCAGAAAAAGATCAGACACCCTCCACAAGGAGGTTAAGCCACAGAAGGTGGTCATTGCTGAAAAGGCTGGCTGGAAAAGGTGCACAAGCAACAGGGATGACCGCAGCCTTGAGAGGATTGTCAAGAAAAGTCAATTTGAGAACTTGGGAAAGGTTCACAAGGAGTGGACTGAGGCTGGTATCAGTGCATCAAGAGCCCCCCCCACACACGTCTTCAGGAAAGGGGCTACAACTGTCGCATTCCTAATATCAAGCCACACCTGAACCAGAGACAACATCAGAAGCGTCTTATCTGGGCTACAGAGAGAAAGAATTGTACTGTTGCTCAGTGGTCCAAAGTCCTCTTTTCAGATGAAAGTAAATTCTGCATTTCATTTGAAAATCAAGGTCCGAGAGTCTGGAGGAAGAGTGGAGAGGCACAGAATCCAAGGTGTTTGAAGTCCAGTGTGAAGTTTCCACAGTCTGTGATGATTTGGGATGCCATGTCATCTGCTGGTGTTTGTCCACTGCGTTTTATCAAGTCCAAAGTCAACACCGCCATCTACCAGGAGGATTTAGAGCACTTCATGCTTCTGTCTGCTGACAAGCTTTATGGAAATGCAGATTTCCTTTTCCTGCAAGACTTAGCACCTGCCCACAGTGCCAAAACTACTACCAAATGGTTTGCAGACCATGATATTACTGTGCTTGATTGGCCAGCCAAACTCATCTGACCTGAATCCCAAAGAGAATCTATGAGGTATTGTCAAGAGGAAGACAAACACCCGACCCAAAAATACAGACGAGCTGAAGGCTGCCACCAAAGCAACCTGGGCTTCAGTAACACCTCAGCAGTGCCGCAGGCTGATCGTCTGCATGCCACGACGCATTGATGCAGTAATTTGCGGTAAACTAAGTACTGAGTGTATAACTGAACATACTTTTCAGAAGCTGGACATTTCTGTATTGTAAATCTTTTTTTTTTATCTTCAGAAATATTCTAATAATTTGAGATACTGGATTTCTGATTTTCATGAACTATAAACAAATCAAAAACAAAAAAAAGGCTTGAAATATTTCACTTTACATGTAATGAAAACAATGTATGAAAGTTTACCTTTAATTAAATTACCCAAAAAAAAAAGATATTCAAATTTTTTGAGATGCACAAGTAGTGTTCAATAGTTTATCCTCCCAGTACACAAACTTGATGTGTGCAATCTAGTAAATTCCTCCCCCTGCCCCCCACTTTTCCAGCCAGAAAGTGAGGATGGATTACTTTAATCCACACATTTGCCATCCTGATACAAGGAAAACAAGACAGAACTGCCAGGAGAGGCAAGGTTTTTTTTTTTTTAAAGGAGAGCCTGGCTTGACCATTAGCAGAATTTGACCTCTGCTGGAGTGGAAGATCTGTAATGGGGAGCAAAAGTACAAACCTTAAAAGCATGGCTGTGGGAAAAGAGGGTGCCTGTCCCCTCTGTCCCCCAATAGAGAATATGTGGGGAATTTTAAAATGAAAAATTATTGCACACCTTAAAACCTGTTTGCAGGAAGAATGGGACAAAGTAACATGACACGCCTCAGCACTTGGTGTCTTCAGTCCCGAAAACATATTTTGTGCGTTATGAAAAGGTATGGAAACAAAGTGGTAAATGCTTTAATATCCCAACTTTCATGCAACATGTTTAAGCAAAATCAAAACTGAAATGTGCATTTTGAAAAAATAAATAAAAAATAAAATTCATGGAGGTAAACCATCAAATGTGCTGTTGTATTGAGTGCAACAGAGGTCAAAGATCATTTGTAAATCATTGTTTTCAGTTTTAATTTCAACATATTGTCCCAACATTTCTGATTTAGGGTTATAAGATATTTAATGTTCTAACTGATAAGCTTCATTGTTTACTGTACAACCACAGTTCCAAAAAAGTTGGGATGTTATGTAAGACAAATAAAAACAGAATGTGACAATTTGCAAATCATGGAAACCCTGTCCAATTTTTAATGAAATATAAAGACATGTCAAATGCTGAAACGCAAATCTTTTTTTTTTTTTAAATATGCGCTCATTTTGAAATTAACACCACCACGTTTCAAAAAAGTTGGGATACGGCAATAAAACACTGGAAAAGTTGCATAAATGTAAAAAAAACAAAAACACAACCACCACTAATTAGGTTAATTGGCAACAGGCCAGTAACGAGTGGATATGAACAGGGTCCCAGAGAGGCCGAGTCTCGCAGAAGTAAAGATGGGGAGGAGTTAACAATCTATGGTACATCATATCATTAAAAGATTTAGAGAATCTGGAGAAATCTCTGTATGTAAGGGACAAGGCCAAAAACCAACATTGGATGTCCATGATCTTGAGGTGACACTGCATTAAAAAACACACAATTCTGTATTTGAAATCACTGCAGAGGCTCAAGAACACACTTGAAAATAGTCTGTGAATGCAGTTCATCACTGCATCCACAAATGCAAATTAAAAATGATAAAAATATCCAGAAACACCACCACCTCCTCTGGGCCCCAGCTCACTGACAGGTGACTGGAGCGAAGCGGAAAACTGTCCTGTGGTCTGACAAATTGACATTTGAATCTGAAAGAAGAGAGGGACCATCTGGCTCATCAGTGCACAGTTCAAGAGTCAGCATCTGTGATGGTATGAGGGTGCATTAGTGCACATGGTAGCTTGCACACCTGGGAAGGCCCTATTAATGCTGCATTTTTTTATTAATGCTGAAATATATATAAAACCATTCAAAAGTTTGGGGTCACGCAGACAATTTTGTGTTTTCCATGAAAAGTCACACTTTTATTTACCACCATAAGTTATAAAATGAATAGAAAATATAGTCAAGACATTTTTCTGGCCATTTTGAGCATTTAATCGACCCCACAAATGCGATGCTCCAGAAACTCAATCTGCTCAAAGGAAGGTCAGTTTTATAGCTTCTCTAAAGAGCTCAACTGTTTTCAGCTGTGCTAACATGATTGTACAAGGGTTTTCTAATCATCCATTAGCCTTCTGAGGCAATGAGCAAACACATTGTACCATTAGAACACTGGAGTGAGAGTTGCTGGAAATGGGCCTCTATACACCTATGGAGATATTGCACCAAAAACCAGACATTTGCAGCTAGAATAGTCATTTACCACATTAGCAATGTATAGAGTGGATTTCTGATTAGTTTAAAGTGATCTTCATTGAAAAGAACAGTGCTTTTCTTTCAAAAATAAGGACATTTCAAAGTGACCCCAAACTTTTGAACGGTAGTATATATATATATATATATATACATACACACATACATACATACACACACGTGTGTGTATATATTATATATATATATATATATATCTCACACACACACGTGTTTTGGAGCAATATGCTGCCATCCAGATGATGTCTTGTTCAGGAAAAACCTTGTTTATTACAGCAAGACAGACAATACCAAACCAAACCATATTCTGCATGTATTACAACTGCATGGCTCCACAGTAAGAGAGTCCGGGTGCTAAACTGGCCTGCCTGCAGGCCAGATCTGTCTCCGACTGAAAACATTTGGTGCCTTATGAAGCACAAAATATGACAAAGGAAACCCCAAACTGTTGAGCAACTGAAACTGTAGATATCAGACACGCATGTGAGAACATTTCTCTCTCAAAACTACAGCAATTGGTCTCCTCAGTTCCCAAACATTTATAGGAGTGTTGTTAAAAGTAGAGGTGATGCAACAAAGTGGTAAACATGCCCCTGTCCTAACTTTTTTTAATTGTGTTGCTGATGCTGAAGTAAAAAGTGAGCATATATTTTTGCTGAAACACAAAATGTCTCAGTTTCAACATTCGATATGTTGTTTGTACCATTTTCAAAGAAATATTGGGTTTCAATGACTTGAAAAATCATTGTTTTGATTTACATTTTACAGTGTCCCAATTTTTTTTTTTAAATTGGGGTTACACTCATCCTGCAACACATTCCAAAAAAAGGTGGGACAGAGGCAACAAAAGACTGGTTGAAGAAAGTTGTGGCATGCTTTTATAAAAAAAAAACAAAAACCCACCCCCCTGCTTATTTGGAACATTCAACAGGTAAACTGGTAATTGGAAAGGCTAAGTTGTTCACAAGCAAGGATAGTCCAACAGTTAAAACAATGATTCTCAATAGACAATTGCAAGAAATTTAGAGATTTCACCATCTACAGCCCATAATATTAAAATAAATAAATCTGCTAATCTGGAGACATCTCTGTACATAAGGCCGAACTTTGTGTTGTTAAAAAGGTGATGTAACGGTGGTAAAAATGCCCCTGTGCCAACCTTTTGGAATGTGCTGAAGGTATCAAATTTAGAATGAGTGCATTTACAAAAAACAAACAAAGTTGGTCAGTTTGAACATAAAAATATCTCGTCTTTGTATTGTATTTAATTTGCTCGAGGTCAAAAAGGATTTTCTGGAATTGTGGCTGGAAGTAAAAAGCCCAGATCTGTCTTTAGCAGTTTATGTACTGCCTCACCAAGGTGACAAATTGTAGCTTCACCTGTTGTCCAAATTTCTCATATTAATCAACTTTTAGCAGATCAGACATACTGACTGAACAGGAGGTGATGCACTGACAGGTCAACTTTCAAAACTTTACAGATACAAGTATATCTAGCGTCAGTAGAACCAGAACTTAAGAGCATTTGAGCAACTGGAATTCATTTCCTGCAACAAAAACCAGACAGGATTCCTTCCTTCCAGACAATCAATCAATCAGTTAGAGAAGGAAGGAGGAAAAAACAAAAAAACCCCATACACACACCCCACACAGTGACGACACCGAACAGTTGGATTCCTCAGCCACACGCCTTCCGACGAGCAATTAAAGCTTCAACAAATCTCCGTGCAGTTACAGTACCCTCTTGTGTCTCAGAATTGAAACAACACACTGGAACATCAAGACCCAAGATACCTCAAGTTCGTCTTGCACTCCAGAATGTGTCTGGAAGTAAATTGCTTAAGAAGAGAAAAAAAAACAAAAACAGTCAAAATGAAATTACCACCAAAAGCAAACTTTTTATAAAAATCATACAGCCCTAATATAAAAGTCCATTTCTGAAAGGGGGGAAAAAATGCAGTCATGGTATTAACAAACCTTTAACAATCCTTTATTGATAACAGATCATGTTCACTGTATCCTAATGAAACACAACATTGTACTGGGGACTATAATTACACGGATGTTAGCAGGTGGATCGAGAGGGTCAGAGAGATGGACTGAGGGAGGAAGAGAGAATGTGGGCATGAGAAAGAGTGCAAGAGATTAATAGACTGAGAGAAAAAAAAAAGTAGTGAGACAGCCTTCTATCACAATCTCAAAAACAGATTGGGCCAGCAATCTCCCCCTTCCCGACTCCTCTCACAAAGCACATCTCATAAAACCACATCTTCTGAATAAATAAAATCTGTCGCAACAAATCAATCTAGTCATCATTGTAGATATACAAAAACATAGGGTGCCTGTCCATGAGCACCCACAGCACAAAATATATATATCTTTTACTATTTCAATTAGTAAATTTATTTCCTTGCTTTAACCATCATAAAATTAAGCTTTCCAGCATATGGCTACAATTTATTTGTACCAGTGGGAAATAAAACTGCAAATTAAATTATATTTTATATATATATATATATATATATATATATATATATATATATATATATATATGAGACACACATACACATTAACAATATTCTCCGATCGAACAACACACATTTTAAAGCTGCACACCAGGTCAGGTGAGGTCAGTGGAAAAATCAGTAGGGAGGGGAAAGAAAACATTTTTTAGAAAGGCCTTGAATATAGACCATAGTTTCTGTTGGGTGGAAAAACATTTAGCTCAAATGAGCATATATGACAAATGTGTATCAAGATAGCCTGATTATTACCCAGACGGGTGAGAAACTAAAGGGAAAAACTAAGTGCTGGGCCACCTCAATCTGCCAAAACAGCTTCAATACGCCTTGGCACAGATTCTCCGTCTCTCTGAAACTGTACTGGAGAGATGAACAACATTCTTACAGAAAGATATGACCTCGATCAGTGCTTTTTCACAGTGATCTGCTTACTGTGAAGGCCAGAGCATGAGATTTCCATCTTTTTCACACTCGTGCCCTGTGGATGGGTCGGAGTCACTCCTGAATTAACCACACCCATCAGGACAGAAACGTTTCATCTTTCATACCAGCAAAATGCCCTCCGCAGTACAACAGACCCACTGATTTTTCCTTTAATGTCACCCGTGTCCAGGGATGAATATTTTTAAAATCAGGATACCTTGGTACTTGTACATATGCATGAAAGGCATGAGCAACAAGGAAGTTGTTCAAAACTATACATGCATGTTTGTGTAAACAAGTGGTACATTCATCCATAGCCAAATGTCCTCTAAGTAAACCCTTAATGCCAAGGATCTTCCAGTCATTCTCACAGGCACAGATTAACATGGGAAACTAAAAATACTGTTAAGTTAAATAACTGTCAACCCACTGCTGGACACAAAATGGAGGGGAGAGGGGGCAAGAAATAAGAAAGGGGTGGAGGAGAAGGGAAAAAGATTCACCCATGAAAAATTCCAGTACCTACTGGAGTAGTGTTTGCGCGCTGTTGTCCTGGCAAACATCACAATATCATATGCATGCATGCAGTTAAGCGGTTTTGCTTTAGAAATACTTCACCAACCTCAACCGTCTCAATTACTTGAGTTAAAGTCATGCTATTCCCCTATAACCAAATCTAACTGCAAATAATACCAATTATACCATAGATCATACTGAAAAAAAAAAAAAAAGCTTTAATAAAAAGCTTTAAAATGCAGAATTGTTTAAAAATTAAGTTAAAATGTATTGTGTTAAATGGTTCTACATAGTACACTGTTTTTAGAGAAAAATTCAGAAGGCAAGCCACAAGTCAGGACCACAAGTAGAGAAATGAGAGGACGAGCAAAGAGAAAAGATCTGAAGGTTTTAAAGGAGAGGTTTTGAAGCCAGTTCTTCTGGATCCCCAACTTTTTCTAAATCTACTGCACAAAAATAGATTTCACTTATTAAAACAGATTTAAATCAAAGACTGCAGAAGGTCATAAAAATTCTGAATTCAGCTGAGGGCCTTTTAGAACTGGATTGTGAAGCGCCGTTTCATCACGAGTGCCACAGGAAGTGGAAGGTCAGCGCGCAAGACCACCCAAAACTTCACCATATTTACGCTCCCTACAGTAGTTCTTTTTCCCCTCAAGCTGCTGAGTGCACATGTCCTAGTTAACACTTGTTCTAATGAGAGCTACTACTCTGTTGTTTTATGGTAAGCACCAAAACTAGCATCTGACAAAAATATAACTGCTAACAAAATGCAAAAAAGATATATAAGGATATTCAAGCAGCAGGATGACAAACGAGAGGAAAAAAAAAATCAGAGAAGAGTGTAAATGCAGGGTTTAAGTCGAGGTGGTGGCTGAACATGGTGAACACTCTGAAATAAGTAATGCCTATTGGTCATGTCCCTGGAAAGCTGTGCATGCGTAGAGTGAAGAGGAGAGTCGTGTATGAGACAGGTGAAGCTCATCATGCTAGAGCACCCTGCATCACCGAGAGGTCCAAACACCTTGCCTCTCCCTCTCAGAGCTCTCGCTGGTGCTGCAGTCTGTCCACCAGCCATCATGTCCAGAGCCTCTCCTACAGCTCATAAAGCCACAAATCCTCAGTCTCGTCATCACTCTGTTAACTTACAGCGGAAAGGGGACCAAAAAATATATATATAAAATAATCACAGAACAAAAAGTGAAATTATTTCTCTCTACCATACAATGGTACAGTTCTAAAATTTAAAAAACAAAAATCTTGCCATTTCTGTAGATTCCTCATTGTCGAAAGAACTTTTGATGCATTTGTGTTTTCGTTCCAGGCTTTGAATATTCCCTATGAATCTCTCAGAATCAAAACCAAAAAGTGAGAGTAAAGATTTTCTTTTTGCGTGAACTGAGGACATTCTTGTGTGAAGACTGCAGTCGTAGGCGTCTCTGGCTACCACGGATCATCCAGGTCACCTCCACTCTGTGACGGGGAGAAAACAAGAAAGGAGAAGAAATAAGAGAACTGAAAATATTATGGAGAAAGAGCTGCCTAGGAAGACGCAAGGAAACAGCACTCAGGGCAAAGCATGTGGATAGAGTGAAAAGGAAAAGAAAAAAAAAATCAAGAAATTGTTATATTTTTTACAAAACGCAAGTTAAGCAAGGGGTATATTTCAAAGCACTCTGATCATTCTGGCACGAGATGATTTATAAAGCCTCCTCAGAGAAGCACCCAATCGGAAGACTATCATATCAAGAAGACAGAATATTGAGGAACATGGTTTAAAAAGGGGGAAGGGGGGAAAAAAAAAAAAACACACACACACCCTCACAATGCTGTTTCAATACAACCAGGTACCTCACAGGAAATGTGACGGAACCTGCTTCAGTGGAAACAAGGTGGAAAGAGAAACAGACTTGATTATACCATAACAGTGTGAACAAAAACAAAAATTATCCCGATAAATGTAAAATGTATGTGGAGCCAGGGCTTTGAACCGGTTCAAGGAACGAAAACAAAAACCAGGAACTTTTTCTATTTCACATGGAACAGAAACGAAACCAGAAACTTTATTATTTTTTATGTTCCGGAACAGAAACGCTTATTAAAAATAATGGTAACCGGTTAATACCGATTTTTATTTCGTTCCTCAAAGTTTCCGTAGCCTACAAATAAAAAAGTCATTCTTCTCCTGCACAAGTTTCTATGACCCGCTGGGGTTCACTTCCTGTGTGACGTTCGCTGACTGAATGGAGAGAGCGGGAGGGTGGACTACTATCACGTCTCCACATCTTAAATAAGAGGTAAATTGTTACATGGTTACTGAGTTACATGTTGATCCTGGGATTGAGATACTGGCCTCTTCTGCCCCTCGGACCTGCTTGATCCATCCTGGTGCCCTGTGTCTGGTCAGAGTTTTATCGCACCGCTCCTGTGAAGGACGGCCCCATGAGGACAGTTGAGGGTTATACCTGTTAAAACTGTTAATATTATAGTCAGGCTGTCTGTTGTTGCCCAAATGAGGATGGGTTCCCTTTTGAGTCTGGTTCCTCTCGAGGTTTCTTCCTCATGTCGTCTGAGGGAGTTTTTCCTTGCCACCGTCGCCACAGGCTTGCTCATTGGGGATAGATTAGGGATAAAATTAGCTCATGTTTTAAGTCGTTCAAATTCTGTAAAGCTGCTTTGCGACAATGTTTATTGTTAAAAGCGCTATACAAATAAACTTGATTTGATTTAAATATTGCAGTCTATCGTTATTCAAAAATGTCAATTTCAAACACGATATCAATATATTTGTCCACGTTAATGAGAGGCTCGCGAACATTAAATGACGTTAACCTCTGTTAGCCTATCAATGCATAGGGCCTGACTAGCCTTTGGTAACACACTAAACGAATTATCTCTCATTTTTGGCACTTTTTCTGTTTGTGTAGATGGGAAGACATACTGAGAATCCAAATCGTCAAGATTTGAAATAATAATTGTTTTGAATTATTTCTTGTCTTATTTAATGAAGGTTGTAATAGAATTTGGCTTAAGCTGGATGAGACAGAGACACAATTTTATAGCCATTTGTTAAACAGCTAACAGGGAACGTAATTAACCGTTCCGGGAACGAAATTTTTTTGTTCTAACCGGTTCGGGAACGTCTATTTAATGGTAGAACCCAAAACCGGAAACGTTAAAATTCCGTTTCTGTTCGGAACGAACCAATAGGAAAAAATTCTGGTTCAAAGCCCTGTGTGGAGCACAGCTGTGATTAGCAAATTATCTGAAAATAAAAAGTACTGCTGGTTCAAAATGCAGTACAAAAGTTCAATACATTGTTTGTGATTTGTCAGACGCTCAAATGTTCCACTAATATATTTAGCTGTTAACATACGGTACCTACCTGCTCATGAACACATCAAAAAAACAAAAACCCTAATATAGCAGAAGTTTCAAAACCACTTACCATATACAGTGTTATTGTGTTTTCACCAAGAAACCAAACAAACCAGAGAAAAGCATACAGATAAATTGTTCAACGTAATTTATTTAGAAAATAACTGCAGACCCAACACACGGCCTTCCTATAGCACAAACCCGAACCATGAAAATACCTACTGAGGGATGAGGAGTCAAAAGCTTAAAAGGGGAGAGAGGAGAAAAGGGGGGGGGGGGGGGGGGGGAATTACACTTGTAGTTACATTCACTTTTAGGAGTACTACAGCAAGCATGGATTATGTATTTAATTTAATATGTGATTAACTCAAACATCAACATTGTTTGCAAATCATTTCCATATCCCTTTTACATCAGGAGAGAATAATAAGAGAAGGCAGAAGCAATCGTATCTTTGGTCACGACACTTAACCTTTGTGGACAGGATTACAAAATATCCAGTTCATATGCTGACAGATAAGCATTTATGTGCAAACTATGCAAAAGACAGGTATTTTTGTCATAGTAATGGTCTGTCAGTTAACCTGAGGATTGTGACGTGATGAAGCTCATCTTACCCGAAAGGTCCCGTCAGTGTTTTTATATGAACACGACAATGTATTTGACTTAAAATTGAAATAAGGTTGTTCCATTATTTTGCCATTTAGTCTAACTGTATTTACATTTATATGCCTTTAGTGGCAACTCCATGGCGAGTCCTCCTTCTTCTTCCCCAAAAACTCAAAACAGTGACACAAACATCAGACTCTGATCATACACACATGTAAGCAATGAAACAGACACATGTACTCAACTCAGTACTTAAAAGTCACTGATATACTGTTCAAAGTCATACCCAATGATGTCCATATTTGTTTTGCTTTCGTCTTTTGCTACAGAAATATAATAAACCTCATATCCAGCATCATGATGATGCAAAACATATGATTTCTAACACACACTTCCTACAACCAAAATGCAACATACACATGCAGTGCATGGAAAGCTGCATGTGCTGTTGTGCACGAGAGCAAGAAGCGACCTTGGCAAGCTCCAGTTTCCATTTTTAATCTTGTCCAATAGTGTAAAGACAGGAATAATACAGCCAAAAAGTTGTGAGGGTTTCTATAGATATATTACAAAGGGTCGATTCCATGGCACCACTGAAATTCTCACTTATGACTAAATATAGAGATTCTACAAGGTCAATATTGGAGCAATTCTCAGTACTGCACATCAGAAAAGTGCTGACTTGTAGACAGGGCTGGAATATGCCAAGGATATCATTTCACAGTTACTGGGCAGGTTTTCAGTTACAAGAATAGTGATCCAACCTTTCCCCATTACTGGCATTCCTGCTGAGGAATGACTGACCCTGATTACAGGCCACCAAATTCTCTCTCCTCATTAATATTTAAATACCTACAAGCAAATAATTAACCAAAAACCTGCACTGGAACTGTACTGGAAAGGAGACGTGCCATGGGGCGTTCAGGAAGCTGACTAGTGCTCTGAGCCAGGGAGAAAGGAGGAAATTTCGGGTCTGACAATGGCTAAACTGATATAGGGTCATGCGACAGGAGGATCGGAAAGCTCGTCAAGTGCTGCTGACATGGCTGCCTCTTCTGCGCTGTCCTCAGTGTTTAGAGACTCGCTGGCAGTGGATGGTGGGTGTGAGGGACGCTCCTCCTGAGTGCTGGACAGCCGGTAGGTGGAGAGGGCTTGCTCCAGCACGTGGCGATACTCGCCCCGGTGGCTGAGGCGGAACTGCCGGAGCACCTCCAGGAGATGGGCAGCAGCGCTGCTCTTTTCATCCTCGCCAGCCGCACCTCCCTGGTCGTCCTGGTGCAAGACGCCAGTGTCAGTGGACAGAGCAGGTTAAGAGAATTGGACCTGATTAGCACAGGCCACCTGCCCGAGATCTTACACTGCCCTCACCTTGGCTCATATTAAACGACTCAGAATAGGGTTCAGCAACAAAGCTGGGGCAGACTCAATTCTGAGAAAGCTGATAGCTGTAGTACATGTGCGAGTTTAGGAGTGCGAGGATATGTATTGAACACATGTGCAAGCCTCTGATCAATCACAAAAAAAAAAAAAGAAACTCAGGCAATGCAAATTTCCTGGCATTCTGATTTTAAACCAAGTATCTGACAAAGATGAAATGCACAAACAAAACATTTACAAGCAACACGAGAATACTGAAATAATGCAAGAGACAAGAAAATGGCAAGGATTGTCAGGGAGGACATTATGAATTCAAGCTAATTTTAAACTGGCCTGCCTTAGAGGATAGACACTCAACTTTCCTCGTAGACCAGATACTCCCATTTTGAAAACATCCCATCATCAAACCCTCAATGTGAAAATCCTCATATGCATGTGCTCTGATTACAGAACCTGACAGATGATGTAATAAATATCTGCACTGACAGACTGAAAGTTTAAAGTGCCTAAACAAGTCTGTACAAAGAAGCATTTTAAGATTAAGACTTAAAAAAAAAAAAAGCTACTCACCCCATCATCATCTCTATGTGGGTTAAGCCTGTTGTACACGGCCTCAATTACACTGCGTCTAGGAAGTGGAGGAGAAAAAAAAAGTGCATTGCAAATGATAAGGGGGCCTTACAAAGTTGAAAAACGTTCAACTGATCACTTTCCAAAAGTTAATACAAGAACATTCAAAGATCACCTCTGCAATCTGACATGAGGCATAATACTGAGCAACACTAATATTTAGCTGAAGTTCTCCTACTTGCTCGCAAGACCACCTCCTGGTGGTAAATTTGGGATGTTCTCAGCAGAGAGACTGCGCATGACACAAGCCAGGTCCAGGGCTGCTTCTTCTCCTGACTTCTCCATGATCTCTGAAGGTGAAGACAGGCAGTAAGAATGTTACACAGGCAGGCACTGCCACTGACCCACAAGAACAGATCATTTCATGCACTCGGAATGGAGAAACACCAGGACGCACACTTGAACCACTCTCACCATTCCTGCAGACACAGCACTTGACATTAACATGTTTCCAGTGTTGTGTTAACAGAGGTGAGGATGACAGAATACTGCTCCGAGCAGAACAGAGTGACAAATGTACTGCATCACTGCTCCTCCACTAATGTCTCCAGTGTCTGGGCAATATCTGTCAACTGGTGAGGCACTGACGACAGGATCATAAACCTCCACATCCAGGAGCTTTTCTAGGATTCCTGGGGTAATTCAAAATTTCTTAAACTCGCCAGAAACTTAAGTTGAGAAAAGGCAGCTGGGAGGAGACAAGGGTCTCATGAAAAATGAGTGCAAACCAACCATAAAAATTACGCAGCGCACCAGAGAAAGATTGTTTACAATTCTAGACCAGTCCACGAAACTTTTGCACACACATTTTTCCACGTGTCGTGTTTGATGCATAAAGGCCATAAGGACTCACTCTCTTTTGTCCCACAAGCTTCATTATCAGACCATCTGCATGATCGTGAAAACTACCCACTCCTGAGATGTTGCCAAGTCCTGATATACAGTGGTGCTTGAAAGTTTGTGAACCCTTTAGAATTTCCTACATTTCTGCATAAATATGACCTAAAACATCATCGGATTTTCACACAAGTCCTAAAAGTAGCTAAAGAGAACCCAGTTAAACAAATGAGACAAAATTACAATACTTGGTCATTTACAACCCCAAATCCAAAAAAGTTGGCATGCTGTGTAAACTGTAAAGAAAAACAGAATGCAATAATTTGCAAGTCATGGAAACCCTATATTTCATTGAAAATAGTAAAAAGATAACATAGCAAATGTTGAAGCTGAGAAATTATTGTTTTTTGAAAAATATATGCTCATTTTGAATTTGATGTCAGCAACACGCTTTAAAAAAAAAAGTTAGGGCAGGGGCATATTTACCACTGTGTTTCATCACTACTTTTAACAACACTGTAAACGTTTGGGAACTGAGGAGACCAATTGCTGTAGTTTTGAAAAAGAAATGTTGTCCCATTCTTGCCTGATACATAATTTCAGTTGCTCAACAGTTCGGGGTCTCCTTTGTTGTATTTTGCACTTTATAATGTGCCAAATGTTTTAAATGGGAGACAGGTCTGGATTGCAAGCAGGCCATTTTAGCACCCTGACTCTTTTACTATGGAGCCATGAGGTTTTAATATGTGCAGAAAGCAGTTTGGCATTGTCTTGCTGAAAGAAGGAAGGCTTTCCCTGAAAAACATTTTGTACGGATGGCAGCATATTATTCTGAAACGTGCGTATATCATTCAGCATTAATGATGCCTTCCCAGATGTACAAGCTACCCATGGCATACACCCTCATACCATCACAGATGCTGGCTTTTGAACTGTACACTGATGAGCCGGATGGTCCCTCTCCTCTTTAGCCTGGAGGACGTGGTGTCCATGATTTCTAAATAGAATTTCTACTTTTGATTCATCAGACCTCGGGACAATTTTCCACTTCGCCTCAGTCCATCATAAAAGAGCTCAGGTCAAGAGAAGGTGGCAGTATTTCTGGATATTGTTTATATCTGGTTTTAACTTGCATTTGTGGATGCAGTAATAAACTGTTTTCACAGGCGATGGTTTCCTTAAGCATTCCTGACCCCATGCAGTGATTTCCAATGCAGACACATGTCTGCTTTTAATGCAGTGTCTCCTGAGCGCCTGAAGATCACAGGCATCCAATGTCAGTTTTCAGCCTTGTCTCTTGCATACAGAGATTTCTCCAGATTCTCTGAATCTTTTCATGATATTATGTACCATTGATGATGTGATCCCCAAATTCTTTGCAATTTTACATTGAGTAACATTATTCTTAAATTGTTGCACTGTTTGCCCATGCAGTTTTTCACGGAGTGGTGAACCCCTCCCCATCTTTACTTCTGAGAGATTCAGCCTCTCTGGGATGTTCTTCCTAGGGATGTTAACCGATGACCGTTTGACCGATGGTTGACCGAATCAACGTCAACTGGTTAATTTTTTTTTGGTTGTAGGTTAAAAAAAAAAAAAAATCGTTTTGAAGCTGCCGATTTTGGAGCGGAGAACCTGGAATTCTGTGTTGTAAACGCTTGGGGCATGCCATGCGGTGTAAGGACGACAGCTGACAAATCAGAAACACCCATTCAGTCATGTCCCGCCCTCCCGCCCCAGTTAAAGACAGCTGCCACTCGGCGAAAGAAAAGTCTCAGTGTTGGATTATATTTTACTACGATGTTAACCAGGTACATAACATCAAGGAAATTCTTGACTATCAAAGAAACAAGATCACGGCGCATGAATGAAGTCAATGGTTGATTAGTCTGGTGAATATTAATGTCAACGTAATAATAATACACAAGATCTGAACTAAAACCTGGTTACTCACTGATGTTATTAGCATCAGACAGTTGCTATATTAGCTTAGCGGCTAATCAGCTCAGCTCCAGCTATCCCATTCCCAATGGCTGCGCACAATTAGCAGCCATGTAACCGTAATATCAGTAGCTGGAAAACAATTGCAGTACGAGGTCTCTGTGTCTCACTTCGAAGAAAAGTGCCTAGTCCGTAGCAGTATGCAATATCAACACACAGCCTACTGCAGTTAACTGTAAACACCAGGGGCCGTATCGCTAAAACGTCCTATCTTCAATAAAAAGTTAAGATGGGACAAGTGTATGATAGGATTGTTTTCAATAGGCTACTCAATGCAAGCACCGGTACTGACCGAGCTAAAGCGTGCCGCTTAGAAAATAACGGCAATTTATTGAGAACATGTTCACACTGATATTTTTAATGCCAAGTTGCAACTTAACAAAAGTGCGTGCCCCTTGCTGACGCTCCAATACAAACCCCTCGACATCAGTGCCGTGTTTGACTAAATGTTTCGCGCTGTAGAAAAGGTAATGTGAGTGGAGGGCAGCGACTGGGACTGAATGTGCGGATGCTCGCGGTTAGATTTAGAATAGATTCTAATAATTCCAATTCTAGAATTTTAAACTCATAGGTTAACCGACTTTAACCGGCTAATGAGGCTCGGTGGTCGGTCAAGATTTTTTTTAGTTTTCGCCATCCCTAGTTCTTCCCCAATCATGTTACTGACCTGTTGCCAATTAACCAAATTATTATTATTTTCTATCATGACAACTTTTTCAGTCTTTTGTTGCCCCGTCCCAACTTTTTTGAAATGTGTTGCTGACATCAATATCAAAATGAGCATATGTGTTTCAAAAAGCAATGAAATTTCTCAGTTTCAACATTTGTATGTTGTCTTTGTACTATTTTCAATAAAATACAGGGTTTCCATGATTTGTAAATCGTCATATTCTGTATTTATTTATGTTTTACACAGTGTCCCAACTTTTTTGGAACTGGGGTTGTATTTATTTATTGAGGAAAATGATCCAATATTGCATATCTGTGAGTGGAAAAATTTTGTGAACCTCTAAGATTAGCAGTTAATTTGAAGGTGAAATTACAGTCAGGTGTTTGCCATCCTATTGATTGAAAATCAGGTGTGAGTGGGCACCCTGTTTTATTTCAAGAACAGGGATCTATAAAAGTCTGATCTTCATAACACGTTTGTGGAAGTGTATCATGGCACGAACAAAGGAGATTTCTGAGGACCTCAGAAAAAGCATTGTTGATGCTCATCAGGCTGGAAAAGGTTACAAAACCATCTCTAAAGAGTTTGGACTCCACCAATCCACAGTCAGACAGATTGTGTACAAATGGAGGAAATTCAAGACCATTGTTACCCTCTCCAGGAGTGGTCGACCAACAAAAATCACTCCAAGAGCAAGGCGTGTAATAGTCGGCGAGGTCACAAAGGACTTCAGGGTAACTTCTAAGCAACTGAAGGCCTCTCTCACATTGGCTAATGTTAATGTTCATGAGTCCACCATCAGGAGAATACTGAACAACAATGGTGTGCATGGCAGGGTTGCAATGAGAAAGCCACTGCTCTCCAAAAAGAACATTGCTGCTCATCTGCAGTTTGTAGGTAACTTGCTCAAGGGCACCTCAGCCCAAGGCCGCCCCACATCAACCTAACTGCATATCTTTGGATTGTGGGGGAAACCGGAGCACCCGGAGGAAACCCATGCAGCCACGGGGAGAACATGCAAACTCCACACAGAAAGGCCCTCGCCGGCCGCTGGGTTTGAACCCGGAGCCTTCTTGCTGTGAGGCGACCGTGCTAACCACTACGCGACCATGCCGCCCTAAATCTCAAGAGAAGGTGGGTCATGCACCAAGACAACGACCCAAAGCACACAAGTCGTTCTACCAAAGAATGGTTAAAGAAGAATAAAGTTCATGTTTTGGAATGGCCAAGTCAAAGTCCTGACCTTAATCCAATCGAAATGTTGTGGAAGGACCTGAAGTGAGCAGTTCATGTGAGGAAACCCACCAACATCCCAGAGTTGAAGCTGTTCTGTACGGAGGAATGGGCTAAAATTCCTCCAAGCCGGTGTGCAGGACTGATCAACAGTTACCGGAAATGTTTAGTTGCAGTTATTGCTGCACAAAGGGGTCACACCAGATACTGAAAGCAAAGGTTCACATACTTTTGCCACTCACAGATATGTAATACAGGATCATTTTCCTCAATAAATAAATGACCAAGTATAATATTTTTGTCTCATTTGTTTAACTGGGTTCTCTTTATCTACTTTTAGGACTTGTGTGAAAATCTGATGATGTTTTAGGTCATATTTATGCAGAAATATAGAAAATTCTAAAGGGTTCACATATCTATAAAATTACACACACACACTTGAATAAATAACATAGTCAATCCAACCTCCTTTGGTACACACAGATTAAAACCTCTCTCTCCGCACGCGCACATTAGGGAGAACACTGCCCACTTGACATTGTGGATAACAGTTGAAATAATCCTGACCGCATGTTTGAGTAACAGTGAAATGAACAGGCATGGGGAACACATTTACTTCGTTATTTAGTTTAATATTTGCTCAATCTTTCGTGTGAACATTTATCATTAAATTAACAAACAAATAAATTAATTAATTAAAAAAGGCTTGGAATAAAAATGTCATTTTTTTTTAATACATACACACACACGTGCGCACACAATAATAGTGTTTTTTTAATACATCTCCCAAAAAGGTAAAATTGTTTCAATTATTAATTACCACGATATATACGTAATGCTTAATGACAAAACAATATTAACATATTTTCAACATTTTACATTTCATTGGTTTTTTGTTTAAAAAAAAAAAAAAGCCCATGAACACCTCGTAACCTCCTCGACTGGATTTAGCAACTACTAAATTCTATATCGGGGACGCGCATTGCAAAGAAACTCTTCATAATGTTGCTATTAAGACTCCTTTTGATGAGCGAGTTCGGGAAAACCAAGTACAGAGACAACGTTTGTTGCTGAAGAGAGTCTCTCAACTCTCTCTTTAGCCCTAAGGGGCAACATTATTGGGAAACCTACCCCAGAACAGCAGGCGAAATCAGAAAACAGTGAAACAGGCAACAGGTCGAGTGAGGCACAAACAGGTTATCATAGACTCGGCAGAATCAAAGACGAGAAACAGGAAATCAGGGACTCGGGAAACCAAACAAGGAAATAAGGCTCGGTAACGTGTCACCAAAGCAACTCAATACTTTGCAAAGTAAGTGTGTTTTCACAGTTTTTATATAGGCGCGCCGATTGTGCCTTAATCCTGTGCAGGTGCGAGTCGTTTAAGGTGCGCGTGAGTGTCCGCTTGGTGCATGCGCTGTCCGGAGCGCGCCCGAGAGTCTCCCTCATGCATGTGCCAAGGCGCACAGGTGTGACACTCGCATGAAATTAGTACAAAAAAAATAAATAAATAACGTCGACAAATATATCTTATGCCAATTTATTATGGCGTGTTACAAAAAATAAGGCCATCCTTAAAAAAAAAATCCGTTTCCTGTCCGCCGGGTGGGCAAAAAAAATTTCAGTCGGGAGGGAGGGATTTATTTATTATTATATATGGATGGATAAGAAATCACAATGCTGTGTTTGCTTTTTCTTTCAGTACTTTTTTTTTTATTACAAAAGCAGACACATTTAATAAAATGACAGTTTAATCAACTGAAACTTGTACAAAAACTAAGTTAGTATTTTAAATGCTGACTGCAACATTTGCAAAACTTTTACAAAGGTACTTAAAATGTCCGACACACGGACTTTTTGTAGTTCTAAATCGACCGTTAGGCCGAGTTCAGATGAAATTACACTATTAAAATGATCACTGAATGATTTGTTTTTCTGAATCTTTACTATTTTGTTGTTCGCTAGAATACCATTTTGTGATTTCACACTTCAGCAAATGTTTGAAAACTCCGGATCTCCTTCCTTCATGGTGGCTGCCATTTTTTTGTGCCGCACGGCGCATGCGCAGAGCTGATTCGACAGGGCTTTCCACAAGCGCCGGCTGCCGGCCACACAATTAAGTCCAGCCGGCTACTTTAATGACTATTTTTGTAGCCCACAGGCTCTAAATATTAAATTTTCGATTTTAATAAAATTAAATGTTTATCTAACGGACTGACAATAATGTCAAACTGAACCGTTGATCAAGGGAGAGTAACTCATCCGCGCTCTGACATGCGGTGTGCGCGCACACTCAGCTGCGTGAATGTGTCATGCACCGAAAATAAGAGATTTACAAGCCAGGAACGCCTCATGATGCAATACGCAAGAAAAGAAAGAAGATTTACTGCCATTTTACTTTGTACTTGAGTAAAGTGAATAAATAAATGGTCTGTGGAAAATACATTTAATCCTGGGAACTGCTGGCACAGGAGTTTATTTTGTGTTCACTCCCCCCCGGCTGGCTACTTATTTGTCATGGCTGGCTAGTATGAGCCTTAAGGCCTCTGCATGCTCTTGCGACAAGGCTTTCGCAGATAGCTTTTCGCAGACAGTTGTAATTTATCGTTGAGCGGGGAGTAATAGGCGTGCGCGATGTTATTCACCGCTACAACGCAAGGGGGCGCAAAGTCGCGAAATCGCTAGGAGTAGTTGGTGGGTGTGGTTAGTGGAGCGTTTATCCTCCGGTTACTTATAATGACTAGAACTGGAGTCGTATAGATACGTACTTCCTCACTTCCTCAATCAACCGCTCTTCGTGCTGCTCCATCTTCGCTCGTGTTTTTAAAAATGGCGGTCGTGAAAACAAACCAAACCGGGAAAGTAGGGAAGCGGAAGTGCGTGTACAGCGGATGTAGAGTGGACCAATCAGAGCCCTCTTGTCTGCGAGGCTTCTGCGGTGGTCACAATTTTTGGGAGGTGCGCGCAGAGCGTCTGCAAAGGTGGGGGGGCTACGCAGACGCTATCTGCGACACCGTCTGCGAGGACTGGGTTGTCAGCATAAATTGGCCTTTAGTGGAAAGCCCTGGGAATGCGGAAATGTCAAGTTCGATTTTAGATTTACGAACCCGAAAAAAATGTCGAAAAACCGGCGTTAAAAAAAAAAATTTTCACCCGCACAAACGGCACTCACCCGGCCGGTGGACCGGAAACAGAACATTTTTTAATAATGGCCTAAAGAAAAAAATCCAAGTCCTCGTCTCCAATTTACGAGTCTGAATGCAGTTAATGCACGAGTCCGAGTCATCAGTGCTCAAGTCCAAGTTGAGTCACGAGTCCTTAAAATTAGGCCAAGTCCTGAACTTGAGTACTACAAGCCTGCAATGTACCAGTCAAAAACTGCTTTTGTCAGACACACCCTTCCAATTTTGCTGCAAAGGATAGTTTACGTGCCACTGAGTGACCATCTCATTTCAAAATCACATGTAGAGTTGAGAGCATGAAGATTCGTTTCACCTTAAGGTTATTTACAGAGAGTCTGTGAAAACCTTCACCTGTATGAACATGTTGATGCTAAAAGAGTGAGGAGTTTCTCTTACCCTCAACATGAGACTCCAGAAACTTGTCCAGCTCTGCCTCTCTCTTCACTGCCTCCTCCGATATCTTGGGTGCATTGGGCAAACACACCAGCACAACACTCATGTTGTCACGACTACCCTGGATAGGGGGTGGGTGGGGGGGAGAAAAGGAAAAAAAAAAAAGTGAAAACTAAACTAATAGTGTAAACTCCTGTAAATCCCTGTTGCCTCTATTTGACAGTATTTACTGACATCTATTTATACAGAGACACTAACCAGATTATAAAAAATGAATAAATTAAAAAAAGACCCCTCCCCCCCCCCCAAACAAGTGCATGGGAGGGGAAAAAAGAAAAAAAAAGCCTTCACCATGGAGAGACAGACATAACAGAGGGAAAAATGGCTAGTATTTTTAGAAAACGATAGAGGAAAGAGGAACAGTTACTTAAAACCATATGGGGGGAAAAATTAGATAAACTAAGGCATTTATGCGCTGCAAATGCTCTGGGGGCGACATAAAACAAAATTACTAAAGCAAAATTCATGTAATAGCTTGGTGTGCAAAATATAGATAACAGTAACAATGTCAGTTCAATATATTTATAATTAAAAAAAAAAAAAAAAAAACACCCACAAACCCCTTCCAGTCTTACTTTGTGTAGACACGTATCCACCACAGAGTTGCAGACTTTCTCTAGGTCATCGCACACCTCCAGACGGGAGCGCACAAATTCACACAGCTCCTCATTGCTCATGACGTCCCAGATGCCATCGCAAGCCAGCACCACAAACTCATCCTCATCTGGAACACGAGGAATCTCAAACACCTCTGGTTCAGGTGACACCAGCTGCTCTGTGGGTCCTTTTCCATCCACACACTTGTAGTCGTAGTCACCAAGGGCGCGCGACACTGCGAGGGAACCGTTGACGCGCTGGATCATAACGGAGCCGCCTGCGTTCTGGATGCGCTCCTTCTCACGGGGGTTGCAGGGCTTGTGGTCCTGAGTGGAGAAGCGCACCTGGCCAGCACGGCACAACAAAGCACGAGAGTCGCCGCAGTTGATGAAATAGAGGTGCTCAGGCGAGAGCAGTACGCCCACAGCCGTTGAGCCACTACGGTCCATACCATTGCGCAGCTCGGAAAAGTTGCGCATGTACTCATCTATCTTCAGAAAGCCCGAGCGAATTCCACTCTTCACACCCTCCACCGAGTCACGACCAGGCCGGAAGTCCTCGCTGCTGCTGATAATGTGCTCCAGTAGGTGTTTTGAGCAGTAGTTGGCCACACGTGAACCAGCATGCCCGTCATAAACGGCAAAGAAGGACCAGTCATCCAGGCCATGAGGGAGGCCCACCACTGCCGTGTGAGCGTCCTCCATCTCCACCCGCCAGCCCTGCATGCTGCTCAGACCAAAACGCAGGCCGTTACCTGCGCCGTGGGCATTGTGCTTCTCCGTTTTCGGCTTGTCCAAAAATGCCCCCATGGCTTAGGACGCAATCTGCAAAGTGAAAAGAAAATTAGATTTTATTCAAAAGAAACTGTATTAAATGGCAACTCAAGACGTCAAATAATTTACATCTGATTTAGATTTATCCCAAAAATATTCTGCATGTTCCCAATATGCTCTTAATATTTTTGTTACTTCAATATGACTCGTTTCCAGTTTCTTAAACCACTGAACTGAACACATCAAGGGTGATATTGCTGTGCATCAATGAGCATTAGGCATTACACAGGCCTTACGGACATGATGGATGAAGACATAGTTTAGCAAAATAGCAGTGATGTTTCTATTCAACTTCCTCTTAAGCAAAGCAAATCGATTCCAAACTCGGGAGCATTTGGATGGAACGTTGTTATTAACAGGATCAATGTGCATGAATTAGTTATTAAACCTCTTAGACAGCAGTTTAAAAAAAAAAAGAAGGCTAATCCAGGTGAACATTTACAAGACAGACAGGTCTAAAGAGCTAACTGAAAAAGACAAATCTGCAGTGCTGAGCAAAACCCATTACCTCAGAAGAACTTCTCATCACTCGAAATGTCTAACAGAAGTAGTTCGTTAAAGCTACCGGCCAAAACCATTTTGAAACGGTGGGGCCAGGTCATGTTTGCATACTTCTCCCTAAACACATACTACTCATATAATTTTAATTACAGATATTTATAAACCCCATTTGAATAACCTAGTTGTGTGTTATTCCCAAATACAGCTTCATACTATTTGAGGTGAAGCAAGGCATAGCTACAACATCGCAATAACTTGCTCAACAAAAACGGTAGCAGCAGATTTGCAGAATAAAAAAAAACCAAACAAAAAACAAACAAACAAAAAAAACCCAAACCACTATTCAAAAAATAATGTAATCTCGAATCCAGCTCAATAACAAACTTAAGTGTTGCCAGGCAAAACAACCCTCGTCCGGTAGCACTTATGATTAATATGAAGGAAGATATCGGAAAAAAAACCAAACAAAAAAACAAAACCAGAAGTACCCTATGGGTCCATGTGGCTACTGCTTATAAATAAAATTGTTTTCTGATCCCATGTCCATAAAACTGAAGCTTAATCCACAAATGAACAATTTAAAAAAAAATAATAAAATAATAATAATACACCAAGTGTCTGTACTTTATATTATTCTACTCTTACATCTTACAGTTTTCTAAACTGAAACCTCCGAACCGAGGCTGACATACACACGCCGTCACCATGACCCAAACTCTTATTTCCCGGAAATAACCCGGCGCTAGAGCTCAGTGGAACGCACTTTCCCTCTGTAATAAGCATAAACGTGTCTGAAAGTGATTTCTTTTGTCTAATCCATTTATTTCAAATGGTGAACCAAATTGTATACACTCACTGGCCATTTTAATCGGAACACGTGTATGTGCATGCGCAGCAGGGCTCGAAATTAACTTTTTTTCTTTGTGTCCCCCAGTGGTCCCGAATTCTGTGTTGTATTGTCCCGAATGGAAGCAATAGTGTCCCCATTTTTTTCCTCTCTGAAATAACCAGTGGTTAATATTATCATATGAAGTTACTATTATATTTGTAACTATGTGATTTTGAACCCTTTAAATCATTTTTACAATAAGTCACAAGCAATGCCGGGGTGGCCCTATATTTAGCCGGGACCATCCCTGGCCCAAACCATCAATGGTGGCCTGCTTGGAGCATGGGGAAAATAATTTTCACTAATTTTGGTCACTGATCTTATTCTTGCATTAATCATCAATTCAACTCCACTCTGCATTTTCACATGGCAGCCCAGACGCCGACAGCATCGCAGCAGATTAAATAGGCGCTACCAAATAAGGAAATTCTCCCCTCCCCTCTATTGCAGTTGGTTTGGTCCAAGACTCCTCCTCTGTATTGCGGGGAACTTAAACAACATTGGCGCGAAACAGCGCGCGTCAGTGATGGAGGGCAGAAAGAGGCCAGGTGGAACCGAAAGGGCGAAGCTTAAAAAAAGGAAGGAGGTGGCAGCAAAATGTGCCAAATTGACAGATATGTTCTCAAGACCAGCTGGTAGGTTGCGAAAGATATGGAGTATGATAACCCTGTTTGTCGATTTTATCAGTCTATGCTAGGCCTATAATGTGTCGATAGTTTGCAATGTCAATTCAGCTTTTTGCTGTCATGTGAAATCTCGCAATTTACACGGTATAGATGTGGTGTATGTCTTAATTCTAAGAAGAACCGGACATTGCTTTACATCCCAGTTATTAACAATTTTAGATGAACAGGTCCCAAATGTGCTGTTGCGCGTTATTTCATCTCGCTGTCACACCGTGCATTTCCACAGGCGTGCGCACATTGTGGTTATGAACACATAGGCCTAGAAGTCATATTTGATGTTAAATAATTGTTGTTAAATATATAACTTAGAAGAGGTGTATGCGTATGCCAATATTCTAATCAGAATCGAACACTTGCTTTAGCCTACATTTCATTTAACCATTTTTGAGTTGCCTAATGCGCCCTCACGCTTTATCTGCCGGTTGCTGAGTACCCAGCATTGTTGATTTGCCATTATTTTCGAGGCGTATGCGGCATGTAATGCACAAGCATTGGTTCAAATGCACGCGAGATGGGTGCTTTCGTTATTTTAAGACTATGTGACTAAAAATGTGTTGTGTAATTCATCTTAAATAACGCGAAACAATCAGCCATACTCGCTGCTTTGCTATTTGGAGTGGCAGTCAGCTGGATTTCGCCCCCGACGTAAAAGTTCATTCCCACACCCGGGCCGAAGATGCCGATTTCTGAAGATGCATGTCCTTTGGATGTGTTTTCAAATATTTTCACCAAGGAACTTTGGGACATGTTGGTGACACAGATAAATGTATATGCGGATTAGACACGCGGCCACACACCATCCAATTTTAAGTGGAGCCCCGTCTCATACTAGATGAAATCGTTCGTCGGTCTCTGCATTACGTTTGTGGTCATTAAACTACCGCGTAATGGAAGTTTTATTAACCCTAAAGTAATGCAGAGAACGACAAACAACATACATTGTCACTACCTGAATTTAAACCAAATAAAAAGCATTGTGAAAGAACAGTTATTTGTTTTATCTTTTTTAATGTACTCAAATTCCTCCTCCATTTCAAAGTGGCCTGAATGTGAATTAAACTCCCGGACTGAAAACAGGGCCCACTCCGGCCCTGGTCACAAGACACAAGCGACACATGTCCTATACATCATCTACTTCAAAATTACAGTTATTGCATTTTCAGTTTATTAAACTTTGGCGATCTCACTGTATGAATAGATACCCGTTTATTTAAAGGGGCCAACTAGCTCATTCAGAAAATGTTTCAACTCCCTACATCTGCAGTACACTTTAGTTGAAAATAAGACCCCTTTTACTGTATGTTCATTTCATCTACTTATACCTTGAATATCTGTTGGCACTTATAAGGCCAACTTATAATTTCACCATTACCGTTATCCATTTTTTATGAACTTTCCGTTATCCATTTTTATGAACTTTCCGTTATCCATTTTTATGAACTTTCGCTGCCGGGTGCAAATGTTAGCAACATCAGCATAGTGCCAGCAGGTCCGAGCCTAGTTGTGCTGCTGACTGACTAAACTTTCTGAACTAGAAAGACACCAAGAAAACTCACTTATTCTGTTGAACGCTATCTTCCGTCAATATCATCCACATCATTTCTGTTGTATTCTATAACGTGTCTAACAGTGTTGATTAAGTTCATTCAGTTGCTAGCGTTGCCTGCAGACCAGGCGATGACACTTTGGATCCTGAAGGTCCCGGAGACGTTATGTCTGGGCTTTCAGTTTCTTCCCCGCGGTCGGTCCGCTTCAACCACTTCAGCATTTTTGTTCTGGCAAGAGTCGGCGCAGCGTGTGCGGTAGCAATTCCATTCCAAGTCCATATAATGCGGACACCGGCCGAAGATTCTAGAACAGAATGCGCTGCTCTGTAGCCTACGGATGCAGGTGCATCGAAAGTGCAGCTACTATGTATTTTTCGCTGTTAACGTTTTAAAATTAAAATTGACAAATTAGGTGAATGTCTACGTATGTGTTACGGCTTTGTAAATAATATTAATGTAGAACTTTTTTTCTAGATCTATTTTTTTTTCCATTGTCCCGGGATTGTCCCAGATATGATAATTTTGTGTCCCGATGACATTTTTTATGGTCCCCGGGACATCGGGACACCGTTAGTTTCGAGCGCTGATGCGCAGTGCGCGATCGTTACACTTACATTCTTACAGCACGATGACATAGTGGCTAGCGCCTCTATGAGGCAGTAAACACAGCAAAAATGATTTTGACCTTTTTGGTGACCCTCAAAATGTTAGAGCAGGGGTCATCAAACTCCGGCCCGCGGGCCGACTCCGGCCCGCCACCCCCCTTTGACCGGCCCCCCAGCCCCTCTGCCCCCCCACTACTTGAACCGGCCCTATGAGGCAATCCCCAAAAGTGGTCATGGCCTATTTTTTTAAATTGCTTTTTGGCAAATAACATGTCTGCATCTTGTATTTTGTTGATTTTATCAATTAAAATTTATATTTAGTTATAAAATTAACTATTCATATTTTCCGAATTTTCGTCATATGCTCGCGATCAAGCAGTGACAGGCAGCGCACACGCAGAGAACTGTCAGTGTTCAGGACAGCAAAATGGCTAGCGGTCAGCAAAAAGCTGACAGAGTGTGCAGAGTTTTTAAAGAACAGTGGACCACCGATTATTTTTTCGTTCAGTGTAAGGACCGTGCAGTTTGTCTTGTATGTAAAGAAAGTGTGTCGGTTTTCAAAGAATATAATCTGCGTCGTCACTACGAAATCCGCCACAAAGAGTATGCTAGTTTGCGAGGGCAAACAAGAGAAGGCAGGATTCGGAGGATGAAATGCAGACCGGCTGCACAACAGAATGCATTCCTTCACCAAACCCAGATCAACCAGGCTGCTGTCTGAGCTAGCTATAAGGCAGCTCACCTACTAGCTACCCATGGAAAGCCGTTTACTGATGGGGACTTTGTTAAAGTATGCATGCTTGCTGTGGCCGAGGAGGTGTGTCCCGACAAGAAGGATGCGCTCAATGCGGTGAGTCTCTCCGCACCTACTATGACCAGGCGAACTGAAGATTTGGGGGACAACGTGTCTGACCAGCTGAATGAGAAAGCGTCAAAATTCGAGTTTTTTGCTTTGGCCATGGATGAGAGCAATGACATGCAGGGCACAGCACAACTGCTGTGATCTATTGATCTATTGCTCATATTATTATAATTTCACTGTTTTTTTAAATGTATTTATTTTATAGGCCTATTTATTTGACCTTTATTAAGTGCTGCACACAATTATTATTAATAATATCAACAGGGCTACCTACAATTTATAATTTTTCACTCACATTTGCCAGTGTCAGTCACCTCAACTAGGCAGATGTTTCTTACCTTGACAGCTTTGATGTTATTTTTATTAGAAAATAAATAAATGGAATATCTGTGGTATTTCAAATTAAAACAAAGTGTGAAGACTCGATTACTACTTTTGCAAACCACTAGTAAAGATAAACAAATATGTGCCAGGAATCAAGTGTGGATATAGTAGTGTGGATATAGTAGTGGGGGATATAGTAGTGTGGATATAGTAGTGGGGGATATAGTAGTGGGGGATATAGTAGTGGGGATATAGTAGTGGGGGATATAGTAGTGGGGGATATAGTAGTGGGGGATATAGTAGTGTGGATATAGTAGTGTGGATATAGTAGTGGGGGATATAGTAGTGGGGGATATAGTAGTGGGGGATATAGTAGTGGGGATATAGTAGTGGGGATATAGTAGTGGGGGATATAGTAGTGTTGATATAGTAGTGGGGATATAGTAGTGGGGGATATAGTAGTGGGGGATATAGTAGTGGGGATATAGTAGTGGGGATATAGTAGTGGGGGATATAGTAGTGGGGGATATAGTAGTGGGGGATATAGTAGTGGGGGATATAGTAGTGTTGATATAGTAGTGGGGATATAGTAGTGGGGGATATAGTAGTGGGGGATATAGTAGTGGGGATATAGTAGTGGGGATATAGTAGTGTGGATATAGTAGTGGGGGATATAGTAGTGTTGATATAGTAGTGGGGATATAGTAGTGGGGGATATAGTAGTGGGGATATAGTAGTGGGGATATAGTAGTGGGGATATAGTAGTGGGGGATATAGTAGTGGGGATATAGTAGTGGGGATATAGTAGTGGGGGATATAGTAGTGGGGGATATAGTAGTGTTGATATAGTAGTGGGGATATAGTAGTGGGGATATAGTAGTGGGGATATAGTAGTGGGGGATATAGTAGTGGGGGATATAGTAGTGGGGATATAGTAGTGTGGATATAGTAGTGGGGGATATAGTAGTGTTGATATAGTAGTGGGGATATAGTAGTGGGGGATATAGTAGTGTTGATATAGTAGTGGGGATATAGTAGTGGGGATATAGTAGTGGGGATATAGTAGTGGGGATATAGTAGTGTGGATATAGTAGTGGGGGATATAGTAGTGGGGATATAGTAGTGGGGATATAGTAGTGGGGATATAGTAGTGGGGATATAGTAGTGGGGGATATAGTAGTGGGGGATATAGTAGTGGGGGATATAGTAGTGGGGGATATAGTAGTGTTGATATAGTAGTGGGGATATAGTAGTGGGGGATATAGTAGTGTGGATATAGTAGTGGGGGATATAGTAGTGGGGATATAGTAGTGGGGATATAGTAGTGGGGATATAGTAGTGGGGATATAGTAGTGGGGATGGCTGTGGCAGGCTAGTAATCTCTACTACACAATGAGGCCTGCTGGTGGTAATATTTGTCTGGGTCATACAATTCTATGTTATATAGCTGACCTGACCCCGGCCCCCCATCACAGTCAGGAACGACAATGTGGCCCCCAGAGAAAAAAGTTTGGTGACCCCTGTGTTAGAGGTTCTATTTGAGACCAACGCCCATCTATCCTGAAAGTTTCATCAAGATTGATCAAGCCGTTTTCCCGTTATATAATTTGCAAAAAAAAACAAAGAAACCTGACCGAAAACAATACCTCGCCCCCTGGTGGACCCCGTAATAAGTTATTTAGGCCACTTGTTGCTCAACATGACTCCAAAAAACACTCTGCTCTGTAAAAGAAATGCACAAGAATGCCCATGACATGAATGAACCATGCTAAAATAGTCGGGCTGTTAATGTGAGAAATTGTTTATTTTGTGATCGAAGCATTAAATTTGGCACACTAGCTCAAGTTGAGATATATTTAATTAATTAATTAATACATAACTAATATAGGGCGGCACGGTGGTGTAGTGGTTAGCGCTGTCGCCTCACAGCAAGAAGATCCTGGGTTCGAGCCCCGGGGCCGGCGAGGGCCTCTCTGTGTGGAGTTTGCATGTTCTCCCCGTGTCTGCGTGGGTTTCCTCCGGGTGCTCCGGTTTCCCCCACAGTCCAAAGACATGCAGGTTAGGTTAACTGGTGACTCTAAATTGACCGTAGGTGTTAATGTGAGTGTGAATGGTTGTCTGTGTCTATGTGTCAGCCCTGTGATGACCTGGAGACTTGTCCAGGGTGTACCCCGCCTTTCGCCCGTAGTCAGCTGGGATAGGCTCCAGCTTGCCTGTGACCCTGTAGAAGGATAAAGCGGCTAGAAATAATGAGATGAGATGAGATAACTAATATACATACATAACATACATAATTCTAGATATGGGGACATTCCAAATTGGGCTTCTAAACCCTGGAATACATACGTGCAAAAATTGGCCCAACATGAAAACAAGGCTAAACGAATTTTCTTTTATTTTCAAGGTATTTTTATAAAGATAGCTTACAAAAAAAACATTGAATGTCTACCGTACAAATAGAGAATTTCTTGTTCTCAAAGATATCACGATTAGTCACATGACACAGGGATACACAGTGGATCGTCTCCCATTTTAATGGGGGGTGAAGCAGCTTTGGGACCAAAAGATTGCTGGATCGATTCCCTGGACCAGCAAGAATGGCTGAAGTGCCCTTGAGGAAGGTACCTAACCCCCAACTGCTCCCCAGGCTGCTCTGGGTATGTTGTATGTCGCTCTGGATAAGAACGTCTGCTAACGTTATGGGTAGAAAAGGTTGGTCTGTGAGAGTACTTCCATGTTAAATTGTGGGGCTCCCTATGCAAAATGCATAGGTTTGCAGTTCTGGGAATATACTATAATCTGAGTAAATGTCACTGGATATCATGACTGTATGATATCGTATGGGAAAGATAAAATGGTTATATTCCACAAGCCTAGGTCACAATCTGCTAACTGTTCTTTCAGGAGGTGATCATTTATCTTGCCTTTCAAATTCTTTGACGGTAACCTTATATTCAGTCTTTCTGTCCACTTGACCCGTGCTATTAAATCAGTGTGTTGGCACAGTGGCACCAGGTTCATTGTGCCAGCATCATATCAACACTCGGGTTAATACGATAAAACCCAGTGACCAGGGTTCTAAAGGTCAGCTGTGGAGCTGATAGACGTGATAATGTTACTTTGACTGTTTCCAGGCACAGTTGATTATTCGATGTATCCCAGTCCCCCATAAAGCACGAAAAAAAGATCAGATGAAGACTTTTTTTTTTAATCTGTGTTGCCTTTTTATAGAGATGAATGCTAATTGTATTGCTTGCAGATGAAATACGAACATAATAGTTTGGCAAGTTTTCTTGAATACATTTTTAAATTTGTTGTAGGTTTCCAGGGTATGAGAGCACCATTACAAATCTTTTAGTAAATATAAAATTCAGAGGTCATATACTGGGTGTGTTACTTGTGGTGAGAAGACGGCTTATAGCGCTTTTCCAAAATTGACCCAGTTTTTTATAGTCCACAAGAGTAAGGTATACAAAATGGAAAAACTGTTAATGTGGTTTTTTTTTTTAAGTACAAATTTTCAAGTACTGTGCAGTGATGTATGGTTTGTTTGTTTGTTCATGGTGGTAACTGTAATAACTGAAGTGGTTGTGGTTTTCCAGAGAGGGTGCTTTTGGACACTTGCATTTCAACCACATGTGAAGCTCTGCTGCAAATGTGTCTCACATCTGTTTCAAGTCCTGTTTTTACTGAGCAACAACAGAGTATTCTGTTTCAAAAGAGACGCGTTTTCTTCATTTTACAACCTCGTCACACGGTGAGCGTTTTCCAGAGAGGGCTTTTTTTTTCCACAGACAAAGGATATTGTCAGAGGCACTCAGTTTACGAAAAGAAAAAAAAAATCTAGCTTTCACTTAAATATCTTTCTGTCGTGAATGAAAGTATACATCCCAAAGTAAAACCTAGTTAGTGTAAAAACACACAAAAAATGCAATTCTGAATTTAACCAGTAAAATCTAAGTGTAATAATTAAAGTGCATATCCTGGACCAATTTCTTTCTTTTTTTTTTTTATTTATAAATAAATAAATAAAGTATGTCCCTTTACACACTCATCCAGAAGGGTAATTTTGCACAAGGCCATCTGTCTACAGCAGAAAAAAATAAAATAAAGCGCGTCTGGAAAAATCCCAAGGGAGCCTGGAGCCAGAATCGTGACGGTCTCTGCAGAAGTGCCAGCAGGCTGCGAGAGCTTTGCACGGTTTCAGTGCACAGCCTGTGTAGACCAAGCGCTCCCATTTCTCTCTCATTGTCCGGTCTTTTGGGAAACGATGAGTACTAATCCCATCAAGCAAGGTGTTGCTACACCTTCCTACGATACATCTGTTAACCATTTTAATAATTACGCGATAACGTTGAGAAATTTGCAGAAAGCCACCAGGTCATTTTCTCATAAACAAACCAGCGCTGACGTAGGATTCAGAAGGAGGCGTCCCGCACGCGACGTCACAAAAATCAATGTTTGCCAGGAAATCCAAATGCCAAGTTTTTTCAGAGGCGGACCAATTCGCCTCAAATGGCTTGATTTCAACTGAATTTTTCTGGTATTGCGCAAGGTAAAAAACTTGCACAAAATGCAAAATGTGACAGATATTTGACAAGTTTAATATTAAATAGGAGAATTACATTGATCTTGCTCCTGAATTTACCCATGATATGCACTTTTATGGTAGGATTAAATGAAATGACCACAAGGTCAAAACTGAGCTCGCATTTGACTCTTACAAAGATTTATAAGAGACATTACGACTGTAGGTTGGGCTGGTGTGCCCCTGTAAAATAATGTATAAAAATCTCTATCATATAGACTGGACCTAGTTGGTGTTATTCGAAACAGCCCATATGGCCCTGACCATCACACCCATATATGGTTCTTCCCCAAACTGTTGCCACAACTTTGGAAACGCACAACCAACTGTTTTTGTATGTGATAACACTGCAATTTCTCAGAGGCCCAATCATTTCCCAGCATGACCCTTCCCCTGTGCACAAAACGAGGTCCATGAAGACCAGGTTTGCCAAGGTTGGAGTGGAAGGACTCTAGTGTCCTGCACAGAGCCCTGACCTTGACCCTACTGAACATCTTTGGGATTAAATTGGAATGCTGACTACATACAAGGCCTCTTCACCAGACCTCAGTGTCTGACCTCACGAATGCTCTTGCAACTGAAGGAATACAAATCCTCACAGTCATGCTCCAAGATCAAGTGGAAAACCTTCTCAGAAGGGTGAGGTTCTTATAACAGCAAAGGGGGACTAAATCTGGAGTGAGATTTTCAACAGGCACACATGGGCGTGATGACTAGGTGTCCACAAACATTCGGCCATATTGTGCATTTCTGAGATGTACGCTAACGTGTAATTGATGCCTTGACTGAAGATAATATTACTCGCTTTAAGAGGCTGTGGTGTGGATGAGATGAACCATAGGTGATTTATACGGGTGTGGATTTTAAAATATGTAGGGGACAAGAATAAGGGGGTAAAATGGCCAAGCCGAATGATCAACGAGAGACGAGTTACCAGGAAAACCCAGCTGTAAACATGCTTGCACACAGGGATGGGTGTGGAGCAGTTTACAGGTGATGTAATTATTTATTTATTATGCCTTTACAGCTATGTGGTGGCATTATGTTTCCTGGTTGAGCATGCATCCGTGTGTCAGTCTGAGATTCTTGTCGGAACGGTATCTCAAGAAGGAGTGGTTGCATGCTTGTTGGATTTTATACAGCGTCATCAGTGTAACCAGTAGATGAACTGATTAGATTTTGGAACTGATCAAAATGAGGTCACAGCAAGGTCAAATGTCTGCCTTTAGTAGCCTCTTTTTCTGTTTTTAAAGTACTTTTTAACCATATTTCAGGCATACAAATTCGTTACAAGAAGGGCTCGACTCGTTTGTGGCAGAGGCATCCCCATTGACATTCTTGGCATGGAGTTCTACTTGCTGTATTTTGTTTATTTATAAAATATAATTATTTTTAGGTATTGCCCATCCCAAGTGCATCATCTTTCCCCCATCTGACTGCTGCAGTTTGTAACCCAAGCTGCATTTGTAGGGGTTATAAATAGTCCGGTCCTCTGAACAGGTGGTGTGGCCAAGCAGACAGCCTTAGCAGTCCGAGCCATGACGATGCACAACAATCAGTACGTCCTCTAGAGAACCGGCCTCGATCATGTACTGCTGCACTTAACCTTTTTTGGGTGCATGAATACCATGGCTGGTGTTTCTTTCGTAGAGAGCCAAGGTGTTAACAGCAGCTGGCCAGACACCCCTACCCCTCCTCCTCCTCCTGTCCCGTTCTGGGCTTGCCCTTGGGGACGACAGGCACCGATTGTAGATGTTGACTAATAACTTGGATCTCCTGTATACTGGAGTTTACACTGAAGCTCGATCCTGCTGACAACTTTCATTTTCTTGCTGGAACAATCCGCACCACTGGCTTGTGCAGTAAAGCATCCAGAGAGCCGGATTGTGGGTGGCTCGGTGCCAAAAAGACCTATTCCATGAACGCCATAGAAAAGGCATGATAAAACTTTTTTTGGCTGCCGTGTCATTACCTAGAGCAGTGATTGCATATCTCATGATCACGTCTCAGGCCCATTTGTGTAATGGCTTCGTAATACATTTCAGTAGCTATTTGTGGAAGCATGTAATGGACTTAGGGGTTATGTTTGCTCAAAGGAGCTTAAAGCTGCTCTAATCTTTAATGCTAAATTGAGGTGGTGGATCAAACTCATGAGCAAAAAAAAAAAAAAAAAAAAATCACTGATTTAATGAATTAATTGCAGCTTTGGATTGGGGTTCTTGAGTATCGTGTGTTTTTGTTTAGTAATGCTGATATTTATTTTTATGTGCCAGTGAAATGGAGCATTAAGCGCTTTTGCCACGGAGGTTTCTAAATACATCGGGCTTAATCCGGGTTTTTAATTTCATGTTAATTTGTTACTAACGAGTAATACATAAGCAAGTGCCCTTATTCTCAAAGCACCAATGTTTGAATTGAACGTTTAACTTGTGTAATCAATTCATATATGAAGGACCTTGCTGTAAAAAGGCAAGATCATTATCTAAACATCAGAAAGCGAAGTTTCAATTTAAAATTGTATTTCAGTCTATTTTGGTCCGGATGTTAAGCAAAAAAAACAAACAAAAAAAAAAAGGAATTGTTCGTTTTGTGATGGAAGCATGAAATTTGGCACACGAGCTCAAGTTGATGTATATAATAATTCTAGATATGGGGGCATTTGATTCATTGTGGTTGCAAGAAAGGGTGTTCAGGTCGATGTAAATGCATGAAGGCTAATCTTCGGTGTACAGCGTGTTATGCTTCTGTGGTGGGATTGTAATCAGAAGTATTTTTTCAATATCTTGATATTACATAATCATATGAATCTATATTAACAGCTAAATCTTTGAACTGAAGATGTTCTGGCAACCTTTTTATTTACTTAATACTGTATCCCTGTGTCATGTGACTCGTCATGTGACTAATCGTGATATCTTTGAAAACAAGAAATTCTCTATTTCTAAGGTAGACATTCAATGTTTGTTTTGTTTTTTGTAAGCTATCTTTATAAAAATACCTTGAAAACAAAAGAAAATTCGTTTAGCCTTGTTTTCATGTTGGGCCAATTTTTGCACGTATGTATTCCAGGGTTTAGAAGCCCAATTTGGAATGTCCCCATATCTAGAATTATGTATGTTATGTATGTATGTAATGTATGTTAGTTATGTATTAATTAAATAAATACATTTTGCATAGGGAGCCACACAATTTAAGTACTCTCACAGACCAACCTTTTCTACCCATAACGTTAGCAGACGTTCTTATCCAGAGCGACATACAACATACCCAGAGCAGCCTGGGGAGCAGTTGGGGGTTAGGTGCCTTCCTCAAGGGCACTTCAGCCATTCTTGCTGGTCCAGGGAATCGAACCAGCAATCTTTTGGTCCCAAAGCTGCTTCACCCCCATTAAAATGGGAGACGATCCACATGACATAGGAATAATTTATCCACATGTAGAATAATTTATGCAGTACTCTCAGATATTAACAGACACCACCCAGACACTGGATATTAAAGGAGAACCAAAGGCAAATTTATCATCAAAATTCTATTTCTCTCATTTTATTAAATATAGGAATGCATTTTTGATCGCTATTTTGTCACTGCTATAGCAAGTTATGAGTGTTTGAAATATGCTATGTAATACATCAGTCCATATGTCAAAGCAATGGGCGTAAATCAGATTCGTTGAAACCTGTGCGAGACATCGTAGGACGGAAGTAAAACGTACAGCGGAAATCAAAGTGACCGACATCTACCAATGTCGGCAAAAGACGCGCGCGCCCTCTTTCGAATGCTGACGTAATCAAGCTGGAAGTTTTTTTTTTTGATGGCAATCAGGAAAGTTTGGAAAAAAAAGTAGGCAGTAATCGTCATTTAAACTCGTTTTTGTGCAATATTTCGTTTGGGAAAATTTTCAAAACGGCGGCACTGACACCTGGATGACACGTCACGTTTCAAAGTCTCGCACAAGTCTCATGATCATGTGGATAAGCGACGCCTGCTGTGGACCAAACAAACTAAATTTAACACGGCTAAAAACCGAATAGGCCGATAACATTTAATTGCAATTAGTTGATGAGTCATGATAAGATTAGTAAAACCAAAAACGTAATTGAATAACATGTTAATTATGAAATAAAGCAAGTTTAAAGATGACTTCAGTTCCCCTTTGAATGTGTGTGGACACCCCGACTTTCTGCCACAGTACATTGTGAATGTTTCCATTTCATGAACTAAAAATTGGCCAAAACACAGAAAACAAACAAGACAAAATGAGCATTTCCACCATTTTATGTCTGAGTTTGACCATCTTCTAATACCCTGTCCACACTAGGGATTTTGTACCGATACGAAACTACTTTCATACCGCAACACCTGTCCACACTAGCAACTATACCGGTACTGTAGCAGTATAACTGTATCGGTACGAAACCCACAAATGTATGGGTTTCGTACCGGTACAGTATCGGTACTGTAGCGCTTCGCTGTAATGTGGACAGATGAAGCGGCTCTGTATCGATACAAATATAATGCGCAATGAACCATTCCTACTTCTTCCGGGTTATTCATACAATACACCCGTGCTTTCCAGCTGTAAATAAAACGTCAAAATGGCTCAAAACGACTGTGGAGCTACATGGAGCAAAGAAAGGGGGGAGAAAGGGAGAGGGGGAGAAAGGGAGGGGGAAAGAGGGAGGAAGAAAGGAGGAAGAGGGGAAAAGGGAGGGGAAGAGAAGGGAAGAGGGAGAAAGTGAGACTCGTTTTCTTTGTTTCTTTCTCAACTGCCTCGCGCATTTTATACGATTCGACTGAATAAATGACCACCAGAAATACAGACTGTACATTGACAACAAAAAGCGCGCACACGTTGTTTCATCCGCCATATTCTCGGAAGGAAGTTACTCGGTAACCACGGAAACATTTCGCGCACGCGCAGTTCAACTTCCGCGAAAGAAAACCGCACACATTTCTCGCGAGTGTGGACAGATGCACTAAACTGTACCGGTATACTTTGTATCGATACAGTTACACCACTTTCGTACCGGTATAAGTGTGAACACAGCATAAGAAGCAGCATGTTATTTGTCACACGTACGCTCAAGCACAGACTTAAGCACACAGCGAAATGTCTCTGCATTTAACCCATCTGAAACAGTGAACACACATATGCATGCACCCCCCCCGAGCAGTGGGCAGCTATGCTACAGCACCCAGAGAGCAGTTGGGGGTTAAAGTACATATCACGGGTAAATTCAGGCACAAGATCAATGTAATTCTCCTATTTTATATTAAACTTTGGTCAAATTAGAGCCCTGCACTCCCGCGGGAGTCCCGCGGGACCTGCCGCAAAGCAGTGCGGCGCGGGACAAATTTTGAAAGCTCATTGCGGGTGCGGGCGGGACCGGAAGTGCACATATGCGCGCGCGGGCGGGAGCGGGAGTGCACATATGTGGCGCGGGTGGGAGCGGTGATAAGCTGCAGTCCCGCTAACTAAAAACGTGCTTGAAATAAAATTTATAAATTATTAATTTATGTCTATCATATATAATTTGTGCTGGATATTTTATTTGGCATTAATAAAAACATTTTAAGATGCCTAAATTTGCAGAGAGAGTCAGATTGAGTGAGAAACAGCATCTTAAACTTGCCATTGATCACTCTAATGACTCGCAGTTCACACCCAGTTAGCAAGAGAACCATGAATGAATTGATTTACTTGTTGCGTTAGTCTACAACTTTAACCAGAGAGACAGGTTACACAGTGACGGTAGGCTTGACTCAAATGCTATCCCAGAAATCCTTCCTGTAATATGCAAATTTGGCTGTCCAATCAGAGGCGGCCAAATTTGCATATTACAGGAAGGATTTCTGGGATAGCATTGAGTCAAGCCTACCGTCACTGTGTAACCTGTCTCTCTGGTTAAAGTTGTAGACTAACGCAAGCAGGAAATCAATTCATTTCTTTTACTAGCTTTGCTATTAAAAAACAAACAAACAAACAAACAAACAAAAAAACATTGGTACAAAGCAAGCCCATTCACTTTTTTATGCTGATCAGAGAATTACAATGGTTTCTCATGTGATAAAAATGTGTGATTTGCGATTAAATATTTTAATCGTTTGACAGCACTAATTATTATTATTAGAGATATTACATGCTGAATTCAGAAATAAGGTAAACAATAACAAACGTGAGCTGTAGATATTTATGCTCAAATCCACTCAAAGTAGGGAGCGGGGCACCATCACGCTGTGTCAAGACAAGAACTTTCCTGAGAAATAACGCGAACGTCTGCATCATGCGGGATTTGCGGGCGGGAGCAGGACAAAACATGGCAGGCGCGGGCGGGACTGAAAATCATAATTCTTTGCGGGCGCGACTGCACAATGTGGGCGCGGGCGGGAGCGGGACTGAAAAATCCAACCCGCGCAGACCTCTAGGTCAAATATCTGTCACATTTTGCGCAATTTTTTTTTACCTTGCACCAGGGCTCTACACTAACTTTTTTTTTTCAGGAGCACACGTGCTCCTAAGTTAAAAATTTTAGGAGCACAGGGAAAAAAATGGGGGCACAAGCACAAGTAGGTTTTCATTTTAAAGGTTTATTGCAGCGCAAACCTTAGACACACCAACACATAAAATGCAAAATTCAATTGAGAATGAATGAATGAACAAACAAACAAATGAATAATGAACAACTGAATGAATGAACAAATAGTAGCTAAACAGAGAGCAGAGCTCAGCAGAGCCAACAACATCATCAAGGACAGCTCCCACCCTGGCTCTGAGTTCTTTGACTTGCTGCCCTCAGGCAGGCGTTACAGCTGCATCAAAGCAAGGACCAACAGACTCAAAAACAGTTTTTTCCCCACAGGCCATAACCACCTCGAATAATTAGCCTTTTTCACATTACATCACTTGCAGGGGAACTCATACCCGTTTTCAGCCTTTTGAATGGAAGATGAGGTATACGGCAGCAACACATGTTAACAAAACTGTATCATTCACAGATAAGATTGATAATAATATTGCGCATTGTTGTTTATCATTACGTATTGTTAGCGACCATTCCAGTCACCTGTCTGCCTTGTTTTGGAAAGGAAGTTTACTGACTTTCTATGATTGCTACTTGTTAGCCAGCAGATTAGCATGCCGCCTCTTCTTCCATTCAAAAGGCTGAAAACGGATCTGAGGTTCTTCTGCAAGTGACGTAATGTGAAAAAGGCTAATTACATGCACTTCTGGCAGGTGCAACAATGCACCAACAAGGACCTAAAAGGACAATACTCTCACACTTACCTGATACAGTGCAATACTTATTACAGTGCAACTTTTTACTTTTATAGCTTTTGTATATTTTATATTTCTACACTTTTACATCCATACCCAATACAATGCAATACCAAATACAGTGCAATATCCTGAGTTTTGTAGCTGAACTGAGTTCCTATAACTAATGTGCAATTAACATCTGCAACTCAACACGCCCAGTTGTGTGTATATATATATTCTTTGTTTTTCTGCTGTGTTGTGACATGCACCATTTGTATATACTGTATATTATTTGTTTTTCTGCTGTGTTGTATGTTCCCATCTAAATGTTTGCACTGGGGTGTGTGCTTTCCATCTCATTATATAATTTTCCCACACCTTCTCCCGTCGTTCTAGCTTTCTTCACTACACTTTCTTCCTCATCCGTTCTTTTACTCGTTTCCACCATCATTGCTTTTAAAAAAGGCCGTTATTCTCTGCATAGCGAGTATATTTCTCAGCTCGGTCCGAACCAGCTCTCAGTTGAATGATCTGATGAATCCCTAAAAAGCACTTTTCCCACCTAATGCCACACCCACAACATACAACCGTGGGAAAGAGGGGCAATCACAGAAAGATGTGGTAGAACGGCAAAAAAAAGTAACTTTTTCACTCCCCCCGGCTACCATGGGAACCACTGCAGTGCAAGACAGAGGCAATGCACGCAACTACAGACAGGGAGCAAGGCGCAGGCAGAACACACACACACACTTGCAACAATACAGGCCGTTACTCGTTACACTATATTAGGTAGGCTATCCAGTGCTGGATTTACATACTTTGCAGTTTAACGTCTGATACATTTTAGAATGTTAAACTCGTCGCGTCTGTGCTCAGTGCTTTCCTAAATTGTCGGCCGCAAGAAGCCCTCGCACAAATGCGCGTTTTTTTTTCGTCGATCGCATGCCGAAAAATTCGCTTGCAAATACGAGTGAAATGTGCGCACTGTAGAGCCCTGCCTTGCGCAATACCAGAAAAATTCAGTTGAAATTAAGCCATTTGAGGCGAATTGGTCCGCCTCTGAAAAAACTTGGCATTTGGATTTCCCGGCAAACATTGATTTTCGTGACGTCGCGTGCAGGACGCCTCCTTCTGAATCCTACGTCAGCGCTGGTTTATGAGAAAACGACCTGGTGGTTTTCTGCACATTTCTTCAACGTTATCGCGTAATTATTAAAATGGTTAACAGATGTATCGTAGGAGGGTGTAGCAACACCAATCTTGATGGGATTAGTACTCCATTTTCCAAAAGACCAGACAATGAGAGAGAAATGGGAGCGCTTCGTGCGAGGCACGCGGAAAAATTGGCTACATGCTACAGACTACAGCATTATTTGCGGTGCTCACTTCACAAGGCCCGACGACTTTGAGAACTATTTGCAGCGGGAAATGGGCTTCACGAGGCAACTTGATCTGAAAAAAGACGCAGTTCCATCTGTCAGAATGCCCAAAGCAACACCGTCTCCATCTGTGTCAGTGTCACCGAAGGAGCCAGCCGTGTTCATCTCCCAACAGAAGGCGAAGTGCTGCATCCACGGAGTCCCTCAAAGCCGAGGACCAAGCAGAGCCGAGAAAAACGCCAAGAAAAATCAGCAATTCACAAGTTGACTGTTGCCAGGGTAAGAAATAATTCTGACATCTCATTATATTCTTCATCCAAAGGTGAAGTAACATTGCGCTCAGGTGACAATTCCATATTTCAATGCAAAATCGCTAGCTGCTAAACTTGGTCTACACAGGCTGTGCACTGAAACCGTGCAAAGCTCTTGCAGCCTGCTGGCGCTTCCGCAGGCGACGTCACGAATCTGGCTCCAGACTCCCTTGGGATTTTTCCAGATGCTTTTTATTTTATTTTTTTCTGCTGTAGACAGATGGAAAAAAATTGTGCAAAATTACCCTTCTGGATGAGTGTGCAAAGGGACAAACTTTCAAATATATTTAAAAAAGAAACAAAAAAAAAACCAAATTGGTCCAGGATATGCACTTTAAGTGCCTTGCTCAAGGCCACCCCCATGTTAACCTAAAGGCCAATTTATGCTGACAACCCAGTCCTCGCAGACGGCGCCGCAGATAGTGTCTGCGTAGCCCCCCCACCTTCGCAGACGCTCTGCGCGCACCTCCCAAAAATTGTGACCACCGCAGAAGCCTCGCAGACAGCGTCGCAGACAAGAGGGCTCTGATTGGTCCACTCTACATCCGCTGTACACGCACTTCCGCTTCCCTACTTTCCCGGTTTGGTTTGTTTTCACGACCGCCATTTTAAAAAACACGCACGGAGATGGAGCAGCATGAAGAACGGTTGATTGAGGAAGTGAGGAAGTACGTACATCTATACGACTCCAGTTCTAGTCATTATAAAAAAAAAAAAAAAAAGAAGTTCTAGTCATAATAAGTAACCGGAGGATAAACACTCCACTAACCACACCCACCAATTACTCCTAGCGATTTTGCGACTTCACGCCCCCTTGCGTTCTGGCGGTGAATAACATTGCGCACGCCTATTACTCCCCGCTCAACGATAAATTACAACTGTCTGCGAAAAGCTATCTGCGAAAGCCTTGTCGCAAGAGCATGCAGAGGCCTTAACTGCATGTCTTTGAACTGCGGGGGAAACTGGAGCACCCAGAGGAAACCCACACAGACACGGGGAGAACATGCAAACTCCACACAGAAAGGCCCCCTTCGTTGGCCGTTGGACCCAAACCCAGAACCTTCTTGCTGTGAGGCGACAGTGCTAACCACTTCGGTGACATCCCGAACAAATACATTTAAATAAGGTTAACTAGATACTTATCTAAAATGTCAAATAAAGTTGAACACAGATTTATTAAATGAACTTAAAGTTTTATGAATGAACAACATAAACCAAGGACTCCCAAAAGGTACAGCCAAGAGCACTAGAGACACGGGGAAGGGGTGGAGAGGGTTTAAAACAACTGTGTGACTGTCAATCATTTTAGATTCATACGCCAATTTGCTTACCTGATGCTTTTCCAATCAATTTTGAATTTTTGGGTCTCGTTCCATGCAAATAGACAAGAGTATGGTCTTGTATGAGCGAAAATAACTGCCTGGGAGTGAAACAACTTGCAGTTTAAAAAAAAAAAAAAAAAAAATATATATATATATATATATATATATATATATATATATATATATATATATATATATATATATACACACACAAAAAAAAAGGGAGCACCATACACAGTACACTAAACGAGATACAACATGCAAAGAGCATTACATCATTCTAATACTTCAATTCTCTCATAAGGTTACAGGTCGGTTTTGAAAGGTAATTTTTTTTTTTTTTAAAGAAACGGATTTCAGCAGCTCGACTGGATACACATCCTCACACATGTTGAATGCAGTGAGAGACAACTGTTACTGAGGTTCTCACTCCAGGTGACACCTCCAAGTAGCACATGTGGTGTTGAATACTGAGGCATCCAAAGAGAACAACAGAAAAAAGAAAAGAAAAAAACCCACAGCCCTTTAAGGCAAAGCTATACATGTACAGCACCAATCAGCTGAGTAAACACAGCTTTTAGACACAGCTCAGATTTTACACTCAATCCCTTTTACTACACCTTGCCTGAGAATTTCAAGTCCATCCTCATGAACGCACAAGGCTACTACACACACAGCCCAGCCATCCATCATGCCCGAAACCATGAAATCCTTGACCTTCTGCCCCTGAAACTGTTGTCACTGACCAGTCATTCAGCACAAACCGCAGAGCGAAACCAGAAATGTAGGTCTCATGTGCAAACATGCTGCCAAGAAACACAGTATCAGTGAAAAGGGGAACTGGAAGTTTTACTTACAAAACACTGTGGCTATGAGTTTCGACAGACTTCAGATGAAGACGTTCACATCACTTACAACTGTTGTCATTTATATATAAAGCTTATTAAGATCAGTATTCTAATTCAGGTCATTCAAATTACATGAGAATAAGCAAAGCCTTGCTCTAAGACAGAACGTGTGTCCAAAAGAGCCAGACTTAATTATTAGCTTCTGTAAATCGTCTCAAGCTTATACAAGTCCAAGCACAGGCTGCAACCAGAGAAACACATCAGCTAGCAGGACTCAGCAGGTACACCTTTCTTTTGCTTTCTTTATTTCGGGCGGTGGAAGAACCACCTCACCACACAAGGCCCCGTGCTCTCTTCTAGAAACAGCCGCTAATTACTTTCTGATGCTAACCTCTAGCCCTCTGCTAGCAGCTAAGATTAGCCATATGTTGCAACACTTAAAATGGAAATGCTCATTTGGACAGTGAAAAATAAAATAAAATACAGGGTTTTTTCTAGAAAAATTTAGTATGAGGGTGCTCACCATGGCGAGGGAGCGAAGCCGGGGTGGGGTGCCGGTTGTCCCCCCCCCCGCGCCGTGCAAAGCCTTTGAAAAATGCTCCAATGGGACATTCTGAGGCTATCTGATAGGGAAATTGTAACAAATTGTCTGTCAACATTGAAAAAGAAAGTAGTAATCTTCTTCTGCCCCGGACAGTCTTTGGCTTTCTTCCGCTTCGTGCCGCGGGATGACATCTTTAAATGCTCAAGTGTCAACAAAAACAACTCGCGAACTACTTCTGTCAAAAGCTCCCGCACCGGTGGGTGAAAGGTCATTCGGTCTCGAGAAATCTCGCTCTACAAGTCAGCTGACCTTGTATGTAACCCATGTCAAATCTCGCGAGAGCAGCCGCGACAAGTAAACAGCTAAACAACATGGCACCTCAGTCTGGAAAACGCCAATTCGGATTGTTTTTGCACCGTCTGGCGGTGTATCTACTATGATTGGAATATTTTTGGAGCAATTATAACGTATTTGATGATCAGACACATTGTCACGTAGTGTTGCTGGGATGTTTTCACGGAGTCGGTAAGAGGGCGCACGCCGAGAGTAAGAGGGCGCAGCGCCCCTGTTCCCCCGTTTAGACAAAAGCCTGAAATACAAGAGCGAGCTAATCAGCAGTGTTCTGTAACAGTTCAGCACTCCAAATTAGGGATAAGGTCATACTATTTAATATACTTTATTCAAATATTAAATAATAAATTACACATTTCTGAGTATTATTTAAATTCGCAAGAGCTGTATGGTTGGGGTGTTCACAAGATAGTGTGAGAAAAACTAATTTGCTACAAGTTTAAATGCTTCAACATTCATAAAAAAAAAAAAACACAGGTGCATCTCAAATAATTATATCGTGAAAAAAAAATTCAAAAATTTCCAATAAGTGAAAATTTAATATATTCTAGAGACTCATTACATGCAAACTAAAATGTTTCAAACATTCTCTTTTAAATTTTGATAATTATGGGCGACAGCTCAAAAAAAACACTTAAAGATCTCAAAATATTAGAATATTTAATTTCGAGCTTGAGTAAATTACCATTCAAACAGTATAAGTACTGTGTATCTTTCGGTCTAGTTCAGTACACACAACTACTGTACAATCATGCGGAAGACTGCTGACTTGACAGTTGTCAAGAAGACGATCATCGACACCCTCCGCAAGGAGGTTAAGTCACAGAAGGTCACTGCTGAAAAGACTGGCTGGAAAAGGTACACAAAACAACAGGGATGAACGCAGCCTTGAGAGGATTGTCAAGAAAAAAAGTCAAGAACTTGGGAGAGCTTCACAAGGAGTGGACTGAGGCTGGTATCAGTGCATCAAGAGCCCCCCCACCACACACGTCTTCAGGAAAGGGGCTACAACTGTCGCATTCCTAATATCAAGCCACTCCTGAACCAGAGACATCATCAGAAGCGTCTTATCTGGGCTAAGGAGAGAAAGAACTGGACTGTTGCTCAGTGGTCTAAAGTCCTCTTTTCAGATGAAAGTAAATTTTGCATTTCAATTGGAAATCAAGGTCCGAGAGTCTGGAGGAAGAGTGGAGAGACACAGAATCCAAGGTGTTTGAAGTCCAGTGTGAAGTTTCCACAGTCTGTGATGATTTGGAGTGCCATGTCATCTGCCGGTGTTGGTCCACTGTGTTTTATCAAGTCCAAAGTCAACACAGCCATCTACCAGGAGATTTTAGCATTTGATGCTTCCATCTGCTGACCAGCTTTATGGAGATGCTGATTTCCTTTTCCAGCAGGACTTAGCACCTGCCCACAGTGCCAAAACTATGACCACATGGTTTGCTGACCATGATATTACTGTTCTTGATTGGCCAGCCAACCCACCTGACCTGAACCCCAAAGAGAAACTATGAGATATTGTCAAGAGGAAGATGAGAAACACCCGACCCAAAAATACAGATGAGCTGAAGGCTGCTATCAAAGCAACCTGGACTTCAATAAACACGTCAACAGTGTCACAGGCTGATCGCCTCCATGCCACGCTGCATTGATGCAGTAATTCATGGTAAAGGATCCCCAACCAAGTACTGACTGTATAAATGAACATACTTTTCAGAAGTTGGACATTTCTGTATTGTAAATCCTTTTTTGATTGATCTTAGGAAATATTCTAATAATTTAAGATACTGGATTTATGATTTTCAAGCGCTATAAGCCATAATCATCAAAATGAAAACAAAAAAGGCTTGAAATATTTCACTTTACATGTAATTAATATAGGATATATGAATGTTTACCTTTTAGAATTAAATTACCAAAAGAAATTAATCTTCTAATTTTTTGAGACGCACCTGTAAAACGTAGCTCAATTTAAGGCAAAGAGACAGGGGAAAGATTGTGAACTTACGTTGAATCAATTACCTGTTAACAAGATCAAGAATGTTGCAAAACTGAAGCCAGGACTGTAAATAAGCAAGTAATTAGCTGTAACTTGGCACGTAATAACGTATTGTGCAACGATAACTCGAGATACAAATTTAGGAGTATTTGCATCATTAAAAAAATAATTTAAAAAAAAGGTGATTAATATCAGCTTGTGTAATCTTAGTTTTCCCTAGCTGTAACTGTGTTTAGACAGCAGAAGACAACATAAAACCAGGAGAATGCAAGTGAGTTCACTGTAGACAGAAGTCACACAGCTCTAATGCTGCGAAAACACACAATATTAAAATGGGAAAAAGCTGCTGCATTCTTGACTGTACAAGAAACTGGAGTGCTTTTTTTTTTTTTTTAAAAACACTACTGAAATCTAAATAAAAAGAAAATGGAGGTAATGCTCGTAAATTTTATTATGAAAAGGCTGTTATGAACTTTTCATTTTTAAATATTAGTTAATAGGCTATTTTACTCCAACCTTTACAAATACGGGTAAATTACTGTTGGTTATTAAGAAAATTTTTTAAAAAGTTGCTTTTTTAAATTTAACAAAAGGAATATTTAAGTCAATAAAGATTAGGAAAATGTCACTTTTTTGGTAATAATTTTTTTTTCAAAAACATTGTGGGAAAATCGAATCGTGAACCCAACATCATGAATAGAATCAAATTATTAATTGAGTGAATGATTACATACCTAGCTTTAACTAATCATTATAAAAATTAAATAAAATTATTAAAAACTGCATGTGCTCTGTGGGAAACAGCAGGACAGATACTAGCTGAACTCTTGTATATATGAAGCCTCCCTGGTAAACCACACATGGTTTCATTTTCTTAATTTTAATCTCTGCTTTTGTTTTGAGAGTGGCACACATTCACGGCTTTATCTGTTCGGCAGCACGAATAAAGGAAGACGACGCATTAAAGAATGAGGTTTTGTTGCTCTGCTTTGAAGCCCGAAAGCAGGTTATTAAGGTTCGTACAGGGTGTAAAATAGACTAAAAGTAAATATGAGATACAAAACGCTTCATTTCTGTTGATCTTAAAGCTGCAGATACAACATTTACCTGCCAATGTTTGGAATCTACTGGTGATTTGCGAAACCATCGTCAATCGTCCCAAGCCTTTATCAGCATATCATGGCTGTGTGTCTCATCACCAACAAGTCACTGCGCAATATTTTTAGCTCAGTGTCACAGTAAATCTGCAAATGACTCAGTACTGTGAAATAAAGAGCTACTCCCCCCCCCCCCATGTCTGTATTTATAAATGGACTTTCACCGATCTCTCTCAGCAGCTCAGCTATGAAAGCTAACCAGTAAATGAAGACACATTTGCATTTGATTAAACTTTAATTGCACGTGAGGCGTGAAAACCCAAACCAGACCATTCCAAGTCTCTCGATAGTAAAAATGGTGGTTTATGCAGTACAAAGGGATTGTTACTCATCAGCAAAAGGAAGCCAGTTCAACATGTCACAAGTTAACTCGGTGCTTTGTGTTGGTTAGGATGTTGTAAAATACAAAATTAAGTTTCAGAGTAAATAAATAAATAAATAAATGAGAGAATACATGCCCATCCCCAGTGTCTACCAGCTCCATACCTTCAACTCATTTAGACTGAAGATAATTCTGCAAAATGAAGAACTTCTGTCCATTAGCCAGCAAACCTTTTCAGACGACACTGAATTTTTCATTTCTGCTAAATTAATAATGACATTTCAATAAAAGCTTAAGCTGTCCATTAGTAATAGTCCATTATAGCTTTATTACAAACAGTTGGGAGCGCGTTTCCTGTTGCTGAAGTAAACTTGAGTGATCCAAGAAACAAAGAGACCCAGGTTGTTTTCAGGTAGAGGGTAACGGGGTGCCAAAACATATTAAATACTGTAACTACTCGGCATGAGAAAATACACGAAACCCATGACGAGATGCATCCCAATACAAGCTTCACAAGATGATATGGAAATGAGACCACAGAAATGTATTCAAAATATTCAATTTTATTTTTTTCACTGTCCAGTTTCCATCAAATCGTGCACTCTGATTGGCTCGCGAGCGATCTGGAAACCTACGATCCGGACCCCGGTTACAGACCGTTGGCGACTCGCTCGTTCACAACATAGTAGCAATTTTTTGTCAACATTTATTTTCGCATTTCTCAGTATAATAGCATTAATTTTACAGCATGGATAGTGAGAACGACAGTGTTCACAGCGAAAGCGAGTTTTACTACCCTGAGGAAGACGAAATAAAAGAAAACATTTCAGGAGAAAGCTGAAAACAAGCTTGTAGCAGGTTTGTTCTAAATATGGTTTCCCTTTCGGGAGCTCTCGTTTTCTGTTAGAATTTGGTAAAAGATACTATTTACCAGCTTAAAGTGCATATCACGGGTAAATTCAAGAGCAAGATCAATGTAATTCTATTTTATATTAAACTTTGGTCAAATACCGTATTGGCCCGAATATAAGACGACCCTGAATGCAAGACGACCCCCCCTTTTCCAAGTTTATCTTTGGGGAAAAAGTTTTTTGAAGACCAAATGTTCATTCATATAAAGCGTATTTATTTCAAAATTCTGTTTAAAATTAGAGGCTTTTGTTTTTCACATTTAAATAGAGGTCATTTCAGTCTCATTTCCGTGAACACTTTTCATAGAAGTAAAAAAAGAGGCTAAGCTGCAGGCTACTAGACAAGCCAAATTAAAACATTTAAATTGCATTAATTCAACAAATTTGTCAGGTTTAGATTGAAAGTTCATAAACTTCAGAATGCCAATGCATTAACTTCCCATAGCCTACGGGTATATGGAATAAATTTGCAGAACAGTGCAAATGCTTTAAACAATGCATTAAACAATACATTAAGGTTTACAATAATAAACAACTGAAACAATGGAAAGGGTAGTTTGCTAAATTACAGCTACTCAGCACAGAGATCCTCAGCCTCACTTTGCTCACTCTCACTGTCCTCACTTTCACTTTCGTTTTTGGCAGCATTTTGTCTAGTCCGCGAATTTAAGACGACCCCCCTTTTTAAGAGCCATTTTTTACAACAAAAACACCATCTTATATTCGAGCCAATACGGTATCTGTCACATTTTGCATTTTGTGCAATTTTTTTTACCTTGCACAATACCAGAAAAATTCAGTTGAAATCAAGCCATTTGATGCGAATTGGTCCGCCTCTGAAAAAACTTGGCATTTGGATTTCCCGGCAAACAGTGATTTTCGTGACGTCGCGTGCGGGACGCCTCCCTCTGAATCCTACGTCAGCGCTGGTCTGTTTATGAGAAAACGACCTGGTGGTTTTCTGCAAATTTCTTCAACGTTATCGTGCAATTATTAAAACGGTTAACAGATGTATCGTAGGAGGGTTTAGCAACACCAATCTTGATGGGATTAGTACTCATCGTTTTCCAAAAGACCGGACAATGAGAGAGAAATGGGAGCGCTTGGTCTACACAGGCTGTGCACTGAAACCGTGCAAAGCTCGCGCAGCCTGCTGGCGCTTCTGCAGATAACGTCACAATTCTGGCTCCAGACCCTGTTGGGATTTTTCCAGACGTGTTTTGTTATTTTATTTTTTTCTGCTGTAGACAGATGGCCTTGTGCAAAATTACCCTTCTGGATGAGTGTGTAAAGGGACATACTTTCATATAAAAAAAAAACAAAACGATATTGGTCCAGAATATGCCCTTTAAGGTCGGTCTGTATCGTGAAATACCGTGACCTCGGCCTTGAAAATACTGACCGAGGCCCCTTTTCAAGACCTCGGTCACGGTATTTCACGATGCGGACCTCCCAGCTGGTAAATATATGTTTATTGCAACGACGACAAAATCAAACCACTGCAATATCAATATACTGCATTGTTAGAAAAATAGATCATGAGGCGTCATAAGGTGTAATTTTCCCCAATTATTAAAATGTTATTTTTAATCTTTTTCAGTGTTGAATATGTATTTCATGGCAATGTTATTCATATGGAAAGATCATCTGATGGTCAACTGTGCCTTCAGCAATCAAGTTAAATATATATAAAAACACCCCACAATGTGTGCCATTACCATTCCTACTGCTGTCTGACATCCTCCTGAAATGCACATGCACACGAGCACATCACACTTCCCAATTTAACTGTACAAATGAGAAAAGCCATCATGATTTTATTATGTATATTCCCTCATCCCTCTGAAATTAAGTTCTGGTTATGCCTCAGGTCACTGTGACCCTCTACAACACAACTCTGTGTTTCTCAATCACTTTTAGATGCGCATCAACTGTAGTCCACAGGCATCGATTTTAATCTGCATTTCTGCAATCTAGGCTCTGGGTTACTTATCTAAAAAGATTATGGGTTCAAGCCCCAGCACTGACAAGCTGCCACTACTGGGCCTTTGGGCAAGATCCTTAACCCTCTCTGCTCCAGGATCACCGTGTCGTGTACCCCCTTGTTGTACATCGCTCTGGATAAGGAGTGTCTGCTAAAATGCCTGTAATGTAATTTCAGACCGCTGTCACACCAGCTGTGATAGAAACATATGTACGCATACGCAGTGTTTTATGGAATGTAACCAAGATGGCTACACTGGACAGAATGAAAATGTTGAGCAATAGTGTATTAGTCATTTTAATATTATTTTTCTGAGTGCACACAGGCCAAAAGGAAGTAACGCTGCAGGCTGGGTTTGTCCCGGATTCGTGCTCGACACGTGAGTCAGGTAGAGATGAAATGGTACGTAAACTTAATACCAGTTATTGTGACCAAAATGATCACGGTGATTAGTATTATCATGGGACTGTTAAAGGTAGACCGCCTTTCAGATTTTTCAAGTTTAGGTCATAAAAAGAAATTTTCCTGACACCCAATTATTTTTGTTCAGTAGACCGAAAGCTATTGAATTCAAAATCACAGACTTCCAATTTTATTATTTAAATTAAAAAAGAGACAATAATTTAGGGTCACGTGGCCGTAAATTCTCTGCTTTTTTTTTTTTGCGCTTCACCATGACCCAGTTCAAGATACTACGTCATGCATCATGTGGTGGGCTTTTATCCGTTCGCGCAAGGCATTGTGGGATACAAATTTGAAACAGGAGAGAACAATGGAGAACGCGAGTGTGCGAATTAAACTGTAAAAACTGGCAGTAATGGACAGCAAGAAGAAAAGACGTTCTGTTGCGAAGGAAAGGAAACACAGGACCAAACTAATAAATATCGGCATCAGCGAGCACCTCGGTTCTAAAAGGGCTGAATTTACTCAGCTTTTATCTGCGAATAGATCTGCAACCGTGTGGTTTAGAGAATAATCGCCTCTGTCCAGGGACTTAAGAAAGCTCGCCAAATTTAACTGCTGTTCTGTTTTACCACAAAAAGAAAAAAAAAATGCATTTCTCTAGGCCTTTAACAAGCTTCTGTTTCTAGCTTTTCATTAAACATAAAATTCTTTTGCCAATTACAACAACCTTTAATTCGTCTTTTGTTGCTGCAAATTGACCAGATAAATCATTTTTGCAACTGTAATCAAGGAGTGTGTGTTCTAATCCATCCAGGCTTTAACATTTTTCACGGCTTTTGGAATTATAGAACAAATGGACACGACACGCATTTTCAGCAACTATTTTCTAACATGCATGTTCTCCGAATTTGCTTTACTCTGACTTTAATGTGAGCTTTTCAAACCAAAGTAAAACAAACAACAATTTTAATGATAAGGCTTAGAAAAAAAAAAAAAATTGTTTCTCTCCGGTCGTCCGCCTGACCCTGCTAAAACCTCGCCAACCCTGTACATATTTTAACTAGTTCATTCAATAAAGAACTCACTTTCTAAACAAAATATATAGAGAAAATGATCAACAACGCGACATGCAGTCTGTGTGGACTCATTTACTTAAGACGATACACAAAAAAATCCGTTCCGGGCACTGCCATGTTGATCGGTCACATGACCACGTGTTATCGTGATCACATTATCACTTACGGGAGTTTGTTGAGACAAGAACGAGAACATGGCGACCACCAGTGGCACCATGATTTTTAAAATTAACTTATGTTGTAATTTTTCAATAATTTCATCCTTTAAATCAAATCTCAATTTAATTCAAATTTATAATTTACACCGCCCAACACAAGATATAGCACACAACCTTAAAACATCCACTGTATCAGAAGACATAGGTCACACACGACTGTCAACAACGGCCCCACATGGAATAGAAATAGCCGAGGATATAAATCTGGGCGATCTGCTTAGGGATGGCGAAAACTAAAAAAAAATCTTGACCGACCACCGAGCCTCATTAGCCGGTTAAAGTCGGTTAACCTACGAGTTTAAAATTCTAGAATTGGAATTATTACAGGGATGTAAACGGCGCGCCTTTTGGCGGATGCCGCCCTCTCCACGGCTGAATCGCGCAGATCCGACCTTCCTTTCCCAAGGGGGGGCGTTGGAGCGTCCGACCACAACTTCATCAAAGCAAATTCTGCATATAAGCAAATGCCGCCACAGTCCACGAAACACAGGAAGTACAAGCACGAGAAGAAAACAGCAAATCAGAAAGCCGCGCATGCCCGCGCCGAAGCCGCGCAAAATTTAATGTGCGCAGCCCCCCGATCCACTGCCTTCCTCCCACACCCCCCACGCCTCATGGACTGCAACGGCATCCGCCTATTTAGTAATTTTAATACAGAATCCACCTTGAAATTACATTCAGACACTCCAACGGCCCCCTCCCAAAAAAAAAAAAAACGGATCTGCGCGTTTCCAAAAAAAAAAAAGTCGGCATCTGCGCCTTTAGTTTGTGTGGAGAGATATGATCTGCAATAACATGAATTGTTGGCTACAGACCGAAACATACTTTCAGAATGCACTGGCCAAGGCAGGACTAAACTCGATGTGCCTTCTAATATTATTTAAAAAAAAAAAAAAAAAAAACAGAATAGTAATTTGTAAGCTAAAAAGCCTCTGTCTACACTTTCGCAGAGTGGCAGTGGGAGGGCGGGACATGACTGAACAGGTGTTTCTGATTTGTCAGCTGTCTTTAACTGGGGCGGGACATGACTGAATGGGTGTTTCTGATTTGTCAGCTGTCGTCCTTACACCGCATGGCATGCCCCAAGCGTTTACAACATGGAATTCCAAGTCCTCCGCTCCAAAATCAGCAGCTTCAAAACGATTGATTTTTTTTTTTAACCGACAACCAAAAAAAAATTAACCGGTTGACGTTGATTCGGTCAACCACCGGTCAAACGGTCATCGGTTAACATCCCTAGATCTGCTCCATCGGTAAGTATTTTATCACTAGTGTGAAGCCGCATAGTCAACATAGAAAATTAAAAAAAAAAAAAAAAATCCGACCGTCCTACCCTAAGTTTTTTTGAAGGGTTGACAGGAAACATTTTTTTTTCTAGGCCTAACCATCAGGAATTTTACTGTGAAACCGGTAACCATTTCATCCCTACTGTCATAACACTTCCTTCTGATCAGCTTAACTTTTTGGACTATTAAATCAGCATGCTTTGAGACAGTTAGGTTCCTACCCACAAACTCTGAGCTCTGTCTGCTATTCATTCAGCAAGCTGGAAACCTTTCAGCCATTGATTCATTCTCCTTCTGACATTCATGTGTGCCAAAACGAGCCTCTGTTGCAGGTGTCCTGCGAATTTCTTTAATAATCTTGGTGTTCAGAGGCTCACCAACATCAAGAGTGAGAACCATTAGTGATTTTCCTACACCAGAAGCTTTATCTTTAACCTATCTGGCAACCACTGATCTTCCTAATGCTCAAGCCTTGTACGTGCTCTTCTTCAGTACTGATCGAAGATAAGTCGCTGGTTCAGAATACTGACACTTCAGCAACCCCCATGCATTAGCATGCAGCACCAGTCAGCAGTTGGCAAAGCACCACCTCCTGCTTTAGAGGTCAAAAGTTTCACAGACTGGTCAATGTCGCACAGTATTACTTAAGCCTCACAGTATGACTTGAACAAACAGCATCATGTTTATCATCGTGCACTGTTTGGTCATCGTGAATCTGTGTGTTTAACTGCATTTCCCATAATTCAGCAGCTTCAGTAGAAAGTGGGCAGGGATTACTTATACTGCACAATTTTAGTATGTTTAAATTCAGTTTAAAACCGGTGTTCTACTGATGGCATTTGGACCACGAGTTACAGCTTCCTTTATTTAAATAAAAACTCCCCAACAAAAAACCCAGCATTTTATTGAAAAAATAAATAAATAAATAAAGGCCGCTTTGGTGAGCTCTGTCATTTCCATCCAGTTTTCTAACTCTAATTAAAATGCTCCAACATGGTTTTGGATTTCATCACTGGAAGTACATCACCTCAGTTTAAGAACAAGGTATGTTTCATGCCCTAATCTATCAAGTGTTTGCTAGAATTTAACAAATACTACCAGACCTGTTATTTTCAGTATCACAGGTACCAGTGCCACATCCCAGTTTGATCCTGAACTTGAGTTATTGTCTGTCTGGAGTTTCATGTGTGTTCTGAGGTTTGTTCTAATCTCCCAAAAACATGCCAGAAGATGAACTGGCTATGCTAAATCGCTCCAAAGACTTTATAAAAGTGTTTGAACGCGTGGCGCACTGCAATGGACTGATGTCCCATCCAGTGTCTATCCCCACCTCACCCCTCACCGTTCTTGAGATCCACCTCAACAACGATCAGGAGAAAATCACTGAAGATGAATGAATACATTTTATGTTATAGACCGTGTATATCCTGGTAATATCTGCTGCAGGTAACACAGTCCGTCTAAGAACTACAACTCCCATCAACTAACTTCCGCGGTGACCTACGTCACGGCTGGACGGGATCACCTACGTCACTTCCTCCCTGAGCCCATAAGTGACCCGGAAATCCGCCATACTTCCTCTTTTGGCTCTGCATGAACTCAGTACACGGACACAAGGAGGACTGCTCGCCCCGAGCACCCAAGATAAAGACGTCTTTTCTCCCAAGAAAAACGATTCAGCACGGTTTTTGTTTACCCCAGGCCACGGTAGAACTACTTAAATCGTGCTCTCTCTCGGTTGAGCTACAGCCAGTTTGTTTGTCTATTATCAGTAACGTTACAAGACTGCTGCCCAAGCAGTTTAATTAAAAGTTAGGAGCAACCGGATTCCTTCTAATTAAAGCGCTGTGCACATTGTTTGATCAGAGACTTTTCATCACGAACGACCACGCATCAGACCAAGAAATTCTCTGCGCTTCACGGAGGCCTCCACAACTGTGAAACTCCAAAAGTCTCGGAACATATCTCCATAATCTTGCACTATAAGCGAGATACTGAAGTAAGACTGGCATTTTTGGGCATAAAACTAGTCTTAGGAATCAGCTTTATGAAGCAGTGTGAATTTAAACTCCGGAATGGTTTAATTGTGTACACTGTAAACACTTAGGGTGTTGAATTGATGATTGTTCTATTTTGTTTTGATCTCTCAATTGTTTATTAAAATAGGTTTTGCATGCTCTCTTTTCCTTTCTAACACTTTAATTCCATCATTACACATACTCTGACCTCATCAAGATTTCAGTGGATTTAGTAGTACATAAGCTAGTGGGGTTAGCTATCCAGGCTAGTCTTTGTTTAGGCCACACACCCCTTTTGTTCTTAACCCCACGAGGTAGAACTCTTTGGCCTTAGCTAGCAACACAAGGCTAATCTTTGTCTCCGCCACGTGGACACAAACACATCTTAGCTAGCAACCAAAGCTAACTCTTTTGTTCTACTTAAACACGTGGTCACGACCCCCACATCTCAGATAACACACACACACACACACAAATACCTCAGATAAGGCCAAATAAAAAAAAAAAAATAGTGTGTTTCCGGTAACCCGACCGATCGAGAATTTCTGCATCGAAATTGCCGACCGTAAAGTTTTTATTACAAATTTCCCTCGATATTTTAGTGTAAGCGGCGTTAGTTTGTCATAATTTTTTGTTTCAACGCATTCAAGTTGTGAAAGAAACGATAAAAAGTAAAATGTTTCGCCACTTCCATCAGCCCTCCTGCATAGACTGAGCCGAGCTGCCATTTTGAATCCTCATTCAAGGCTGTAATGCAAATTGCCTCCTTTTCAGTATACAAGTGCACTTCCATGGCAGGGAAAACAGGGCAATTCCATGTAAATGTCAACCTCACCATGCAAAAATAAAGCAACATGTAATACATCAAAACCACTCCCAGAGATATCACCTAGGCCTGTATTTTACAGATGTGAATAAGTTGAACCAATTTGTAACCAACCTAATATGTCACAGTCAGTCTTTCTTTCTTATAATGTAAAACCCAAGCTAAAACCAACTTTGATCATGTACAATTCTATATTATTGCCACAAGCCACAGAAATGTATGCTAAAATCCACAAAACAGCAAAACAATAGCCATCCTAAATATTATTTAAGAACTTTGATAGTTTTAGCTGATATTTAGAGAGTTTTTCAAAGGGTTATGGTGGTTAAATTGCTGATTTTCTAAACATATGCCATGTCTATTTCAGACGCGTCACATCCATAACGGAATTTCGTCACATCCATAACGCTGACTTTTCCTTCCGAAACTCTGCATGAAATACAAAATATTTTAAACAAAGATTTTTTAATATTCACCTTGGACCCCTCTATCAAATGGATATCTCCATTTCGACATTAGGTTTACGATTTCACAGAGTTTGATAAAAATGTACAGTCACCCAAGAAAAGTGATACTTTTTCTGTCACATCCATAACGCATCTTTTATTGGCATTTTCTGGCATGCCCTAGATGTACTATGGGAATTGTTCTTGTTCTATCACTTCTCCAGTATGGTACAGCCTTAAAATATGCAACACCTATTTAAATACTGGGAGACAATAAAACATGCACTGGGTCATTTGTTGCCATTTTGAGTTCAAGTGTCACGTCCATAACGCTGGAATTGCCCAACACTACATTTTGCCGCCTATGTAGTCCCCTATTTATACAAATAGGAGTCATTCAGGATTCAGCTATGTTTTTGCTCAACCCAAGTTCTACAGTAGGCTAGGCCGTCTGCTTTTAATGGAAGTAGCCTAGCCTAGGACGTTATTTTCACATTATTTCTTGATAAGGTGTTTTCACGTTATTACATGAAAATATGATGAAATATCGCTTCCGTAGATCATAACTCGAACTCTCGCGATATTTTTTTTATTCGTTTAAAGATTTAAAACACTTATTTTATTATGATGTGTGGTATAAAGGATTCTGTGCCAAAATACTATTTTGTAAGATGTTTACTTGTGTTAATTTTTTCGAACAAAATTAAAAAAAATTAAGAAAAAAAACAAAAACCTTTCCTACCTACCGACCTTATTTTAGTATTTCATGTTACCGGAAACACACTTTTTTTTTTTTTTTTGGCCTAAGATTCCAATCACTCTCACACATCACTCTCTCACACACACACACCCCGTTTATTCTTGCTTATATGTATCTGCTGACTTTATTGAATGTACATCATTGTTATAATAAATTCAATTATTATTGAAACTGTGTGTTTATTTGTTGTACCGATATTTTTGAAGCCATCCAATCTCAAAAGAATTCCAAGGTGCATGAGTTGTGTAATATGGTAAGTGATCATAATAATTTGGAATATACCATAATTTGGCTGTTTGGTAATTTATTATTAAGCACCAAAATTAATGGTATTAATTAATGAGACTGATTCAATGAGACTGATTTAATGAGATTGATCACTTAATTACCAATTGCACCTACACTGCCCTGGGCAATTTGTTTGCATAGCCTACAAAAGAAATGGGAATTTAATTTCTTCAAAATGATGAACACAAACAAAATCAATCAAATAAGAGAAAGGGGTTTCAACAAATGCATCCATTTGTTCTTGTAGTAAATGGAACGCGTGAAGAACTTTCCCATACACACGTCTAAAATGGAGTCAACTTAAACAACTTTAGACATCCACTAGTGCTTTAAGATATTAACTAAAATAAGATATTCGAAAAGGTTGGACATTGCAATGATGAGATGCAATAAATTAAATGTGTTAGTTACCAGCTGGGAGGTCTGTATTATGAAACACGGTGACTGAGGTCTTGAAAGTACTGACTGAGGCCCTCTGGGTCGAGGTCAGTATTCAAGGCCGAGGTCACGGTATTTCACCATACGGACCGACCTTAAGCTGGTAAATAATATATTTATTTTTTCTTTACCAAATTCTAACAGAAAACGAGAGCGCCCGAAAGGGAAAACCGAGCCGAGGCGAGCCGCCATTTTGAATCCTCATTCACGGCTGTAATGCAAATGGCTTCCTCCTCGGTATACAAGTGCACTTCCATGGCAGAAAAAAAAAAAAAAAAACCACCTACATTTTGCCACCTAGTAGTCCCCTATTTATACAAAATTGAGTCATTCAGGATTCAGCCATGTTTTTGCTCAGCGTTAGCAACAGTTACAGGTTTTTAGCTTTCTTCTGAAATGTTTTATTTTATTTCTTCTTCCTCAGGGTAGTAAAACTCGCTTTCGCTGTGAACACTGTCGTTATCGCTATCCATGCTGTAAAATTAATGCTATTCTCCTGAGAAATGCGAAAATAAATGTTGACAAAAATTGCTACATTTGTTGTGAACGAGCGAGTCGCTAGAGGTCCATAACCAGGGTCTGTACCATAGGATACAGACCCACTCACCAGCCAATCAGAGCGCAGGATTTGATGGAAAGCGGACCGCGAAAAAAATAAACGTTTATATAATAATATAAAAGGCAAGTGGGCTTTTATTGCCATTCCTATATGGGCTGTTTCACAATCAGGGTATACTTTTCAGGTCCACAATAGTCCAAAAATCAAACCTCAGATTTGTGCGTTTCTCTGCTGCCAAAAATGACCTTTTGAGATGGAAATTAACTGCACAGAATTTCAGAGCTACAGGTCAGATACTGGGCGTGTTACTTGTGGTGAGAAGCAGCATATAGTGCGTTTTTAAGGTGTCTCCCATCACCCGGTCTGGAAAGTACGAACCGGAACGGGACGGTACATTACAATAACATTATGTTTTCTAAATATTCAGGGGTTTCATACTTAACATCTTGTACTCACATGCATCACTGTCATGCATTCTTTGATTATCCAGTATCATGATATCCCATCACATTGTATTAACATTATATTCACTCAAAATTGATCTAAAAGCCCGGAACTCCAATTACAGAATATACAGTGCCTTGAAAAAGTATTCATACCCCTTGAACTTTGTCATATTTTTCCACCTTACAACCACGAACTTAAAAGTTTTTTATTGAGATTTTATGTGATAGACCAACACAGAGTAGCACATAATTGTGAAGTGAAATTGATAAAAATGGTCTTCAAAATTTTAAACAAATAATCTGAAAAATGTGATGTGCATTAGTATTCACCTCCCTGTACTCTGATACCTCTAAATACAATCCAGTGCAATCAATTGCCTTCAGAAGTCATCTAATTAGTTAATAGAGTCCTACTGTGTGTAATTTACTCTCAGCATAAATACACTTGTTCTGTGAAGGCCTCAGTGGTTTGTTAGAGAACACTGAAGAACAAACAGCATCATGAAGACCAAAGAACTCACCAGACAGGTCAGGGATAAAGTTCTGGAGAAGTTTAAAGCAGGGTTAGGTTATAAAAAAAATATCCCAAGCTCTGAACATCTCAAGAAGCACTGTTCAATCCATCATTCAAAAATGGAAAAAGTATGGCACAACTGCAAACCTACCAAGACATGGCCGTCCACCTAAACTGACAGAGCGAGCAAGGAGAGCACTGGTCAGAGAAGCAGCCAAGAGGCCCATGATCACTCTGGTGGAGCTGCAGAAATCCACAGCTCAGGTGGGAGAATCTGTGCACAGGACAACTATAAGTCGTACACTCCACAAATCTGGCCTTTTTGGAAGAGTGGCAAGAAGAAAGCCATTGTTGAAAGACAGGCATAAGAAGTCATGTAGGGGACACAGCAAACATGTGGAAGAAGGTGCTTTGGTCAGATGAGACCAAAGTTGAACTTTTTGGCCTAAATGCAAAGCGCTATGTGTGGCGGAAAACTAACACTGCTCATCACCCTGCACACACCATCCCCACTGTGAAACATGGTGGTGGCAGCATCATGCTATGGGGATGTTTTTCTTCAGCAGGGACAGGGAAGCTGGTCAGAGTTGATGGGAAGATGGATGGAGCTAAATACAGGGCAATCCTGGAAGAAAACCTGTTGGAGGCTGCAAAAGACTTGAGACTGGGAAGAAGATTCACCTTCCAGCAAGACAATGACCCTAAACATACAGCCAGAGCTACAATGGAATGGTTTAGATCAAAGAATATTCATGTGTTAGAATGGCCCAGTCAAAGTCCAGACCTAAATCCCATTGAGCATCTGTGGCAAGACTTGAAAATTGCTGTTCACAGACGCTCTCCATCCAATCTGGCTGAGCTTGAGCTATTTTGCAAAGAAGAATGGGCAAAAATTTCAGTGTCTAGATGTGCAAAGCTGGTAGAGACATACCACAAAAGACTTGCAGCTGTAATTGCAGCAAAAGGTGGCTCTACAAAGTATTGACGCAGGGGGGCTGAATACTAATGCACACCACATTTTTCAGATTTTTATTTGTTTAAAATTTTGAAGACCATTTATCATTTTCGTTTCACTTCACAATTATGTGCTACTCTGTGTTGGTCTATCACATAAAATCTCAATAAAAAACTTCTAAGTTCGTGGTTGTAAGGTGGAAAAATATGAAAAAGTTCAAGGGGTATGAATACTTTTTCAAGGCACTGTACCTCAGTGTGATGTCACAAAGAAATCCCGTGTGGCGGAACAAGCGCCATCTCAAGTAAAATGTGTTTTCACACTGATTGTGAAAACGGTCATAAAACAGAAGCACAGATTAAAAAAAAAAAAAAAAGAACTTGAAATGTATACAATGTCAGCTGAAGAAACAAAAAGGTAGAGGTAGAGGCAAGAAATTGTAAAATAGATGAATACATAGTAGTTAAGTTATACGTTTTGACAATAAAACTAAATACATTTTGCTTTTCTTCTAACTTTATCATATGTGACGGGACAGGTTCGTCTATAAAGGCGGGATGACTAATGTAAGTACCGATTAATAAAATTGTGGCCGTGACGGATGTCTCTGCAAAACTGGAACAAAAAGGTAAGATTATACATTATGGAAATAAAGGTCACAAAAATGGTATTGCCGGATGGAACACTTGCTATACATGGGACAAAACAGCATATAAAAACCCGGAAGGCAAATATAAGAAAATATGTGGCACCACATTAAAATACGTGGCGGTACTGTTCCATCCCGTTCTGTTCCGTACCGTACCGGGTTATGGGAGATGCGCGTTTTTAAATTGATCCACTTCCTTATAGTCCACAAGAATAAGGTATACAAAGTGAAAAATTGTTGAAATGCATGTGGTTAAGTACAAATTTTCAAGTACTGTGCAGTAGTGGTAACTGTAATAACAACTGAGGTGGTGATGACCCTTGTGATTTTCTGTATGGACACTTTGACGGAGTCACATTTCAACCACATGTGAAGCTCTGCTGCAGATGTGTCTAATTTGTTTGAAGTCGTTTTTTACTGCGCAACAACAGTGTTCTGCTTCAAAAGAGACATTTTCTTAAAAAACTAGATAGAACTCGGCGCCAACGGCGTCGATGGGGATGCCTCCGCCCGGTAGACTACACGCCTTATTAAGTTGTGATTTGTGGATGGACATTTGACCTCACAGTAATCTTGACCTGGTGAAATTACTTGTATTTGCCTTGGAGATATTGTGTTCACAAGTTTTTCGAACAGACATTTGACCTCACAGTGACCTTAGACCTTTTGATCTCAAAATCTAAATCAGTTCACGTTTGTCCCAAAGCACACGAATGGTGAAAGTCTGGTGAAATTCCTTTCATCTGCCTTGGAGATATTGTATTCACAAGGTTTCCAGACAGACATTTGACCTCACAGTGACCTTGGCCTTAGACCTTTTGATCTCAAAATCTCATCAGCTCATGTTTGTCCCAAAGCACACAAATGGTGAAAAGTTTGGTGAAATTCCTTTCATTAGCTTTTGAGATATCGCGTTCACAAGGTTTCGGGACGGACGCATGCACGCACGCACAGACGGACAACCCGAAAACATAATGCCTCCTGCACCTTACGGTGGCGGAGGCATTAAAAAAAAAAAAAAAAAAAAAAAAAAAAACCACCACATACAGCCTCATCATATGGTGAGTGTTTTCCAGAGAGGACCTTTCTGACAGATAAAGAATACTGTCAGAGGCACTTAGACCCCGTCCACACGTAGCCGGGTATCTGCTAAATCGAAGATATTTTTCTACGTTTTGGCCTGTCATCCACATGAAAACTCATCAAAAACGAATATTTAAAAAAAACTCCGGGCAAAGTGAAGATTTTTGAAAACTCCGTGTATGCCTTTTCGTGTAGACAGAGATAACCGGAGGTTTGCGTTTTAGAACGTCACAATCTGCGCCAAAAAAATGACAACAAATCTGCCCTGACGTCAAACGTGCAACCTTTGTTTACTGCAGAAGCCAGATTAAGCATGGACTTAAGCTAGCCGCACACCACGGCGATCCACGCGGTACCGAACCGACCCATTTCAGAGCCGACTCCCGACAGGGCACGCACATATCCCCCGACTGTTGACGAGTGCAGTCGCGATTGAAGCGACACGTGACAACTTAATAGCTTTGTGATTGGCTATTGGATGTAGTTACTGTTAAATCCAACACTTGAAGATGCTACAGGCTGAATTACAAATGACACAACATGGAATATGTAGCGCACTATCTAGGCTGCATGAGCTATTATTTCCAACCTTAAATAGTGCACTTATATAGGGGAGTTAAAGCGATTTGGAATTCAGCCACACAACTTGAGCAGAGTGGCTTTCCAGCCCACTGTGTCTATGGATAAAGCTTCAGTCTATGGAATTACAGTATATACCTGCATTAGGTGCTACCAACACGTATTCCTCACGCTAGAAATTGTGTTTAATGATGTCACGTATTATATGCGAAAGATATGATTGGCTATTGCTAGCGACTCTCGCCGATCAGTCTGGCTCCCGATTAGTTTTTCAAATCGGCTGTGAGATGAGTCGGTACCAATCGAAAACTAGTCTTTACGCCTGACTCGCGACTTCAGTTGGCTCGGTACGCTGAAAATCGGCGTAGTGTGCGGCTAGCTAAAGAGTAATGGATCGGAGTAGTGCCTTGAAAGTGTTAATTATTGTGCAGGTGCTATTTACATGTTTAATTTTAGAAGCCCAACTACTGCTCCAAGAGCACAGGCGATGTGATTAGGGGGTAGGATTTGGGGAAATAACCATCTACAGGTTTGGAATGCTTATGAATGTGATTGAAAACGCAGATGTTCGGTTATGTGTGGAAGGGATTTTTTTCGAAGACGAGGTGGTGTGGATAAAACATTTTTATAAACGGAGGGGGGGAAAATGTTCGGTTTTAAAAATACCCGGCTACGTGTGTACATGGCATTAGTTTACCAAAAAAAAAAAAAAAAACCACTAGACAGAACTCAACGCCAACGGCGTCGATGGGGATGCCTCTGCCCGGTAGACTACATGCCTTAAGTTGTGATTTGGGGATGGACATTTGACCTCACAGTAATCTTGACCTGGTGAAATGACTTGTATTAGCCTTGGAGATACTGTGTTCACAAGGTTTTCGGACAGACATTTGACCTCACAGTGACCTTGACCTTAGACCTTTTGATCTCAAAATCTAATCATTTCATGTTTGTCCAAAGTGCACAAATGGTGAAAAGTTTGGTGAAATTCCTTTCATAAGCCTTTGAGATATCGTGTTCACAAGGTTTCGGGACGCACGCACGGACGGGAAGGACGCACGGACAACCCGAAAACATAATGCCTCCTGCACCTTAAGCAGGGATGAGAGTGGGTGGTCACCAAAAAAGCAGAAAACAAGATGGCGCCTGAAGCCGGGGGTCTGGGAGGGATACCCCCCCAGGAAAATTTTGAAAAATAAGGCCTTACAAACCACTTTTCCTGCAATCTGAGCTGTAGTAGATAAAAAATCTTGTCTTTTTTATATATTTACATGAAAATATGTTTCCAATCAATAGGAGTATTGTCTGAATTCAAAATAAAATCACATTCTACATTCAAGGCTATGGTTATAATTTATGATCAACAAAAATGACAAACTAAATTCACATTAAACGTAAGTTTTATTAATTATCCAAATGTTTATATATTAAATAAAATTTCTTAGGGAGAAAAGGTCAGTCACCCTATGTCCTCATTAGTTGCATATGATTTCAAAGTCTTTTGAAATATTTAAGTTTTCAAAACTGTCAGCATTAATTCGGATTTACTGACCATCATATACATGTTCAATGTATTAAATCAAACGAATGCTAAGTTTATGGGATAATGTCTATGTACACTTTATACAATTATTTATAGTTCACAGTCACTTCTCATTTTCATTTAATCATTTCGACTTCTTCAGCTTTTTGGCCAAAGACAAGAGCTTGTCAGTCCTCTCTCTGTTTTTTATACCAGCATCGATTTCACGTACCTTTGCTTCGTCTCGCTTGTCAATTGTATTCGGCATTTTGAGTAAAAAAGCCGATACGAAAGAGAAACGTATTTTTGAAGTGCAGCGACGATGAACATGTGCAAGTTTCGATAAAATAGAACAGATGCGGGTACTTTTGTAAGAACTGTTATGATTGGCTTTTGTTCTCTCTCACACTCTTGTAAGAACTGTTATGATTGGCTATCATGCTCTCGCCAGCGATGTTTTGGCCAATTACATTGTAGATAACACGTATTCTACCGCGAGACTTAGCGAGACTAAAGATGGCGAAAATGTAAACATGTAACATCGTCGTACGCTTGAGTATCACGAAGGAACATACCCCAACCCCCCCCAATGAAAAAAAATCTCAACGGATTTGGCATAATATCGACTTTTGCTCAGAAAAAGCGGAAATCCGCCGAAAAGCGGAAAACTCTCATCCCTGCTTAAGGTGGCGGAGGCATAAAAATGTAACTTCCACTTAAATATCTTTCTATTGTGAATGAAAGTATCCATCCCAAAATAAAACGTTAGTGCAAAAAAAATGCAATTCTGAATTTAACCAGTAAAATCCAAGTGTAATTATTAAAGTAGAATTAAATGACATGATCACAAGGTCAAAACTGAGCCCACATTTGACTCTTACAAACATTTATAAGAGACATTACTGTTGTAGGTAGGGCTGGTGCGTCCCTGTAAAATAAAGTATACTGGACACTGGACTAGAGGTCTGCGCGGGACAGAATTTTCAGTCCCGCTCCCGCCCGCTCCCGCATTGTGCAGTCCCGCTCCCGCAAAGAATTATGATTTTCAATCCCGCTCCCGCCTGCCATATTTTGTCCCGCTCCCGCCCGCAAATCCCGCATGATGCAGACGTTCGCGTTATTTCTCACGAAAGTTCTTGTCATTGGCTTGGGGAATTAAACATGCTGAGCTTAGCTGAGCTCTCCACTGACCGATCCTTCACCTAGCGCACGTAGCGAGGGTGCGCGTTGCCAGGCGGCATGCGCAGCTGAGTGAGCTTCACTAGAGGAGCTCTGCTCTTCTGCCATAATTGGAGATCTCAAACACAGAAGAGCGGAAAGGAATCGGAAATGTACGCGAGATTAGACCACATCTGCAAATTTAGGCATCTTAAAATGTTTTTATTAATGCCAAATAAAATATCCAGAACAAATTATATATGATAGACATAAATTAATAATTTATAAATTTTATTTTAAACATGTTTTTAGTTAGCGGGACTGCAGCTTATCACCTCTCCCGCCCACTCCCGCATTGTGCACTCCCCCTCCCACCCGCAATGAGCTTTCAAAATTTGTCCCGCGCCGCACTGCTTTGCATCGGGTCCTGCGGGACTCCCACGGGAGTGCAGGGCTCTACACTGGACCTAGCTGGTGTTACTCAAAAAGACAACCAAGATTGTGAAACAGCCCATACAATCGCTTGTATCCATTGGAAGGAAATGTTTTTCCAGAACCACAATGCAGCACAACAGTGACAGTACAAGGGCAGCACGGTGATGCAGTGGTTAGAAGGTTCTGGGTTCAAGCCTCACAACCAACAGGGGCCTCTCTCTGTGGAGACTGCATGTTCTCCACGTGTCTGTGTGGGTTTCCTCCGGGTACTCTGGTTTCCCCCACAGTTCTTACTGCCAATCTTACTTATTTATAAGCCCGGATAGTCAGGAAGGGCATCCGGCATAAAAAGCTATGCCAAATCAAATATACGGATCATGATGATCCACTGTGGCGACCCCTAATAGGAGCAGCCAAAAGAAGAACTGCAAGAACGTACACACCAGATGATTCAGTCAAGACACAGGACCACACACTTGGTGATTCTACCAAAACGGTTTATGAGTGGTGATCTCTCAGAAACTCATGTGATCATACGGGACCTCGGAGCAAAACAAACTTGGAACTGGGCTGGGTGCACTCGTGCGCACTATATTTTGCACGGTTTTGCACCAAAAAACAAAATAGGAGTTTAAAAAAAGTGCAGGGAAAAAAAAAAAATTAAATAAATAGTTTTGCAGAAACTTTGTGAAATCCCACAAGATTCTGCAAAACAGATTTGTATTTTCTAACCATGTCCCTTCCAGGGATCCGTAGAGAAGAATCAGCATGGCTTATACAGTTTGCAGTGTGAGCTGCAAGTGAGCTTGTGCAGGCTCCTGCTCCAAGCACTGCGATTTGTTGGGGAGGTTTTACTCTTCCCTCCACCTGTGATCATAGTCATTTATCTACATTCTCCAACCTTTCACTGTCACAGAGAAGCCGTTCTACACAAGTACGCAGCATCCGCTTCCTGATCAGCTCGCCCTCACTGGTTATTACGGGTTTCTGATCAATATTCCATCACTGTTCTTTTCACAATACAGGATATCAAATCGTAAATATCAAACGTTTAATAGTTATGATTTGAAATCAAGGAGGATCTGATCGAGTCAATGACCTTAAGATGATGTCTAAACTCCTCACACTACAGGATTATTTGGGCCCATAATCGGTTCTGACCAGCCTTGAATCGGAATGAGCAAATCAGACCAACACAAGCCCAAATATCCTCCAGCGTGGGGCTAGCCTTAGTCTTCCTGTTCACTACTTGCGCATTCCAACTAGTGTATAACACTAATATTTTATGGCCTAAACAGTGCAGTGTTTAGTGCATGAATCTCAAAAGTGTGAAATTTAGCCCCAGAAAGAAACGCGCAACGAAAACAACGCTGAATGTGGCAGTAAAAGCACATCCCTGTCTTTACACTTTAAATTGAGTATGATTAAAAGCTAATCAGTGTTTTCCCCAGAAAAAAATTAAAGCCCTAAATTCTGGCATGATAATACACAGACAATTGAGCACCGACGTCACGAAAGCGAGCGCCGAAGGCATGAAGTGAAACTAGGGAGGTCCGGGGGCATGCCCCCCGGAAAAATTTTTGAAAATAGATGCTCTGAGGTGCATTTTCAGGGTCTCTGAGAAGTTTTAGATACATGATTATAGGATAGATTTTACCAGTGTTTCAGTGATTTCTGACCTAAATAGTATTAATGTATACACATTTGAAATTTCACCTTAAAGTTCAACATGCAAGTTAAACTGTTTTGTTATAGATTACAAATGCCGCTTTTCCGCTACCAACGCGGCTGAGTTGGGCTGAGCCGTGCGGTGCTGAGTCGGGCTGAGCGGGGCTGTTGGAGTTGCATTTCGACTACAACCGCGCTGAACCGTGCTGGCTGGAAATGGGTGGACACATTGGGTGGACGTCACATGATGTCGTTAGGCGGCGCAAACAGTGACATCAGTGACCTTTTAAGCGGTAGTCTCACGACCCGGATAGTAAACAATAAACATGGAGGACATGGAGTCGTTAGTGTTGCTGGTCTTGGTGCTGTGGCTTGTTGTCACCGACAACACCAACAGATACTGGCAAGAGCGTAGAGATGAGGCGAGGCGCATAAGGCTTCAGAAATTCTCGTAATTCGTAATTCTTCTTCTTCCAGGTTTACAGTGTTTACAGATCCCAGCGTGCTCGCGGGGCGTGTGTGGGCATGTGGGGACACTCCTCCTCACCAATCAGTGCACAGGGGAGTGTCTGCTCACGCCCCTAGCCCCACTCGGCTCGGTTTGGCTCGCTTCAGCCCCACTCCAAAACCGTGCGAGTTTTGGGTGCTGAGTAGGGCTGAAGCGAACTGAGTCGCGCCGCTCTGAGGTAGTCGAAACGCGAGCCATGTCGGGCTGAAGTGAGCTGAAGCGAGCTGAAAAAGGGTAGTGGAAAAGGACCATTAGGTATATGATAGATTGAAAATCTACGGGGATCCCTTAATTATCTCTGATCAAGTAGTGTTGTAACAAAAATGTGCATGAAAATATGAACAGTGGTTTGCTCCATCTTATGCAATCCAATGAAGAGAATCGATCATGACCTCCTGTTGATCACAAAGGGATCTGAACCTAAGAACTGCCACCTTAAAATAAGTTGCTTTATTTTTTTCGCGGTGCAGTTTCCATCAAATCCTGCACTCTGATTGGCTGGCGAGCGCCCGGTTACAGACCTCTGGCGACTCACTTGTTCACAACAACAAACATAGCATTTTTTGTCAACATTTATCTTTTTTATAAGATTTATTTATAAGACGATCAAAAATCTCAAATTTTTTGCCAGCATTCCTCAGGAGAATAGCATTAATTTTACAGCATGGATAGCGATAACGAGAGTGTTCACAGCGAAAACGAGTTTTACTACCCTGAGGAAGAAGAAATAAAAGAAAACATTTCAGGAGAAAGCCAAAAACCTGTAACTTGCTAACGCCGAGCAAAAACATGGCTGAATCCTGAATGACTCCCATTTGTATAAATAGGGGACTACATAGGCGGCAAAATGTAGTTTTTTTTTCCTGCCATGGAAGTGCACTTGTATACCGAGGAGGAAGCCATTTGCATTACAGCCGTGAATGAGGATTCAAAATGGCGTCTCAGCTCGGTTTTCCCTTTCGGGCGCACTCGTTTTCTGTTAGAATTTGGTAAAGAAAAAAATTAATATCATTATTTACCAGCTTAAGGTCGGTCCGTATGGTGAAATACCGTGACCTCGGCCTCGGTCAGTCCTTTCAAGATCTCGGTCACAGTATTTCACAATACAGACCTCCCAGCTGGTAAATATGTATTACTATAACTGTAATGATTGAGAATGTTTCTGATGCAATTACCATAATATATGTATAACTAAGGTACACTGAAAAGAAAAGTAAAACAACTGTATATTATAAAGTTTAAATTTTGGCACCTTATTCAATGGACTAGATTAAGATTAAAACATATTTAAAGGAAAAGAAAACTTAATTCATACACTTAAGTTTGCAGAAAGATTATGTACTTATTAACCAATTCTCTTCATGAATGTGTTAATAAGTGTCAAATGTAGTATAATTTCAAATAATAATGATAAGCATATTTGGAAGTGTGAGGTCACTGTGACCCTTTAACGAAAGAATAATCCGGAGCCTTCTTTTGTTAAATGGATCCCAGGGACGTCACACTGCCAAAAATGCTTAGGATTATTATTTGAAATCATGCTATATTTGACACATTTGGACAACTTCACTTCGTGAGAGTGTTTATAAGCACATAATTCATTAGTTTGGGTTTGCAGAAAGATTAAGTTTTCTACTCCTTTAAAGCAGATTAATTTTCCTTGGCTTTTGCTTGGCCCAATGTTGGGCAACCCTCTCATAGTCCATCTTGCTGCCATCCATGCTAACGTGGATCAAATTGTCCAGCGAGTGCTTTTTGAGCCAGTCGCTGTGATCAAAATTGACGACGCTTTCGTTGTCTAGTTTTGTGCACCATCACTCACGTGGGTTTGTTGACGTTTAGTCAACCGATCTTTGATCAAAGCCATAATGATAATAGACCAGGTCAAACTTTTGTGATTAAAATCAGTCGGCTTTGTCCGTCTGGTGGGGGGGGGGACAACATCGGCAGCCAATGAGATTACTTATAACGAATCGGAAAACTCCGGGATGTCTGACGTTTTCTTTCGATATTTTTATTGGATGGTTTGAACACGTGATCTTGACATAGCTAACAGATTACAGTTTGTTTACATCATACCACGCGGACATATTACTTTGACAGAATCAGCACAAACATTGGAAAAAAAGACCGCTTGTTTAACACAAATACCAATCAATATGTAAATGGATCTGTTATTTGCTCTCCTATGTATTTAGTTACTTGTGGGTAGGAAATGTAACGTACTGATATAAATCTAAGCGTATCAGATTTTAACTAAAGCGACTAAGCATATCAGCAGGCAGAGCAAGCGTATCAGGCCCGATACGTTAAAATGCTTTGGGGAAAACTATGCTAATGTCCACTATAACCACTCCTACACGTGCAAATAATTTAAAAGCTGAAGGAGAATCACATTTTATACAAAATTCTAGTCTAAAATGGATTTTGTTTACATCGAAAGTGAAAAAAAATCCAAAGTAAAATAAAAACATTCTGAAAATTGTATTTATGTTTAATCACATTTTCTTTCACCAAGGTGCTCGCATTGCTACATTTTAAAATCAAGAGCTCAGTAACTAAACTTAAAAGTGCATATTCTGGACCAATTTTGTAGTTTTTTTTATATGAAAGTATGTCCCTTTACACACTCACCCAGAAGGGTAATTTTGCACAAGGCCATCTGTCTACAGCAGAAAAAAATAAAAACAACAAAACGCGTCTGGAAAAATCCCAAGGGAGTCTGGAGCCAGATTTGTGACGTCACCTGCGGAAGCGCCAGCAGGCTGTGTGAGCTTTGCACGGTTTCAGTGCACAGCCTGTGTAGACCAAGCGCTCTCATTTCTCTCTCATTGTCCGGTCTTTTGGAAAACGATGAGTACTATTCCCATCAAGATTGGTGTTGCTACACCCTCCTACGATACATCTGTTAACCATTTTAATAAATTACGCGATAACGTTGAAGAAATTTGCAGAAAACCACCAGGTCGTTTTCTCATAAACAAACCAGCGCTGACGTAGGATTCAGAAGGAGGCGTCCCGCACGCGACGTCACGAAAATCAACGTTTGCCAGGAAATTCAAATGCCAAGTTTTTTCAGAGGCGGACCAATTCGCATCAAATGGCTAGATTTCAACTGAATTTTTCTGGTATTGCGCAAGGTAAAAAAATTGCACAAAATGCAAAATGTGACAGATATTTGACCAAAGTTTAATATTAAATAGGAGAATTACATTGATCTTGCTCCTGAATTTACCCGTGATATGCACTTTAAACTATACCACTCACGTACTAATTTTTTTTTAAACACATCTCAGTGATCATGCTCCTGGAGTAAAGGAGAGACAAGAGGGGGGAAAACCCCCCCAACATGGCCAACCCAGACACAGAGCGGCGCAATATCTTCAGAAGAAACCACTATTTACCCTCTTCCACATACACCCACTTGTCACTTTATTAGGAACACCCATACACCTGCTGTTTGATGCAGGTCTCTAATCAGCCGATCCTTTGACAGCAGCACAATACATCAAATCATGCAGATACAAATCAAGAGCTTCAGTTAAACGTTCATCTCATCTCATTATCTCTAGCCGCTTTATCCTGTTCTACAGGGTCGCAGGCAAGCTGGAGCCTATCCCAGCTGACTACGGGCGAAAGGCGGGGTACACCCTGGACAAGTCGCCAGGTCATCACAGGGCTGACACATAGACACAGACAACCATTCACACCTACGGTCAATTTAGAGTCACCAGTTAACCTAACCTGCATGTCTTTGGACTGTGGGGGAAACCGGAGCACCCGGAGGAAACCCACGCGGACACGGGGAGAACATGCAAACTCCGCACAGAAAGGCCCTCGCCAGCCACGGGGCTTGAACCCGGACCTTCTTGCTGTGAGGCGATAGCGCCAACCACTACACCACCGTGCCGCCAGTTAAAGCAGTTAAATGTTCACTTGGGAAAATGTGATCTCAAATCATGACTTTCTTTCACTGTGGCATGGGTGTTGGTTTGAGCCAGATGGACTGGTTTGAGTATTTCAGAAACTGCTGATCTCTTGGGGTTTTCACACACAACAGTCTCGAGAGTTTACACAGAATGGTGCAAAAAACACTGAGTGAGCGACAGTTCTGTGGATGGAAACGCCTTGTTGATAAGAGAGGTCAGAGGAAAATGGCTAGATTGGCTCGAGCTGCCAGGAAGGATACAGTAACTCATATAATCACCCTTTACAGCTATGGTGAGCAGAAAAGCATCTCAGCATGCAACAGCAGAACACTACATTGGGTTCCACTCCTGTAAGTCAAGAACAGGGATCTTAGAATCAACAACAAGCTCCTATTGAAGTAGCTGGAGAGTGTACACCAGTGGTTACCTTAGACTTTTTCATTGTCCGTCATTTTGACAGGGTCGTAAAAATTCCGTCATTGTCCATTATTATCTGTCATTTTATTTTAACTTTTAAATGACAATGTATATAGGCTATAGGGGTGGCACGGTTCACAAAAGTCGCGGTTCGGTACGTATTGCGGTTTGAGGTCTGTGGTTCGGTACGTATTGCGGGTGTTTTTTTTTAAAATCTTAAGTACTCTGTATTTGGGCATATAGCCTACTATTTACCTTAAGTAAACATAGTTTAGGATACAGCATTTAAGAGAGGTTAAAATTATAGTTATAATGAAATAATCATGCACAAACTGAGTTTGAGTTGACATAAGCACATTTTATGAACAATCTCTGATGAAAAGCCAGGTAGTATTTTGAAACAGCAAGAGGGAAGACATGGATGATTTCAACAGCTTTTTTATTTACTACAGTATTTATACAAAGTGTCAGGAGTGTTTGCTGCCATGCTGTGGCATCTAGAGGAACCAGGTGTCTTTTGTCACATACAGAGTTTTCATAATTGGAAGAAATAAAAATGAGTTCTTAAAGCTTACTTTTGAACAGATGTGTGTGTTAAAGTATTCCCACGAGTGTACGGCATTCGTACTTTACAAAGCTTGCATATTGTGACGTCTTTGTCAATTGATTTTTTGCTGGCGTCATCGCATGTAATGGGAAAACCAAAATGTTCCCACACACCTGATTTGAATGCCGCGGGGGCATCCTCTATGTACGACAACCTGCCTTCTCCACTCCCACTTGCCATTTTTGCACTTGCCATCCACACTCCGCTGTCACTTCAATTCTTTCGCGCAGGGGTGATAGCGTTCCGGCGCCGCGCCGGATTTCCGGCATACCACGGCGCCGGAAAAAAAATAAAATAAATCTAGTTCGCCCATTATCCTGTGTCATTCTGAGATGCGCAGATAGACAGTAAAGGGAATTCCGAATTCCCTTTACTGTCTATCTGCGCATCTCAGAATGACACAGGATAATGGGCGAACTAGATTTTTTTTTTTCCGGCGCCGCGCCGGAACGCTATCACCCCTGTTAGCGCGAAAGAGAACCACGTGGTTTCATACGGGCATTCGGCTTTTTTTTTTTGGCGAACGTCTTAAATAGGGGTACCGCGGTTTATACACGTATTGCACCGCAACAGGCGTATCGTACGGTTCGGTTTTTTTCCCATAACCGTGCCAAGCCTATAGGCTATAAATGCTATATATTTAATAACTTGTGTTTTCATGGACTCATTTTCATTTAAAAATTAATTCACAGAACAAGCTTGTATTATTTAATCATTTATTTATGTATTTATGATGCAAAAAGATGAACAGAGATTCTGACGTTCGGTCACTTGTGAACCCATTTTCCCTCCGGTAAAAACATTGCGGCTGTTGTGCCTTAACGGGCATATGAACAATGTTATTTTACAACGTAGCAAGACAATTGCAGTTAAAATATGAACAGTCCACTACAACGATTTAAGTGACAATCTAATCTGACCTGTTTGCGTGAGCTCAAACCTCCCTTCTGGCCCGCATGGATTTAAATTGGGAGCTCGCTTGTGCATAATCAAAGTCGTCAATGGAGACTGCTGCCGAGGCAATTGTCATTAAATTTTGCGTCTTTGCCTCGGACAGACGACTTCTCATTGACGTTTTAATTTTATTCTGAAGGCTGAACCCGCGCTCTGCTGCGACACTGGAGACTGGAATAACCAGCGCCACTTCAGCCAAAGTTCTGAAGTCGGGAAACATTTCTCCCAGGGAAGTGATCAGAAGCCGGTAAGAGCCTCTAAAAGTTGTATTTCCCGACCCTGCTAGTACTCTCTTCATAGGGAGGAAATCCTGCAGCATGCGGTCTTTCTGCACCAGTGGTGCAGCTGCACCCCGCGGTGACCCGTAGTGGGCTGACACGGAAGGTCTTAAATAAAACGAAGTTATGTTTAAATGTTAGTTTGTCTACCCGTGCTCTCATTAAAATGATAGTTTAGCAGATATTCGAGCAGTGATGTTCCTAAGCTTCCTAAGCTTGCTGGGGAAGAATACAATAAATCGACATTTGTTTCATTTTAAAAACAAGAAAACAACTAGCCTAAATGAGCGCTATTGCATTAAGACGTACAGGCAGGGAAACGACACAAACAACCCAATGCATCTCTTTTTTTAATAGCAAAAATGACATGTCTTCTGCAGAGAAGGGAAACATTAATACATCTCACTGTGCTAGTGGTTAGAAAAGTCAGAGCGCGGTCAGGAGCGCGATGGGGGGGCGGAACAGCCTTGCGCAGTGGCTATAATGTATACATGAGCAGCCTATGCACTGAACATCAAGACTGCCGCAACGTTGGCTCAGATTGAAAGTGACGGCAGTGAAGACTATGTATACTGTATGTAAGAAAACTCTGCCGCAACTTGCCAATCATTTCAATTGTGTGTTTCATTATGTTTTATTATTGTTATTATTAGGCTATTATTGTTATTGGTAATGGTAAACATCCGTCAAAATGACCGACGGCCTTCAGATTTTTCCGTCATAGCTAAAAAAAAATCCGTCAATGACGGACAATTGTCGGTTAACGCGACCTATGGTGTACACAGATGCCTATGATTGGCTAGTCACTCCAACTCACTTTTTTTTTTTTAAATCCATATTTTGTATTTCTTATCAGTTGATTGGAAGGAAAACTGGATAAAGGTTACTAGCTGCTAACAAAACACGCCAGCTCACAAGCTGATTTATTGGTTATTTGTTTAGGAGTTGTTATGGTTGCAATTTGCATAGACTACTTCCCTTCTTCAAACTGGACAGAGTATAGTCTTTCTCCCTCCTTCCACTGTTTGTGCTCATCAGGCTTGCAAACATGTAATCAAATGTTTTGAAGAGCTCAGGCAATGAGTCAAAGTAAAGATGTTCTGTTTGAGGTGTTAAAGGGGCCAGCTCACCCTTCCCAGAATCCAATTCTTTTTCTTTTGGCCAATTTATTCTTCTGCATTAAATCTACATGGCAGGGTAGGACGCAGCTGCGTACCCGACGCCATAGCCGGATATGCACTTCTCCAGAAACGTAACTACACATCGCAATGATGTGGCAACAACCAATTAGTCTGCTTGGTAGCAGGATTCCCGATGGCACTCGTCATTGATGAACATAATCAATCAGTGACGAAGAGAAAATTACTAGCAGCTGTCAGAGTGACAAATGTATTTATCATAAGTCATCTTTTCAAGAAGTCCCTTTCTAGAAAAGCCAGTGTGTTAAAAAAAAATTGAGCACGTGCTTGTAAGCAATAAAAACTGACTACACATAATGACCAAATGAGCACCAAGCTTTGACCAGTCACAGTGCATCTCAATCGGCCTGGTCTGGTGATGTAATTATCTCTGCGTGAACCAAACAATGGCGCAGTCTAAACTGATGAAGGTTTTTTGGGCGGGCTTCTTCAAGCACTGAAGAGGATTTAAAGGCCAAAACAGCCACGGGGGAGGCGCACTCAAGAGCTCCGACTGTCCCCAGCACATCGGATAGTGTCAGTATTACAGGGGATCGGTTTTAGGAAGGAAGAAGAAAAAAAAAAAACAAAGAAAAAGCGCCAAAGTGAAAGTGCTGTCAGCCAGCAAGCGACTGAAGGGAGCTACATTTCAGGCAGCATGGCGTGTTGAGTTCCCATGGTGAACGTATGATGAAAACCACTGTCATTCTGTGTTCGGTTTGTAAATCGACAGGGAAATCGAATTCCTTCAATGTTGGTTGTTCCAAGACTCATCTCAATTCTGTTCAATTGTAAATCAAGTTTTGTGTTGAAGTTAAAGGTAAGAAGTGTCCAAATACCACTTTTGAATGATTCCATGCTGAAATAACCTTAAGTAAGCTCAAACTAAAGCGGTTTATTTTAGCTTGATGGTGCGCACGGTGCCCAAAATCAAGTATTTCTTTTTCGAGGCCGGAGTGGAGCCCAAATTTTATATGTAATGGAGCGGCCTGCATCTGTACAAATATTTGAGTTGTGCCAGTTTAGTTAGTAGGTAATTAAAAGAGAACTGAAGGCACATTTTTTTGTTATCAAAATTCTATTTCTCATTTTATTAAACATAGGTCCAGGGTGTACCCCGCCTTTCGCCAGTAGTCAGCTGGGATAGGCTCCAGCTTGCCTGCGACCCTGTAGAACAGGATAAAGCGGCTAGAGATAATGAGATGAGATTTTTGATCGCTGTTTTGTCACTGCTATAGCAAGTTATGAGTGTTTGAAATATGCTCCGTAATATATCAGTCCATATGTCAGAGCAATGGCCGTAAACGAGATTCGTTGAGACCTGTGTGAGACATTGTAGGACGGAAGTAAAACGTACAGCGGAAATCAAAGTGACCAACATCTGCCAATGTTGTCAAAAGACGTGCGCGCCCTCTTTCGAATGCTGACGTAATCAAGCTGGAAGTTTTTTTTGTTTTGATAGCAATCAGGAAAGTTTGGAAAAAAAAGTAGGCAGTAATCATCATTTAAACTCATTTTTGTGCAATATTTTGTTTGGAAAACAGTTTTCAAAATGGCAGCACTGACACCTGGCTGACACTTCATGTTTCAAAGTCTCACGCAAGTCTCGTGAAGATCCCGTGGATAAGCGACGCCTGCCGTGGACCAAACGAACTAAATTCAACATGGCTAAAAACCGAATAGGCCGAGAAGTATAATATTTAATTGCAATTAGTTGCCAATACGAGTCACGATATAAGGTTACTAAAACAGAAAACGTAACTGAATAACACGTTAATTAAGAAATAAAGCAAGTTTAAAAATGGCTTCAGTTCTCCTTTAAACAAAAGGTTAGTAGTTTTCTTAGTAGGTAACTAAAAAAATACAGACTCAGTGGAAAAAAAAAAAAAGTGAATACTTTTGACGTTATTTTTCAAGGAAAAAAGTGGAGAATACTTTTCAGAACCCGGAAGAATGCTGTTGGTAGCATCACATTTTTGAATGCTCCTTCTTCTCCATAGAAATCTTTCATAATGATACTGTGACTATATAAAGTGTGAGGCTCTATAGCTGCTGGAGATCATTATGACAGCCAGTTGAATACTGCATGTAATCCTGTGGATTTAACACTATGGCATTATTTTTGTGCCTCATTCCTGAGAGCGCAGCAGGACTTTCGATTCAAGCTGCTCATGCTAATGAATACAAACGAGTTAAAACACTGACGAAGCATTTCGGAATCCACTTGGTTTAAAAATAAATCACACGTGGTTTCTTCCCACCCACCCAGTAAATTCGTTTTAAACGGAAAATAATGAAAAAAAACCCCATCATTCCTACAGTGAAACGCAAAGTTTGCATTATCTGTAAAAGCAGTAAATTCTGGTGTTTCATGCGACAGCACCACCTAAAGGAGACGTGCATCTTAGGCTACATCCACACGACAACGGCAACGAGATTTTATTAAAAAAATATCGCGTCCACATGGGCAACGGATTAGTAAAATATCAGGTACATATGGCAACGCAATGCTTGCTGAAAACGATGCAATACACATGCCACACCACTACGTGCGCTGTAAGACGGTCCCATCGGAGACACCAGAACAATAGAAGTACGACGCATGCGCATAAACCCCTTCCTCTACCCGGCGTGAAGCACTCACAGGAACAAACACACAACAACAAGAAGATGGCTGCGACTACGCGAGGAAATCGTGCCTTCTGTGTGTACAAATTAGTTTTATTAGTGTGCATAGTTTTATATAACTTAATTTTCTTATTGTGTGTGAACATTTTGAAAAGCAGTCTTATCCAATAAAAAAAAAAGAAATTCAAGAAATGGTTCAGTTACTTGTTTATTTAAAAGAAAAGCTGTATACAAAAGTGAATGCAATGCAGTGGTTCATACAAAACAGCGAGAGTGCTGCTTGTTCTAGTCATGTGGTTGTGACGTCATCGTAAACAAATCCGTTCTACTCATCCAGACGACTTCGCAACGGCGCCGTTGCCAGATTTTTCCACTCTGGAACCCGTTCTCAAAAAATATCGTTTTGGGGCACCCAAAACGCCGGTGCCGTGTGGACGCCAGGCCGAAACGATAAACAGTTTTATCAGATTCACCTGAATCCGTTGCCGTGTGGACAGCCTCTTACATGCAAGTATAAACGGCTTCAAGTGTTGACGGCGTACCTACAGGGTAGATTCTACACAGAAGTATAAATCGGCCTTTTGTTTACATACAGGCCACTGCATTTTGAAAGCATGTGACTGCTATCCTGTTCACTCTTTGTGCACCAAAACCTTAGCAAACTCTGTTACTGCCCCATTCAAAACCCATCTTGAACTTCATCTACATATCAAAACATGAAGCTATGGGGGAAATTTTTTTTAAAAATAAATAAAAAAAAAAAGTCTCATCTTTTCTTACCTTCCCAACCGCCCAAGAGACAGTCAAGGCCAGTCCTGGCTCATTACAACAGAATAACCATACGAAAACAGAATGGACCAGTTGAACAAATTCAAAATATAGATACTAACAAACTATCTATAGCTGAGGATGTCGCCGAATTGTTGCAGATTGTGTTTGGAATATCATTAACATCGAAAACGCCGACTTGCTACTCGGTGCGGAAGATTCTGGGAAGGGTGAGTCTGCCCCATAATGGAAGGTATTGACCCAATGTGCATTTTGTACAATAAATCAGCAGGCTAAACATCTGAAGACACTGGTCATGATGTGGACTCTGCAAGATCATCATACACAAAGACTCACAAAAGATAAGGACTTGCTTGTCAGGATTGGACTGATCGACCTTGTCAAGTCAAGATTTAAATGCAACCATTATGTCCAAGAAACTGCACACTACCATACCAAATACTATAGAAAAAGCTCAAAATTAAATCTGTATTATGGCGAGCATTACTCTATCTACAAAAAAAAAATTGCAACACATTAGAAGTCTTGATTTTGTGCGAAATCCACAGTCAACTCGTTCATTTAATCCACTTCAACAAACAGGCATATATTCAGACAACTGCTTGAACTATAACACAGTAAAACATTGCTCATTTATCTACAATTATGAAATATTTATATTCATTAAATTGACAGGTGTCTGCTAAAAACAGGGCCACACCTGAGAAAGAAATGGTGCATTCGACCTGTATTTATCTGTACAAGTACAGGAAATTCACGGTGGTGTTAGTGGTTAGCACTGTCGCTTCACAGCAAGAAGGTTTTGGGCTCGAGCCCCATGACCGATGGGGGCCTTTTTGTGTGGAGTCTGCGTGTTCTCCCTGTGTCTGCGTGGGTTCCCCCTCACAGTCCAAAGACATGGTTAGGTTAAAGGGGAACTGAAGGCAATTTTTTTTAATTAAAATTCTATTTCTCATTGTATTAAATATAGGAATGCATTTTTTTTAAAAGATTTTTTTGGGGCTTTTTTCACCTTTATTGGATAGGACAGTGTAGAGACAGGACAGGAAATGAGTGGGAGAGAGAGACGGGGAGGGATCGGGAAATGACCTCGGGTCGGAATCGAACCCGGGTCCCCGGATTTATGGTATGGCGCCTTAGCCACCTGAGCCACGACACCCCAGGAATGCATTTTTGATAACTATTTTGTCGCTGCTATAGCAAGTTATGAGTGTTTGAAATATGCTCTGTAATAGATCAGTCCATATGTCAAAGCAATGGCCGTAAACGAGATTCGTTGAGACCTGCGCGAGACATCGTAGGACGGAAGTAAAACATACAGCGGAAATCAAAGTGACCAACATCTGCCAACGTTGTCAAAAGACGTGCGCGCCCTCTTTCGAATGCTGATGTAATCAAGCCGGAAGTTTTCCCTGTGTCCGAAATAGCTCCCTACTCACTATATAGGGCACTATATAGCGTGGACGCCATTTTGTAGTGCTGTCCAAAACCTTTGAGGATTATGTGGGAAATGCGCTCAGTATAATATGCATTTATCACAAAAATACATGCATGTATTTATTATTTTGAAAACCCACCAGCCGCCTGATCTGGCACGTTTTAATTGTGCGACAGTAATGACGTAAATACCAGTGTGACGGACGAGTCCTTATCCTGTCGTCTTTTCAACTCCTCTCTACTCTACGTTGGTTCTAAGTCGTATGGAATAAATCTCCATCACTGATGAAGCTGGCAAACCTCAAAATTAATCTAAATAATTGGAGTGATCTGGCTGCTGTATAAACCGTTCTCAAAATGGCGGCGCTGACACTTCATGTTTTAAGTCTCGCACAAGTCTCATGAAGATTGCGCAGATAAGCGATGCCTGCTCGTTGACCAAACGAACTACGTTCAACATGGCTAAAAACCAAAAAGGCTGATAAGTGTAATATAATATGCCAATACGAGTCACAATATAAGGTTAATAAAACCGAAAACGTAATTGAATAACACGTTAATTAAGAAATAAAGCAAGTTTAAAAACGACTTCAGCTCCTCTTTATCCTTGGGCTGAAGTGCCCTTGAGCAAAGCCCCAGCTGCTCTCCAGTATAGCTGCCCACTGCTCTGGGTATGTGTGTGTCAAGTCAAGTTTATTTGTATTGCGCTTTTAACAATAAACATTGTCACAAAGCAGCTTTACAGAATTTGAACGACTTAAAACATGAGCTAATTTTATCCCTAATCTATCCCCAATAAGCACACCTGTGGCGACGGTGGCAAGGAAAAACTCCCTCAGACGACATGAGTCAGAAACCTCAAGAGGAACCAGACTCAAAAGGGAACCCATCCTCATTTGGGCAACAACAGACAACATGACTATAGCATTAATAGTCCTAACATATATATGTGTGTGTGTTCACTATTTCAGATGAGTTAAATCCAGAGGAGGAAATTTCCATCCATCCATCCATTATCTGTAGCCACTTATCCTGTACAGAGTCGCAGGCAAGCTGGAGCCTATCTCAGCTGACTACGGGTGAGAGGCAGGGTACACCCTGGACAAGTCGCCAGGTCATCACAGGGCTGACACAGGGACAAACAACCATTCACACACACTCACGGTCAATTTAGAGCCACCAATTAACCTAACCTGCATGTCTTTGGACTGTAGAGGAAACCAGAGCACCCGGAGAGAGCATGCAAACTCCACACAGAAAAAGACCCTTATCGGCCGCTGGGCTTGAACCCAGGACCTTCTTGCTGTGAGGCGACAGCGCTAACCACTACACCACCCGAGGAGGAAATTTCACTGTGCTGAAGTGTACGTGATAAGTAGGTGTTCTCGTTATCTCTAACTGTTGACTTTTCAAAAAAGGCGTTACTATCGGTAAATATAAATGACTTTTCACAGTCCTAAAATATTTGAAAAAGAGAAAAATCCTCATCTTGTGTTTCTGTTTTCAGGGCTGAATCATACAGGTGAAGAAAACGTATTCATGCTTCTCAAAACGTACAAAAACAGTGTGCTGAATGTCTGATAAGGGCTTTTTTTTTTTGGTTGGGGAAAACTGTACAGTTTGGATATGGAGGGCTGCGATACTACACTTGGTGTGAGTGTGGAAGGAAAAAAAACAGTGCACTTGAAGAACAAGTGTCTTGTCTTATCTAATCAGACCAAAAGGCAAACAAACAAATAAAGCTTGGTCTCCACACTAGTGCACTAAAACTAGACTAGTACTGGATGTAAAAACAGTGAAGGCCGCATGGGCCTCGACCCATCACCGGCACAGAGGGTTATTACTTCAACACTTGTTACTAAAAACAACAAACTGCCAGTACAATGCACTTGATTGAGCAAACCACCACCAGAAGTAGTCAAATATCTTGTACAGGAGAATACTGTAATGTGTATTAACTAGTAACCAAGCACCATGGCACTGTTTTGTTTGTTTTTTAAATAGAAATAACAAAAACAGACAAATCAAACAGATTTAGAAAACAAGCACAATTTGAGTAAACAGCCCTAGATAGACAGATAGATAGATATTCATTCCTCAACACTGAATTTGATCAGTTGGGCTATTTTCTGACAGGCGCTTTTGACAACCAGAGCAATTTTTAAAACCTTAAGCAATGTATCTTATTTCACATGCGGTTAGATACTTATAGATAGCCAGAGAAACAAGTTGTTAATTATTTTAGACGCAAAGAAACGCCAATAAACAAGCTGCCCCATCAATATCCGCTGTTACACAACACCTCCTCTTGCTAACGTTGTTACAGACCACATACACTACCAGTGAGTGAGTGAGTGTGTGTTAGCTAGCGCCAGAGCTAACTGGCTAACCTGTTTAGGTAATGCTGAAAACCAGGCCGTGTTTAGCATCAGTGCTAAATAAGCTGACAGAGCCAGCTAGCATTCAAGCTAACAACCGAGCTAATGAGTCATACACAGCTAGCTGACGTTACTTACCTTATAAAATACCACCGACACACGGACTCCGTTACGACTTCTTCTGTTTAGAACCTCCGGATATTTTATCCCCAATTTTTTTTCCCAATTCGCGTCTTTTTTTTTCTTCTTTTTTTTAAAGCCCCAATCAAACCGATTTGACTTTACATGAGAGCCGATAATTCCGTTTTCGGTATTTCACAGCGTGAATTCTTTGGCATTTTAGGGCCAGCTTTTTTTGAGCCCCTGAACAACTCACCGCCCTAAACATGAAATTATTGAAAGTCTTACATGAATAAAGATTCCCAATGTGAAATAAAGAACTGTACGGACACTAAAAATGATCGTTCTTCCATAAACAGGGCCAAGCTCTTCATCGGGTCAGAGTCTTGTGAAGGGGCGGGAGCTTGTGATTGAGCTTTCTGATTGGCTGAACGTCTTCAAACTGAGCCCTCTGATTGGGTGTTGTTACTGACAAACAGCACGCATGATGGGAAATCTTGTGATGTTATTGGCTAACATCTTGTCATTCATCTGCTTCACACAACTCATGTTTATATCAGTGTTAAAAAATTTAATAGGCCAGATTTAATTTATAAACACAAATTATTCAAATATTAGGCTCTGTACCATCATATTGAAACCATGTGAGCTTTTTATTACTGAACTTTACAACCACAAGACCAAAACCAGTTACACTGCTAAAATTTAGGTAAGTGTAGGTTTGATAGCACAGTTTCTTAGTTTAATTAAAATTGCAGTTTGATTAATGTTTACATGGTTCATACTAGTTTTAAAAGTTTTTTATGTATTAATATTTAATTCAGGGCGGCACGGTGGTGTAGTGGTTAGCGCTGTCGCCTCACAGCAAGAAGGTCCTGGGTTCGAACCCCGGGGCTGGCGAGGGCCTTTCTGTGTGGAGTTTGCATGTTGTCCGCGTGGGTTTCCTCCGGGTGCTCCGGTTTCCCCCACAGTCCAAAGACATGCAGGTTAGGTTAACTGGTGACTCTAAATTGACTGTGAGTGTGAATGGTTGTCTGTGTCTATGTGTCAGCCCTGTGATGACCTGGCGACTTGTCCAGGGTGTACCCCGCCTTTTGCCCGTAGTCAGCTGGGATGGGCTCCAGCTCGCCTGCGACCCTGTAGAAGGATAAAGCGGCTAGAGATGAGAATATTTAATTCAAGTGAGTAGTGAATAAAGGTTATATAAGAACTTTAGAGGCAGCACAGTGATTAACACTGTCGCCTCACAGCAAGAAGGTCCTGGGTTCGAGCCCAGTGGCAGACAAGGGACCTTTCTGTGTGGAGTTTGCATGTTCTCCCCATGTCTGTGTGGGTTTCCTCTGGGTGCTCCGGTTTCCTCCACAGTCCAAAGGCATGCAGGTTAGGCTAATAGAGATCTTGCAGTCACGTGACCGGAAAGTACACAACCGCCATCTTGTCGGTCAAAAACACCGCTGAATACTGCTGCACTCGTGTACAGAATGGATCAATTTCAACCGACGGACTACACGGCTCATTTTTCTAATGAACAGATAACTAGATATATGTCTAAAATAAACGATCTACAGATTTGTGACCCTTATGGCTTACCGGACAGAGTTTTCACGACCGGATTTTGAACTGCCAGGAATACCCGGACGTATAATTACCTCATTAACTTTCCCTTGCTGTTCAGTGGTGAAGCACTGCGTGCTTATAAATCTCTGGACAGTTATCTTTACAGAAATTCAGGATTTGTCAGCGACTCAGATGTGGCATCTTGTAAACAAGAATACTCATTGGATGGGTAAGTCACTTAAGTATTGAGTATAGCACTGACCAGCCGATTATAGAATAGAATAAGGTAATTCCAAATCGTCCGTCTTGTTTACCTGGCGTTGGAGAGGTAGAGGCTTGGCAGTGGAGATTTGAGTGGCTGTTTTCTGAGCTTAGTCAACAGGCCGGCTCTGCCTGCAGCCTCGCTTTTGCTTCGGCTCCCGGCACTGCCTCCTTCGCTTTGCTTCCGATAACAATCCACGGAGACCCCGCTGGTCTTGCTATCTCGTCCGGAATGTTTTTTTTTTTTCTTCTCGTCCGGAATGTTGTGCATGCGATGGAAATCGCCACAAACCGTCATTTTCTGCTGGAAACCAATGTCCAGTAAGTCCATACGGTTGTAGTGGATATTGAAGTCCGGTACAGACGAACAACACGCAAAAATACACACAAAAAACATAAAAAACGTGCACAGGTAGGGAGATCTTGTAGCCGCAGCCATTGTAGTAGAATTGTATATAGTAGGGTTTTCCAGAAGAAAAGGTAGAAGTAAAAGCAGAAGTAGAACCAGAAGTAGAAGTAGAAGGCGGAATATGGCGTTTGACCGACACGATGGCGTTCTGTCACAATCTGGATCGGCTGTGACGTCACATGCAAGTGCTCCATTGGTGGCTCTAAATTGACCGTAGGTGTGAATGCGAGTGTGAATGGTTTTCTGTGTCTATGTGTCAGCCCTGCGATGATCTGGCGACTTGTCCAGGGTGTACCCCACCTCTCACCCATAGTCAGCTGGGATAGGGTCCAGCTTGCCTGTGACCCTGTAGGACAGGATAAGCGGCTATAGATAATGGATGGATGGATGGATGGATGGATGGATGGATGGAAGAACTTTAGAGGCAGCACAGTGATGCAGTGGTTAACACTGTTGCCTCACAGCAAGAAGGTTCTGGGTTCGAGCCCAGTGACAGACAAGGGACCTTTCTGTGTGGAGTTTGCATGTTCTCCCCGTGTCTGTGTGGGTTTCCTCCGGGTGCTCCGGTTTCCTCCACAGTCCAAAGGCATGCAGGTTAGGCTAACTGGTGGCTCTAAATTGACCGTAGGTATGAATGTGAGTGTGAATGGTTGTCTGTGTCTATGTGTCAGCCCTGCGATGATCTGGCGACTTGTCCAGGGTGTACCCCACCTCTCGCCCATAGTCAGCTGGGATAGGTTCCAGCTTGCCTGTGACCCTGTAGAACAGGATAAAGCGGCTAGAGATAATGAGATGAGATGAAATGATGATCTGCTGTGGCGGCACCTAACAGGAGCAGCCAGAAGAAGAGCTATAACAACTCTGTTGTAAACAGTCGTTTCTACCTAGGCTTGAGGCTGGGTAGGTGACTAGAGGTTAGGGTATACAGTGATGCTGTGTGCCTTGTGAATGTGAAACTACTGTAAACTAATGCTGAAGGAATTCTCCATGATGTCACAACAGTCAGGATGGCTCCTGGGAATCCTGCTGCTTGCACCAAACCCTGATCGAGATTCTTGGGTCGGTCCAACTGGTAACCTTTCTCTATTCCTCAACAGTCTGTGCCTACAGAAGATGTTAATTTGTTCTGTTGTTCAGATTCACAGGGTTTTGTAAATTTCTTCCTGGTTTTTCTTTTTCTTCCATCTTCTAAAATTAGCATAGGTGGATTCCAGTATGTGTTCCCACCTAGTGACTGGGATAGGCTCCTGGGATAGGCTCCATGATCCAGTGCAACCCTGAGCGTGACAATGTGTTTAGTGAAAATGAATGAAAGAATGAATAATAAACTGCACACTATAATAGATAATGGAATCTAGTGACACAAAAACATGTACTCACATAGTAAACTTTTGAATTACAGATTAATTTAGTCTTTACGTCTGTAAACGCGATGGCATTTACATTTGCTTCAAGCACCATGCCATCTGCATCTCATTTATTTATAGTTATAAATCTAGCAGTTGATGAAGCAGTATAAATGTTCAGATTCGTTGTCTTATTGTGAACCTAGGAGGATATGAACCTGAATAATTACAGCTTAAACATAAATCTCCTTTGCTAAGCAAAAGTCAGAGCCCTGAGTAGACAGTTATTGACTGCTTGACAGCACCATCAAGTGGTCACCAGTAGTTTAGAGCAGTTTGCTCTCTTACCCCAAGCTGTACACTGAATTGATTGAACAGTATTCAGTGTCTGCAAAACATTCAGATCACTTTTACTGATTCAGTTGTATTATTTTTCATTTTCTGTTTTAGTTACAATTCAGTAGGTTACAATTAATCAGAAATAATTTGATGCAAAACAGTAATGAATTCTTTTGTCTATGACAGATTTCTCAGCGAGCCCTGTGATGACCTGGCGACTTGTCCAGGGTGTACCCCGCCTTTCGCCCGTAGTCAGCTGGGATAGGCTCCAGCTTGCCTGCGACCCTGTAGAACAGGATAAAGCGGCTAGAGATAATGAGATGAGATGAGATTTCTCAGCAGCCATCAGACGAAATTCATGATGAGCGCATGGGTCGCAACAGTTCAAATACTTTTCGTGCATTTCCTACGATGGCTTACTAGCCCGATCCTAGAGAGACAGACACGATGGCATGTAGGGCAGACGTGGGCTGTTGTCAATTGAGGTCTTTCAGTGGCCTTTCTCCTGGCTCTTTTTGCGTCAGCATCATCACTGCGCTTTCTTTCTCCTGCTATGAGTGCCTCTCTGCAAGCTGTCTTCTGAATGCTACATTCTGCTGTGAGACGTTCCCAGTCGTCCACTGAGAGACCGATTGCAAGCATGTCTCTCTTGCAGACGTCTCGGAAACGTAGTTTTGGTCTACCGACAGGTCTTGAGCCAGATGCCAGCTCTCCATACAGGAGGTCCTTGGGGATGCGACCATCCTCCATTCGCTGTACATGACCCAGCCATCTCATCCTACGTTGTCGAAGGAGGGTGTACATTGAGGGGATGCCCACTCTTTCAAGTACTTTGCTGTTGGTGACCTTGTCTGTTCACGAGATAGATAGAATGTGACGTAGACACCTCATGTGGAAGGAGTGCAAGCGTTTCTCCTGACTAGCATAGGTGGCCCAGGACTCGCTGCTGTATAACACGGTATTCATGATGCAAGCATGATAAACCGTGACTTTGGTGGTAGTGGTGAGCTTCTTGTTCTCCCACACACAAGGGGCAAGTTTGGCCATATTGGTTGCAGCCTTTCCGATTCTTTTACCAAGCTCAGCATCAAAAGAGATGTTATCTGAAGTGGTGGAGCCTAGGTAAGTGAACTGCGAGACGACTTCCAATGTGTAGTCTTTGATGGTCACAGCTGGGGAAGCTTCGACTCCTTGTCGCATGGTTTTCGTCTTCTTCAGACTGATGGTGAGACTGAAGTCATCACAGGCCTTGGAGAAGCGGTCAAGGAGGTTCTGAAGATCTTTCTCACTGTGAGCAATGAGGGCAACATCATCGGCATAGAGCATGTCGCGCAGTTGTACTTGGCGAACCTTGGTTTTTGCTTGGAGGCGTGCTGGGTTGAGGAGCTTCCCGTCCGATCTAGTTCGGAGCAGAACGCCTTCATTAGCTGACATGAAAGATAGATACCAGACAGATACCAGAAAGATTAATCCCAATTAGCACTGACCGACCAGAGACATCTGTTGCTAGGCAAATTGGACAAACCTAACTTGACCCATGTCTTTGGTCTACTGTTGGCCTTGCTTTGTCCGGTATTTATATGATTTGTATTCATATTTGACAGTTTGTATATAGTACAGCCATATTATTAGCCTTGTCTTCAAGAAGTCATATTAAAACTTTTCCTCTGGCTGAAATATAAATGTCCAGTTAATATTGACAAAGACATAATTCTGACAACTTTATATGTCTTTCTGCTCACTGGGATTAGATGTTCTTCTTGATGATGATGATAATGATGATGTAGTCTTGCTTAGCTACTTTTTGTCATAAATGATATTCAATGACTTCATCCAGATAAAACATCGTACTTTCATTCACTTGATTATCCTTAGGGGCGGCACGGTGGTGTAGTGGTTAGCGCTGTCGCCTCACAGCAAGAAGGTCCGGGTTCGAGCCCCATAGCCGGCGAGGGCCTTTCTGTGCGGAGTTTGCATGTTCTGCCCGTGTCCGCGTGGGTTTCCTCCAGGTGCTCCGGTTTCCCCCACAGTCCAAAGACATGCAGGTTAGGTTAACTGGTGACTCTAAATTGACCGTAGGTGTGAATGTGAGTGTGAATGGTTGTCTGTGTCTATGTGTCAGCCCTGTGATGACCTGGCGACTTGTCCAGGGTGTACCCCGCCTTTCGCCCGTAGTCAGCTGGGATAGGCTCCAGCTTGCCTGTGACCCTGTAGAACAGGATAAAGCGGCTAGAGATAATGAGATGAGATGATTATCCTTACAGAAAGTTATATGGCCATCTTCTGTCACCTTGCCTTTATATGCAGCACAGTATTTTATCTAGTGGTAATGTGGCATTAAAATACAACAAACACTCAAAACATATGCAAATTATATATTAATAACTAATCATTATGACAAAAAAATGCATGTATAATCAAAGCATATATTTGTTATTAGTGTTTTTAACTGTTGTTGTAATCAGTGAACATTTTTGCACATTACTTCAACTGTCATTGAAGGCTGGATAAAGTAGGACCATGGCACGTGCTAAAGGAATACTCCAGCAATTTTCCAGCTCATCTCCAGCCATTGTGTCTATAATGTATAAGCAATTACCAGTGATAAGAATTCTGATGTTTTCCCCGGAACAAAAAACATGTTTATTTGAAATTCACTCATGATGAAAATGTAATCATAATCATCGAGAACAGTCAATAAATGTTTACTTGAAACACATTGTTGTAGAACACTTTCATTAATTCTTCAGCCAAAGGTATTGGTAAACAAGTGTTGCCAGGCAAAACAAACCTCGCTTGGCAGCACTTACGTATTTTATACCTATATGTTGATAATGGTAACATTTCTCAATCATCAGCTGTCAGGTTATAGACCTATGAAAATCCATGACCTTGAATTTGACATTTCAGTCATTCAAGGTCAAAGGTCATGGTGCCAAATGAAAGCCCATATGGCACTTCCTACAAGTTGATGACGATAAATATCTGTCTACCATCAACCGTTTTCAAGTTACAACCCTCTGAAAATCCATGACCTTGAGTTTGACCTTTCAAGGTCACTCAAGGTCAAAGAACATGGTGCCAAATGAAAGGCCATATGAGAGTCCCTGTATGTTCATAATAATAAACATTTGTCTATCGGCAACCGTTTTTGAGTTATAATGGAAAATATGTTATTTTGACCAAAAGGTTGACCTTTCCAGTGACCTTGACCTTCACCTTGACCTGATTACCCCCAAAATTTAATCAGGTAATTTATGGACTGTTGCTCACCTAACCTGAAAATTTGAAGTCAATCTAGACGGTGCAACCGTCTAGACGCTAGATTGTTAACAGACAGACAGACACACAAACAAACAAACAAATGAAAAGTCATGCAGAGCACGATACTTGCGAAAATCACAAAGAAACTGGAGTTATGGCTGATTAGGTGTTTTTACAAGATTTGACCTTGATGACCTTGACCTTTGACCGTGATCCACCAAAAACTAAAGATGTCTTTGTGTGACCCTAGTGAGTTGTCCTGTGCATTTTGGTGAAGATTGGTCAAGAAATGACGATGCTAGAGCATCAACGGACAAACGGACAGATCAACATACTTGCAAAAATCATGGATTTTCGCAAGTAACGAACTACACTGATTACAATACCTCTCCCCGCTTACTCTGTCGTGGGCGAGGTAATTACTGTAAGTCCCAAACCTGTAATATATTCAAATACAGGACTGCTTGTTTAAAGGGAAAAAAATTGTCGTCGTGTTTTATTACTTATTTAATAAAGTGTAAGGACCAGAAATTGTTTTTCAAATCTTTAAAACAGAGTACATGTAAAGAACATCTACATTTAAGGAACAAACATGCCAGGCAAACCTGTCTTTTTACATGGTTTTATCTGTTTTAATTTGTTGTAATATACCCTACTAGCTTCCATATTTAAATGTAATAACTGATAGATTAAAATACATATGGTGCATCGCCGGGCGGCACGGTGGTGTAGTGGTTAGCGCTGTCGCCTCACAGCAAGAAGGTCCTGGGTTCGAGCCCCGGGGCCGGCGAGGGCCTTTCTGTGTGGAGTTTGCATGTTCTCCCCGTGTCCGCGTGGGTTTCCTCCGGGTGCTCCGGTTTCCCCCACAGTCCAAAGACATGCAGGTTAGGTTAACTGGTGACTCTAAATTGACCGTAGGTGTGAATGTGAGTGTGAATGGTTGTCTGTGTCTATGTGTCAGCCCTGTGATGACCTGGCGACTTGTCCAGGGTGTACCCCGCCTTTCGCCCGTAGTCAGCTGGGATAGGCTCCAGCTTGCCTGCGACCCTGTAGAAGGATAAAGCGGCTACAGATAATGAAATGAGATGAGATGGTGCATCTGTAGTGTTATACAGCATTTTATAGTTTCTTTCATGTGGATATGAGGTTTTATTCTATCCACATTCACTGGATATGAGCAATCATACACTCTGATTGTCTACTCTACTACTAGGATATCAGGTCATATGCCATGAGTAGAGAAACACAAAATGGTGGCCCGTGCTGCTGAACCAACCGAGGATGAAATAAAAACTACTCGAAAACAAAACCCCAAAAACATACAAAAACTGGAAAAGCACTCGGACAGCGCAGATCTCCACCAAGAATCTTTTTAAAAAAATCCAGGTTCCAGAAGGTGATCTGGATCACCGCCAAAATTTAATGGATTGTTACTTGTGCCCAGTCACACCTCTGGAAAAATCTCAGAGCAATCCGTTCATTACTTTTTCCGTAATGTTGCTAACAGACAAACCAACCAACAAACAAACAAACAAAAAACCAACGCTACTGAAAACATAACCTCCTTTGCGGAGGTAAAAATGGAATAAAAGTATTTGATGATAAGATGGTAAATATTTCATGGACAGGATTCCACTCAATCTCGTTGTACAAGGCTTATAGCCAACTCAGCATTACACGCCTCGTCAACTATCAGCTCGTGTACGACTCGATTTCATGGAATAACTGTTAAATAAATAGATATATCAAACAGTGTGAACAATCAAAACCTTTGATATTGGTTTATATGATCATATCATATCAAAAGATTTGGTGCAAAAAAGTACAACCCCGATTCCAAAAAAGTTGGGACAAAGTACAAATTGTAAATAAAAACAGAATGCAATGATGTGGAAGTTTCAAAATTCCATATTTTAATCAGAATAGAACAGAGATGACATATCAAATGTTTAAACTGAGGAAATGTATCATTTAAAGAGAAAAATTAGGTGATTTTAAATTTCATGACAACAACACATCTCAAAAAAGTTGGGACAAGACCATGTTTACCACTGTGAGACATCCCCTTTTCTCTTTACAACAGTCTGTAAACGTCTGGGGACTGAGGAGACAAGTTGCTCAAGTTTAGGGATAGGAATGTTAACCCATTCTTGTCTAATGTAGGATTCTAGTTGCTCAACTGTCTTAGGTCTTTTTTGTCGTATCTTCCGTTTTATGATGCACCAAATGTTTTCTATGGGTGAAAGATCTGGACTGCAGGCTGGCCAGTTCAGTACCCGGACCCTTCTTCTACGCAGCCATGATGCTGTAATTGATGCAGTATGTGGTTTGGCATTGTCATGTTGGAAAATGCAAGGTCTTCCCTGAAAGAGATGTCATCTGGATGGGAGCATATGTTCCTCTAGAACCTGGATATACCTTTCAGCATTGATGGTGTCTTTCCAGATGTGTAAGCTGCCCATGCCACATGCACTAATGCAACCCCATACCATCAGAGATGCAGGCTTCTGAACTGAGCGCTGATAACAACTTGGGTCATCCTTCTCCTCTTTAGTCCGAATGACACGGCGTCCCTGATTTCCATAAAGAACTTCACATTTTGATTCGTCTGAACACAGAACAGTTTTCCACTTTGCCACAGTCCATTTTAAATGAGCCTTGGCCCAAAGAAGACGTCTGCGCTTCTGGATCGTGTTTAGATATGGCTTCTTCTTTGAACTATAGAGTTTTAGCTGGCGACGGCGGATGGCACGGTGAATTGTGTTCACAGATAATGTTCTCTGGAAATATTCCTGAGCCCATTTTGTGATTTCCAATACAGAAGCATGCCTGTATGTGATGCAGTGCCGTCTAAGGGCCCGAAGATCACGGGCACCCAGTATGGTTTTCCAGCCTTGACCCTTACGCACAGAGATTCTTCCAGATTCTCTGAATCTTTTGATGATATTATGCACTGTAGATGATGATATGTTCAGACTCTTTGCAATTTTACACTGTCGAACTCCTTTCTGATATTGCTCCACTATTTGTCGGCGCAGAATTAGGGGGATTGGTGATCCTCTTTCCATCTTTACTTCTGAGAGCCGCTGCCACTCCAAGATGCTCTTTTTATACCCAGTCATGTTAATGACCTATTGCCAATTGACCTAATGAGTTGCAATTTGGTCCTCCAGCTGTTCCTTTTTTGTACCTTTAACTTTTCCAGCCTCTTATTGCCCCGTCCCAACTTTTTTGAGATGTGTTGCTGTCATGAAATTTCAAATGAGCCAATATTTGGCATGAAATTTCAAAATGTCTCACTTTCGACATTTGATATGTTGTCTATGTTCTATTGTGAATACAATATCAGTTTTTGAGATTTGTAAATTATTGCATTCCGTTTTTATTTACAATTTGTACTTTGTCCCAACTTTTCTGGAATCGGGGTTGTATTAAAAAATGAAAAATTATTTTCATTCCAAAATGCAATAAAATAATACATACATCAGTATTTATGCATCAAGCTCACGATACTATTCTGTGTGTTCATTGCTGAATGCTTGCTTAAGGACGAACAGGAAAACATAAATGTTGCCAGTTATAATCTGCCTCCCTTTTTATTTCTTTATTCATCCTCATCCTTGCCAGTTTGATGAATGGATATAATTGAGCTCCATTGTGCTGCTCTGCTTTTTCTTGCCATTACAGTTTGGTGCAAGATATTTCTGTTCTTCTCATGCTTAATTCCATGTTGGCCTTGATTCCTAAGATAAGAGGATGTGATCACTAGAGCGTTCTGAGCCCTAACAACTGGAGTGTCTGCTGTGAAAATGTTCTTTTCTCTCAGGCTTCTCTTACTTGCAGATCAATCTATTCATTGTCCCTGAAATGATTTAGGTATGTGTGTATTCTGTATACAGTGCCTTGAAAAAGTATTCATACCCCTTGAACTTTTTCACATTTTTCCACCTTACAACCACGAACTTAAAAGTTTTTTATTGCGATTTTATGTGATAGACCAACACAGAGTAGCACATAATTGTGAAGTGAAATGAAAACGATAAATGGTCTTCAAAATTTTAAACAAATAAAAATCTGAAAAATGTGGTGTGCATTAGTATTCAGCCCCCTGTACTCTGATACCTCTAAATACAATCCAGTGCAATCAACTGCCTTCAGAAGTCATCTAATTAGTTAATAGAGTCCTACTGTGTGTAATTTACTCTCAGCATAAATACACTTGTTCTGTGAAGGCCTCAGTGGTTTGTTAGAGAACACTGACGAACAAACAGCATCATGAAGACCAAAGAACTCACCAGACAGGTCAGGGATAAAGTTCTGGAGAAGTTTAAAGCAGGGTTAGGTTATAAAAAAATATCCCAAGCTCTGAACATCTCAAGAAGCACTGTTCAATCCATCATTCAAAAATGGAAAAAGTATGGCACAACTGCAAACCTACCAAGACATGGCCGTCCACCTAAACTGACAGAGCGAGCAAGGAGAGCGCTGGCCAGAGAAGCAGCCAAGAGGCCCATGATCACTCTGGAGGAGCTGCAGAAATCCACAGCTCAGGTGGGAGAATCTGTGCACAGGACAACTATAAGTCATACACTCCACAACTCTGGCCTTTTTGGAAGAGTGGCAAGAAGAAAGCCATTGTTGAAAGACAGGCATAAGAAGTCCCGTTTGCAGTTTGCCAGAAGCCATGTAGGGGACACAGCAAACATGTGGAAGAAGGTGCTTTGGTCAGATGAGACCAAAGTTGAACTTTTTGGCCTAAATGCAAAGCGCTATGTGTGGCGGAAAACTAACACTGCTCATCACCCTGCACACACCATCCCCACTGTGAAACATGGTGGTGGCTGCATCATGCTATGGGGATGCTTTTCTTCAGCAGGGACAGGGAAGCTGGTCAGAGTAGAGTTGATGGGAAGATGGATGGAGCTAAATACAGGGCAATCCTGGAAGAAAACCTGTTGGAGGCTGCAAAAGACTTGAGACTGAGAAGGCGATTCACCTTCCAGCAAGACAATGACCCTAATCATACAGCCAGAGCTACAATGGAATGGTTTAGATCAAAGAATATTCATGTGTTAGAATGGCCCAGTCAAAGTCCAGACCTAAATCCCATTGAGCATCTGTGGCAAGACTTGAAAATTGCTGTTCACAGATGCTCTCCATCCAATCTGGCTGAGCTTGAGCTATTTTGCAAAGAAGAATGGGCAAAAATGTCAGTGTCTAGATGTGCAAAGCTGGTAGAGACATACCACAAAAGACTTGCAGCTGTAATTGCAGCAAAAGGTGGCTCTACAAAGTATTGACGCAGGGGGGCTGAATACTAATGCACACCACATTTTTCAGATTTTTATTTGTTTAAAATTTTGAAGACCATTCATCATTTTCATTTCACTTCACAATTATGTGCTACTCTGTGTTGGTCTATCACATAAAATCTCAATAAAAAACTTCTAAGTTCGTGGTTGTAAGGTGGAAAAATGTGAAAAAGTTCAAAGGGCATGAATACTTTTTCAAGGCACTGTATGTATATCTATAATCATATCCTAGGACACAATCAGAGACATGGATTTATGAGCATCCAGATCCCTCTTGCGGCTTAGTACCGTAAACATCTGCGATCAGGAAGCAGATTTAAGAACATGCACCACTTGTACTTGGTAATTTTGGTTAAAGAAGATTAGACATGACAAATTTTAATTTGTTTCTGAATCCATGTTTTAAGATGATAATACCACCACTGTCTTTTTTTTTATATCGGGAACTCTGATATTTTTATGAGCGGCAAGTAAATCAGGTTTTAAGCAATCAGAGAAAGGAGAATCATAAGATATAAGGATCAGAAAAAGCCCAGGCACTTTACAAAATGAAACCGATGGACATTATGAAAGCTTATGCAGCTCTGTGTATGTCTGGTGTTCAAAACAAATCCTCAGATCAGCAAGGAATGAACATTTTATTCATTTCATCTTACATTACAATGTACTTTAAAAAATCACACACAAAGCTGAATGATGTTCTTCATCCTGCATGGTTGGTTTACTGTTTAACCCGAAAGAACCAAACTGTGAAAAGTGTGTGATGGAGACGTTTGTTTAAGTGTGTGTCAAACGGTCCTGAGACAGCTGTAATAGCTTATCTTGTAACTAGAATATCTGATCCATGCAGAAAACATAATTATGGGACTGCAAATATTTAAATATAGCAAACCTTTCCCCCTTTGCCGTCAGTCTCATAAACATCTCTTATCCTATGAGAGCTTGAACTGCTGTCTGATGAGTTTTTCATAAGTCTGGACTTAATCAGACAGTAAACAGGAACACATAAATGACAATAGTAATCATATTTCAATAAAAAATATGTACAGTAATCCTGATATGAGGCAGATCCCATCCTCTCATGAGGATTCTCTGTGAGATCACACACTCACACACTTTATGTACACAAAGTACATAAAGTCTCATGTATGAAAGTCTATACACAATTTACACACAACACCCCCCCCCCCCCCCACCACCACCACCACCAAACAACTGATAGTGACTATTATTCTATCCACATTCACTGGATATGAGCAATCGCATGCTCTGATTGGCTGATCTACTGCTAGGATATCAGCTCATATGCCATGAGTAGAGAAAAACAAAATGGCGGAGTGTGTTGCTGAACCAACCGAGGATGAAATAAAAACTTTACTCTAAAACAAAACCCCAAAAAATGCAACAAAATATGGAATGAAAGTATTTGATGGTAAGAGTGTATCTTTTTTTTAAAGAATTATTATTATAGCATTTTTCACAAATTGCTACTGTCACTTCACTGGTTTATTTACATTCTAAGTGGAAATGATTTTGTCGGACATTTTGTATAAAGTTTTTATTTATCGAATTTGCAAAAAATAAAAATAAAAAGACTCTGTTTCTCAAAATCCAGTGAATGTGGATAGAATCAAACAGTTATTCAACTCAAACTCATCGTACATGGCTTATAGCTGACTCGGCCCTATGTGCCTCATTGGCCATCAGCTCATGTACGACTCGATTTCATGGAATAACTGTTAAATGTATGGCGAAGATTTTACTGCTCCATAATTCCACTAGTAAAGGATGAGATGTTTGTCTTTGTGTCCTTCTGTATGGACAGAGCTCGGTACATGATTAAAGCTGCACTGATCTCTGGTTTGGATTCACTCACAATGGAGAAGGGCATCAGGCTGGCTGACAAAAATACAATCTTGACTGTTACTTGCATAGTGTTGTACATCCACAAAAGTGCAATGTTGAATGTTACCTTCTGATGTTAGTGAACATCAGGGGACCATGCTACAGAGGGATATTACTGACGTCCATGGGCGCCGCCAGGGGGGGAAAGGTTAGAACAATTCTAGGGGCCCAGCACTGCCATGGGGCCCTTTAAGGGGCTAATAATATGCTTTTAATGATTTTAATAAGACTTTTAAAATAACAACAATGCAATATTCCATCTGGTAAAATGAGCTAATTGAACAAGGTTGTCTATTTCTTGAGTTCTTCAACATATTGTCATTTAACCCTCCCCCTTTTGCGAAATGGTACAGTCCAGTTCTGGTAGAAGCACGATGCATTAAATCTGTGTGCTGATCAGTGCAACGCTACTTGCTGCTGTGTCGCGGTGCAGCAGCAGCCAGCCAGCAGTGGAGTGCGTACAGTCTATGATTGCTAAATATGAAGAGTGGCTGTCAAAAACGTAAAGAAAGGCAGCTGAAAGCTGAGAGGGACCGGAGAGGCAGGCAACTGGTCACTCAGTTTTTCCCAAACAAAGGTAGCTATTGCTCACATGTGTGTTCAAAATATTAGCGAATGGTAAATGAACAGTATGAACGTGGTTGGATTAGCCTATCAAGAGAACACTTTTACAGTTTGTACAGTGACATTTTTTCCATTTTAATAACTGAACTGACTTGTGTGATAATAAACAAGATGAAATATTACGTTATGCTGGTGCTAATAACTAGTGCTAATAACCAGTTTCATAACTAATGGGGTGCCCTAAATATGCACAGATTCAGCCTCAGGGGGACCTCCACCCTACCAAACCACTGAACCCCCCTTTGGAGAAGGAGGTAAGCAGCAATACAACCCATAAATGCTTTAGGATTGCTGCTTTTGTTGAAAGTTGGGGGGCCCAAAATTCTAATCTTTCATGGGGCCCAAAATTTCTGGCGGCGCCCCTGCTGACGTCACCCGAAACCGGAAGTAAGCAGACCCTGCGCCATATTGGAAGACCAACAAACTCGTGATTAGGGGGAAATAACGGCAGCGGTATGTGAACCCACGAGAATAAAGTGGAGTGGCAAACGACTTAACAAACAAATCTGAGCTGTTTTATTTATGATTTATTGGCCCAACAGTAGACTTGAAAGAAACCTGTGTGAGACTTGGCAAAAAACTGTGGATATAATGGATAAGTCTGTGCATGATCTGTGGACATGGCAGATTATTTCAAAACCCTGAAGCCTGCTGAAAGGAAGCGATATGTTGAGAAACTTTCATATGTCAATAACTGTAAATATTGCAATATTGTGAAATACAAATTTAATACATGTACTTGAAAACACTTTGAGGTAAGCAAACGCAAGAAATTCAGATTTAAAACATGCTAAATTGGCCCCAAGTTGATAACTGTATGAGGAGCAAGCCTCCCAGACTTCTACAATTTAATAATAATAATAATAATAATAATAATAATAATAATAATAATAATAATTTAGGATGGTTTGGGGCTTGCTCTCCCTCCTATTATATAAATAAAGCATAGTTGTTGTGTAGGCATATATCATAAATACATATGTATAATTTGGATAAATTAACCTAAATTATGGATACCTTAATAGGAACAAAAAGTATTAATTTTTCAACTGAAAAGATATATTATTAAAAGATAAATATCAACAAGATTACCTTGGCCATAACTATGTGTAGGTTATTCTTAACAACAGCTGTAATATCATGAACCAAGCCACTAACAACATAATTGTAAGCCTGTAGCCCTTTGTAGGCCTTCAAGTCATCAGCAGTGTAGGCACTGGGTGTAAACAACAAATAGTTTACAATGTCTGGGTAGCAAACAGATGGCAGAATTGGTGTCAGGTCCTCCTTATGTTTCCATTCTCCCTTGCCCCGGGTCTTATCATATGGGTCAAACCCATCAATCACAGCCAGTTTCTCCACATACCGTGCCCTTTCTGCAGCTGGTAATGTACTCACATAACCAGACTTATCAGCCATCGTGTCACTTCACTCTCGCTCATAGTTTGTTTTATATTGTGAGTATGTATGTATGTATGTATGTACTTGAGGTCTTCCAATATGGCGCCCTAACAAAATCTCGCGGTACGGTGACGTCACGCGATAGCCCTCTACTGTGAATGGGGAATCAAATGGTGGTTCACAATGTGCTTCAGTTGGAGATAATTAACTGATACAGTGGAACTGAAAGTCCTATATTCCTTTACGCCAAGGCTATAGCTTAGAACTGTGCTGTAAGGGGATGGTGTCAAGTGGGAAAGGGGTTTGAATGACTCATGGGACCTATAAAGATACACAGGCTTTACATTTGGCTGTCCAGCCATGGAGAGTAACTTGACTGTGAGTGACATGCTGACAATTCTTCACTTCTGTCTAAGATCGCGCTCTCTCGATCACGATCAAGATCATGACTGTGGTGGGCCTCATCAGTAAAAATGACGAGCCAGTATACAGAGAGGAGGTACAACGGCTATCGGACTGGTGCAGAGTCAACAACCTGTCTCTGAACGTAGACAAAACAAAAGAGATGGTTGTTGACTTCAGAAGAACACAGAGTGACCATACTCTCCACTGTATACCGACAGCTCACCCGTGGAGAACGTCAAGAGCACTGAATTCCTCGGTGTTCATCTGGCGGAGAACTTCACCTGGTCCCTCAACACCAGCTCCATAGTCAAGAAAGCCCAGCAGCATCTCTACTTCCTACAGAGGCTGAAGAAAACCCATCTCCCATCACCAATCCTCCCAATATTCTACAGAGGGATTATTAAGAGCATTCTGAGCAGCTGCATCATGGTCTGGTTTGGGAATCTCACCATCTTGGATCGCAAGACCCTATAGCGGATAGTGAGGACAGCTGAGATCATCATCGGAGTCTCTCTTCCCTCCATCACGTACATTTACATAACACGCTGCATCCAGAAAGCCACCAGCATCACGGCCGACCCTACACACCCCTCACACAATCTTGTCACCCTCCTGCTGTCTGGAAAAAGGTACCGAAGCACACACAAGATTTGCATTTATTTATTCCGTTTTCATATACTACCTCAATATGCACACTCAACTCTGCACTTCATGTTGTTTGTGTTGTTTATTGTCCATTTATTGTCTGTCTATTATGTCGTTTATTGCCTGCAGTGGTACACTCTTGCATTCTTGCACTTTGTTGTATTGTAGATTGTAGTCCTGTGATGTTTAATGTAGCACCACAGTCCTGGAGAAACATTCTTTCATTTTAACTGTGTACTGTACCAACTGGATATGGTTGAAATGACAAATAAAAAGACCTTGACCTCTACCATTAAGATCACTGTCACTCAGGTTGAGTGCTTAGGACAGTAACAAAGACTGGATCAAAGGACGAGAAGTAAAATTCCAGAGGCTCTGGTGTCCCAAACAGTATAGTTCCCAAAGCCATAACTCTGCACAGAACCTGGTTATCCTGTCACTGAAGGTGTTGGCATAGTGGTACCCTGTGTTTTCTACATAGATTCAAGCCCCTATTGGATTTAGTTTGGCACAAACAGCAAATCAGTCACATCATCCCTTGTAGTCTGCTGGTATCCTGAACCAGGCTTTTGCTGTGTCTCCTATAACCAGGATGAGTCAGAGTCAAGCAATGTGTTGTACATTAAGTTACCTTGTTTGGTCTTCCACAGAAGTAGTGCTACAGGGGCTGCCCAAAAACATAGGACGTCTTCCTTACCCCTTTCCCAATCATGATTTGAGACTGGGGCATCACTACAGGGGGAATTATGGTACTATGCCTTGGTGGAGAAGGACCCCTTAAGTGGGCTGGGCAATAAATGTTGATATTTCTTAATGGAAAGTATGCCCATAGAAACTGCAATGATGGAGACACAGAAATTTGTCCAAGCTGTTGAAAAGTCTACAGGTGTGCTGGACACCCCGCAAGCCTCCATCCTTTTGGCCAAGGAAGGAAGGAAGGGAGGAAGGGAGGGAGGGAGGGAAAAATATCAGGTACATATGGCAACGCAACGCTTGCTGAAAACGATGCAATACACATGCCACACCTCTACGTGCGCTGTAAGACGGTCCCATCGGAGACACCAGAACAATAGAAGAAGTAGGACGCATGTGCATAAACCCCTTCTTCTACCCGGCGTGAAGCACTCACAGGAACAAGCACACAACAACAAGAAGAAAATGGCTGCAACTACGCGAGAAAATCGTGCCTTCTGTGTGTACAAATTAGTTTTATTAGTGTGCATAGTTTTATATAACTTAATTTTCTTATTGTGTGTGAACATTTTGAAAAGCATTTTTATATAATTTATATAACTTTTTATATTGTGTGTGAACATTTTGAAAAGCAGTCTTATCCAATAAAAAAAGAAATTCAAGAAATGGTTCAGTTACTTGTTTATTTAAAAGAAAAGCTGTATACAAAAGTGAATGCAATGCAGTGGTTCATACAAAACAGTGAGAGTGCTGCTTGTTCTAGTCATGTGGTTGTGACGTCATCGTAAACAAATCCGTTCTACTCATCCAGATGACTTCGCAACGGCGCCGTTGCCAGATTTTTCCACTCTGGAACCCGTTCTCGTTTTGGGGCACCCAAAACGCCGGTGCCGTGTGGACGCCAGGCCGAAATGATAAACAATTTTATCAGATTCACCTGAATCCGTTGCCGTGTGGACAGCCTCCTAATCCACATGTCTTTGGAGTGTCAGAGGAAAACAGAGCACCTGGAGGAAACCCATACAGGCAGGAAAAACATGCAGACTACACACAGAAAGGTCTCAGGTGGCCACAAGGTTTGAACCCAGAACCTTCTTTCTGTGTGGGGACAGTGCTAACTGCTACACCGCCATGCCAACCTCACATACATAAATGCAGAGCCGGCCCGTGGCATAGGCAATATAGGCAAATGCTAAGGGCGCTGTGTCCATCCAGGGGCACAGAAACGGGGGGAGAAAAATTATGACTTCCACTATTCTGAAAACGAGTCAGCATTATAATGTCTTAGCCTAATTTAATTGTACAGCAAAGCATGTAGTCAGGGTGCAATTTGTCAAAAAAAGCGGGGTGGGGTGGTGGTTGTTAATCATGAAACAATAAGCGCTCAACAGTGGTTCGCCCTGTCTATAGTGTCGGAAGTGCGCATCCGCGGCTATTCTCTGTTTTGGCCATGTAATAGCCTAAGTGTTGTTGGCTAAAGAGTGTTTTTGCATAACGTAGATAACTGACATAGATCTGTTGCTTGTTTTGAATATGGCTGCACTTGGAGCAGTCTGTCAGTGTCGTTGAGCAGTCTGGGCTGAAGTAAAGGTCTTTTATGCACCGAACACGTTTCGCAGCGAGATATTCCAATGGTGCCTGGCACGTTTTTTTTTTTCAATAAAACAAAGTTACTTTGTTGATCTGTGTTCTCATTAAAATGACAGTTTAGCAGCTCATTCAAGCAACCATGTTGCGAAGAGCTTCCTGGAGGAAAATATAATAAATGCGTTGACAACAAGAAACAATCTCAGTGCGTCAAGACTGCAGGGAAACGAAACAAGCACTCAGATGTGTTCTCTTTACCAGCGCCGGCAATTGCTATAGGCGACCTAGGCAATTGCCTAAAGCGCAAAGTGTGCCCAGGGGTGCCAAGGGCAACCAAAACCCCACCAAAAAGGAGGGATGGAGTTATTGAATGGAGATGTTACCAAGTGCATCAGTGGTGTACAGTGTTTTCAACCACTGTGCTGCCAAACTCTAGTACTGTGGAACACTAGTGTGCCGTGAGAGATCACCAAGTGTACCGTGGAAAATTATAGAATGACTGTATATTGTAAATATTGGCAACAGCATTTTAGTTTCAGTCAACATTTTCTATTGGTGATGTGCCTTGAGATTTTTTCATTGAAAAAAGTGCGCCCTGGCTCATGAAAGGTTGAAAACCTTTTTTACAACACCTCTGATGCGGCTGGGGATGTAGAAATACGCGCTCCTTACCTCTGCTGTTACACTACCTGTGACAGTAGCTTCTGCTGAAAGAAGCTTTTCAAAATTAAAACTGCTGAAGACATACTTAAGGTCAACAATGAGTCAAGAACATCTGAATGGGCTTGCTCTGATGAGCATCAACCAAGAGATCTCAAGAGAAATATCATTTGATGATATTATCAAGGAATTTGCCATTAAGAAGACCAGACGAATCCCATTGTAATGTTACTTCAATAACAAAGTACCCATAATAGCACTTTTGTTTGAAAATACAGCCCATTGATGTCCTAACAGGGTGCTTAAGTTTGCCCAATTTAGAATTGTAGAATTTTTTATTCATTTAATTTGTTAATTCTTCAGAGATGACTTAACTTTTAATAGCAAAAAAGAAACTAAAAATAATTTCTTGTTTATTGTCCATGCACTACACTTTGAACAGGGTGCGGAAGAGTTTTTGCCCATTATATGGAGATATGTATTGAATTTGTGTGGTCATTTAACTTTGTGACACTTTATGTGAATAATGATAACAATAATAACAATAATGAAAAAGATAAAAATGACTTCTTGTTTATTGTCCATGCACCGTACATTGTTTAATAGTAATAGAAAAGAGTGATTAGATTAAAAGTGTTATTTAGATGTTATTAGAGGGTTTTTTTTGCTGGGGGGGGGGGCAAAACTCAATCTCGCCTAGGGCAGCCAAAGACCTAGAGCCGGCCCTGCATAAATGTTTTGCAGTTCTGTGTGAATATATTACTTTTTGTTTATGAAAGTGAAAGGTTTCTATGAACCAAAACTGATCTGCAAATGAGCATTTGATTTTTCTCAAGATAAAAAAAGCAATGTTTGTAGCTTCATTGGGCAGCACTCTTTCTTGCCATTACAAATACAAAGTATAGAACAATGACAGAGGGCACAGAGGGGGGTATAAACTGGGCCATTCTGGCTTTTTCAAGAACTTTTCTTTGTTTAAATCAAGGCATGGTTTAGTTCTCCCAGAAGGGTCATTATATAGTAAAGTAGGGCATTCAAAGGTCCTGGGGCAATCAGGCATGTGACAGCTTCCCATAGATTCATCTGGAGCAAGCAGAAGCTTATTGAATCCAACACAGATTCAAAAATGTTACTTGTAAAAGGAGATAGATGTACACCGTTAACTTTCCACCAGTCAGAATGCACTAACATCCCTGTGAAACGCCGATCACACATGTACAACACAATGTAGGCAGCCAGGCTAATGGGAATTAAATGCTTCATTTCATGTCTGGGGGGGGAGAGAGAGAGAGAGAGAGAGAGAGAGAGAATAGCTCGTAAATTTAAGTTCTGGACTGAATATAGCAAGTCATTAAATTTTATTCTCAAATAAGCTACCAATAAAATCACTGCTGTGTCTTTTTTCTTTATATTTCAGCTCATTTCCAGTCATCACAGTGTGCCTTTCTGAACAGGAGCCATTTGAGATTCTTAAGATTTGTGCCACATTGCTCTACATTATAAATGTGCTCTAAGTGGTTTAGATTTCAGGGTCAGATGTGACATAAGAGGATTGGAATAGAAAGATTTGACTAGCTTGGACTATTTTCTTTTCTTTTTTTAGTCCTGTGCCAGTAGCAGAGCACTATTCTTTTGAATTGGACATCTTTGGAACACATGACACATGTCCAAATTGGTGAATATGAACAGAATACTTCACAGATGAACATCTCGTATCGTTCTTGAAACATGAATGACATTAATTATAATAATCACTTCCTAACAAGGGGGATCAGTGAACAAGAAACTATTGAGGACAGATCAGATGTGTCAGTGGCTCCTTGCAGTAACTCGATGATAGGTGGTGTCTGATGTCTTGGATCCTAAATTAAGGATGGGCTGTATATCCCTTGTGTGGTGTTCGTATTTTTGTTACTCAGCCAGTGTTGGTGGGTCTGGTGGAGCCGCTGCATTTTGGTGCTTTAAATTCGACACAATCAAACAATTTTACATTAAATACTTAACAGATGTTTACTTCACCCCAATTACAAGCAACATAAACAGCATGTATGGTTAATATTTGCCCTTTACCTTTGTTAGATTACATTTATTTTAAAAAAGTGCTACTCGTTTTTTGTTTGTTTTTTAATAAAATGTAATTTTACAAAAAGAAAATCAATTACAGTCAAGATATGAGTGGAAAAAAAGATGTTTATCTTCAAATTTACAAATGACGCAAGGTTTTTCATAACAACTGATTTTTATTTCTTTGAATTTCATTAGAAATTTAACCCATTCAGGTCAGTTTACACAACGTAAGCTGAACACATACAGTAACCATGTCAGTCTGTACAACACATCATCCCCATGCTCGTCTTCGTTTTGGGACTGGCTGATGCTCCATCTCATCCTCTTCTTCAAAGTCACTGTCAGACTCTGAATTTTCAGAAATGTGATCCTCGCGTTCTGAAACGTCTTCCTCTACATCATTATCAAAAGCTTCTCTCTCTCCCAAAATCACTTGCAAGTCCATCTGAGCAGAGAATCTTTTGGCCATCTTGATCAGTTGTGATAAGGAGCCACATTGGAAAAGCTATATTTATTGTGTCCCGCCCCCAATTTATGGGAACGTCTGTCGTGGTTCCCGCAAGACAGAGGGTAAAATGTGTAGGAATGTGAGAGCAGACAGGTGTCGGTGCTTGAAAAGCAGGCGCAGAAACACAAAACTCACTCTCTCTCACACACACACACACACACACACACACACACACTAACAGCAGGCCCAGACAGGAGGAGGACAGAGTGAAGGTCCACACTTTTATTAGCCCCGGGTCCAGTGGACCCCAACATCCTGTATGTAATATAAATGTGTGTGTGTGTGTGTGTGTGTGTGGGGGGGGGGGGGGGGGGGGGGGGGGTACAGTGTGTGGTCATCAAAAATGTGTTCCGATATACCGGTATGTTCTTCACAGAAAATGAACCAAGGCCAATGAGTCTCATCTCATCTCATCTCATCTCATTATCTCTAGCCGCTTTATCCTGTTCTACAGGGTCGCAGGCAAGCTGGAGCCTATCCCAGCTGACTACGGGCGAAAGGCGGGGTACACCCTGGACAAGTCGCCAGGTCATCACAGGGCTGACACATAGACACAGACAACCATTCACACTCACATTCACACCTACGGTCAATTTAGAGTCACCAGTTAACCTAACCTGCATGTCTTTGGACTGTGGGGGAAACCGGAGCACCCGGAGGAAACCCACGCGGACACGGGGAGAACATGCAAACTCCACACAGAAAGGCCCTCGCTGGCCACGGGGCTCGAACCTGGACCTTCTTGCTGTGAGGCGACAGCGCTAACCACTACACCACCGTGCCGCCGCCAATGAGTCTGAGTTTGAAAAAAATAATCGTATCATTGTTCATTTGATTAAAAAATGAAAAAGGGGCCAAACACCATACAAGGGATATCTGTGTATTCAGTGGTTTCTGTACCCTGTGAAAATCTAGCCTTTTACAATGTTTGAAAACGCAAATGTTATCTTTTCATGGGTTTTTCCCATAAGTCCCATTCCAAATGCCTGACTTGTCTACACAGACATGAAGAGGTAGCAACATCTGACTTACTTCTGGCTAGGGTTAGGGCGATGAAGGTTAGAAAAGCAACCTTGGGCCCAAAGTGTTGCTGGTTTGATTCCTGCGATCAGCAGGAAGAAATGTGAGGGGAGCTCAGCAAATGATCAACACTTTCCCCTCCCTCTGTATCGTAGCTGAAGTGTCCTTGAGCAAGGTAGCTGCCCACCGCTCTGTGTGTGCGCGTGTGTTCATTGCTTCAGATGGGTTAAATGCAGAGGAGGAATTTCACTGTGTTTATGTTCATGTGACAAATAAAGGCTTCTTCTTCTTAGTATATGTGCCTACTGGTTAGATACTAAAACATTTTAAAAATCTGTAATAATTGAGTTATGGTGATTAAACTTCCATCCGTCCATTATCTCTAGCCGCTTTATCCTGTTCTACAGGGTCGCAGGCAAGCTGGAGCCTATCCCAGCTGACTATAGGCAAGAGGCGGGGTACACCCTGGACAAGTCGGCAGGTTATTGCAGGGCTGACACATAGACAAACAACCATACACACTCACATTCACACCTACGGTCAATTCAGAGCCACCAATTAGCCTAACCTGCATGTCTTTGGGGGAAACCCACACAGACATGGGGAGAACATGCAAACTCCATACAGAAAGGCCCTCGCTGGCTGCTGGGCTCGAACCCAGGACCTTCTTGCTGTGAGGCAACAGTGCTAACCCTTACACCAACGTGCCACCCCGTGATTAAACTTCGCTTAAGTAAGTACTAGTAAACGTATACAAGTAGTAATTGTACAGTATGTACACAAGTAGTAATTGTACCTAGAGATACAGTAATTAGCAAATAATATCTCTATGTACAACTAAAATGTAATATAGCACAGTACAGATCATATAATGTTCTAAGGTCCCTGTTAGAAACCAAGCTGTGGTTGTTACTTAGCTTCTTTGGAAATACAATGTGGCAGTGGGGTGTGGTCGAGAGTCGACTGTGAATGGCGAGGAGTCAGGTTGAACCAGTAGGTAACATGTGATGAGGTGCACTTGTGTCTAATTACTGGCTGTTTATTAACCTGTGTCTCGGTGTATCTTTCAGACAGCCAGGAATGTGTGTGTGTGTGTGTGTGTGTGTGTGTGTGTGTGTGAGAGAGAGAGAAAGCAGTGACACCCTGTCATGCGCGTAGTGTGTTTATGTTTCGTTATTAGTCACTGAAAAATGTGAACAATAGAGAACACACCTGCTCTGAAGCCTGCTCCCAGTTCCTCTGTTTCCCAGAGTCAGAGTTGTTACATACAGTTAACAGTGAGTTGCAGTAACCAACACTTGAACGTACAATAGCATTCGCCAACTTCTTAGAAACCTGCAGACTGATATACAGTAATGTGTAAAAGTTGTGTAGTGTAAAATGTTTGGGTAATGTTGTCTACATGTGATTTAAGCGCTTACCCTTATCAAAAAGAAGTATACTTGAAGTTCATTTTATGACGTAAAGTTAAAGTATATTTCCTTAAGTATACTTTTGTGTACCAAGCATACTGATATCAATGGACTTACAGTATAATTGTAAGTAAACTAATCTAATACTTCTTGGAACTAAATTGGCCCACTTTTAGTTTATAAAAAGTATACTTTAAGTCTAAGAGAAGTAAACTTTGAGTATACAACTAGTATTTTATATTTTGTACTGCAAGTATACCACAAGTAAACTTACATACGAATAGTTTACTAGTTCTATACTTGTAGTCCACTCTTTAGTTTACAAAAGCATACTTCATAGTATACTGGAAATATACTATGAGTTTACTTACTTGTTTTATACTTCTAGTCCACTTTTTAGTTTACTAAATTATACTTTGTAGTATACTGGAAATATACTATTGGTTTACTCGTTACACACTTCTAGTCCACTTTTTAGTTTATAAAAGTATACTTTATAGTATATTGGAAATATACTATTAGTTACTGGTTATATACATCTAGTCCACTTTTTAGTTTTGAAGTATACTGCAATTACCCTTCTAGGTATACTATTAGTTTTCTAGCCCTAACCCTTACCTCATGCACACTACCAGTAGACAACTTAAGTATTTTGAGCTGACCACAAACTTATGGTACATGTAGGTTTAAAAGATGGGATTTAAAACATGCTGCCGTATATCACAAAGAAGTCAGTATGTGTGAAAAAGAAGTATTTTATAGGCTACTATCAAAAGGATAGTATAGCATGAGTACACTTAAACATAAGGCACAAATATTTTAATGCTTTATTACACTTTTGTTAAGTATATCTTGATCAAAAGTTTAAGGTTAATATACTTAGATTTGCCCATATACTTTTCAGTATAAGCCAAGTATGCTTATCTCATTATCTCTAGCCGCTTTATCCTGTTCTACAGGGTCGCAGGCAAGCTGGAGCCTATCCCAGCTGACTACGGGAGAAAGGCGGAGTACACCCTGGACAAGTCGCCAGGTCATCACAGGGCTGACACATAGATACAGACAACCATTCACACTCACGGTCAATTTAGAGTCACCAGTTAACCTAACCTGCATGTCTTTGGGGGAAACCGGAGCACCCGGAGGAAACCCACGCGGACACAGGAAGAACATGCAAACTCCGCACAGAAAGGCCCTCGCCGGCCACGGGGCTCGAACCTGGACCTTCTTGCTGTGAGGCGACAGCGCTAACCACTACACCACCGTGCCGCCCTAAACTGAAAGTATACTCTCTTATTTTTTAGTTTTAAAAAAGTATACTAGAAGCACACTTGAATAAACTTCTTTTTTGCAAGGGTAGATCAGAATCGAGAATTGCTCTTACAACAGATACTTAGCTGCACTTCCTAATTTTTACTCTATTCTTTGTTTGCAACCACATGACCAAACCTGCTTGTGTCATTGACCGCTGCCATGTTGGAGGATACACAATATTCTTCGTTTGCACGTTACGTCATTGCACATTTACTATAGAAGATATGCTCGAGAGGTTGTTACACTCAAGAATTCCTTGTGTTTCTTTGCTATGCCGACTCTTTGTGCTGTAATTGGATGCGGGCACAACTCTATTCGAGACAAGGGGACTTATAAGTTCTTGAGAATTCTAGCAATTATGAATAATCAAGGAGAAAAAACAAGAGAGTTGTCGACAGAAAGTAGACGTCAACGGCTGTCCAACATAAACCGGGCTGATCTAAACGATGAGAAAGCAAAAATCGCACGAGTCTGCAGTGAACATTTTATCAATGGTAAGTGCTATGAACTAGTTATTAATTAAAGATCACAATATAAGAAATATTGGATCATTTAATAGCCTGGTCGTGCAGAAACTCGCCGCTGTCAAACATGACAAAGCCGTGATCATTGAGTGTGTGAGCCGACAATCAAAGGCTGCTACGATTATTTCATTTTAAAAAGAGCTGTATATAATTTTTGCTTTTATTTAGCTTTTTCTTTCCATTAGGGAAGCCAGCTGATCTCTACAATTTTACAGATCCAGACTGGGCTCCAACACAAAATACGGGCCACAACAAAATCAAAGATGGTACTAAAGCGGTAGCTTGAAATGCCAGGCTTACGGAGCGTGGAAAGGAATGCAAAATTATTGAAGAAACGATCACAGAATCAATCGACCAAGAGTCATGTCAATCCACTACCTCAAATACTGCAGCCTCCTCGCTCGGTGACGGCTCTTTTATAACTAAATATGTTAGACAGTATGTTAGATACCTGTGTTTTGAAGCAGTCAAAATGATTATTTTTTAAAAAAGATTTGAGAAATGACTACAAGCGTCTAAATGTAACTCCTCTTTACCTTTCAGTCTGTACTCTTACCACCCTATATCTTACCACTGTATGTCTGTATATTTTATATCCTCCAACATGGCAGCGGTCAATGACGCAAGCAGTTTTGGTCATGTGGTTGCAAACGAAGAATGCATACACACACACACACAGTGGTAAGAGTACAGACTGGAAGGTAAAGAGGAGTTACATTTAGAAGCTTGTAGTCATTTCTCAAATCTATATTTAAAAAATAATTTTGACTGCTTCAAAACACAGGTATCTAACGCACTATATAATATATTTAGTTATAAAAGAGCCCTCACCGGGCGAGGAGGCTGCAGTATTTGAGGTAGTGGATTGACATGACTCTTGGTCGATTGACTCTGTGATCGTTTCTTCAATAATTTTGCATTCCTTTCCGCGCTCTGTAAGCCTGGCATTTCGAGCTACCGCTTTAGTACCATCTTTGATTTTGTTGTGGCCTGTATTTTGTGTTGGAGCCCAGTCTGGATCTGTAAAATTGTAGAGATCAGCTGGCTTCCCTAATGGAAAGAAAAAGCTAAATAAAAGCAAAAATTATATACAGCTCTTTTTAAAATGAAATAATCGTAGCAGCCTTTGATTGTCGGCTCACACACTCGATGATCACGGCTTTGTCATGTTTGACAGCGGCGAGTTTCTGCACGACCAGGCTATTAAACGATCCAATATTTCTTATATGTTGCGATCTTTCATTAATAACTAGTTTGTAGCACTTACCATTGATAAAATGTTCACTGCAGACTCGTGTGGTTTTTGCTTTATCGTCGTTTAGATCAGCCCGGTTTATGTTGGACAGCCATTGATGTCTACTTTCTGTCGACAACTCTCTTGTTTTTTCTCCTTGATTATTCATAATTGCTGGAGTTCTCAAGAACTTATAAGTCCCCTTGTCTCGAATAGAGTTGTGCCCGCATCCAATTACAGCACAAAGAGTCGGCATAGCGAAGAAACAAAAGGAATTCTTGAGAGTAACAACCTCTCGAGCATATCTTCTATAGTAAATGTGCGCCGCTTGAGTTTATGTAGATCCTCCAACATGGCCCACTTCCAGTTCAAAGCCTCATGCATAATTAGCCATGACGTAACATGCAAACGAAGAACTGGTGTTGCTACTCACAAGACAAAATCCTCGAGTTCTTCCACACCAACCTTGGCAAACCATGTTTTCACGAAGCTTTCTTTGTGCACAGGAACATTGTCAGACTGGAAGATGTTTGGACTCCTTAATTCCAGTAAAGAGAAATTGTAATGTTATAGCATGCAAAGACATCCTATACAATTCCATGATCCAAGTTTGTGCCAACAATTTGGTGAAGGTCCGTATATGAGTGCGATGGTAAAGTATTTTGTACGTATTATGTATAAAATATTTCGATTTATGCTCATCCATCCTAAAGTCAAAGCAAAACAAAAACTCAGCGTATTTAGTGATTGGATGTGTATTACCCACATGAAGCCATTTTGTAATTTCTTGAGCACAATCATTTAATTTTAAGACACAATTTGTTAGATCAGCATCAGTGATCTAATGCGCATTATGAGTATTCTCTTAATAGTTGTAAACATAATATATGCTAATTATCTTTATAACAAACTACTCAAAACCTTAACCTCCTTATTAAAAACGCACACAGCAGGTTTGAATCTTAATTGGTCCATCAGTATTCATGCATGAAGCACATTTATAAGCCTCAGGGTAAGAGGAGTAATCTCCCGGGGTAAGACGTGAGATTGACCATGTTTTCATTAGAATGCTAGCATGCTTGTTCACTCCATTAAGCCTACTTTGGTCAAAGACAGGATGGTACTAAAGCCAAAAATCCATCATCAGCTCAGACCTGAAGCAGAACTATCTCTGAATGGAGTGGATCCAGCAGGAAACGAATATACAGCCTAACTGAGTGCTACATTAAAGAGCTTCCAGTCTCCCCTCATCAAAATGCATTTTCCAAGTCAACATGCTCTGACTGCCAACTCCACCTGTGGGGGAAATAATTATTCAAACAAAATGGCTCCACTACTTAATATTTAATACTGTGTAGGCCAGCCAGCATGATTCATTTGAAGCGAACCCTCTTCAAGTGCTCACATTTACAAGGCATTGCATCACTGCTTATCTATTAAAGCAGACTACAGAGCAGGAAAGCAAGAAGTTCTGTCTTTTAACTTGTAAAAAGTAGGGTATTAATTTAAAAAAATCAAATACTTACAAATTTTTCATTTAGGATTTTGCTACGTAAAATGATACTTTATATTTGACTAACTTAAAGAAGAAGAAAAAGTAATTATGGCATGTGCGAAAGAACACCATATAAAGTCAGTACTTAATACCTTCACATCATATTACTCATGGTGTGATGATGTTGAAATTGCTTTGTTCATGTTATCTAATTTATTAAACAATGTCATTTAACCTTAATATAAAGCATTACCACCTTGGTTTAGACACTTTTTCCACCTTTTTAAAGCTAGACGGCCTTTCGATTTCATAAAATCGGTGAAATTTAGTTCCCTCTGAAATTTAGTCATTGTGATATATATTTATTTCTGTAATATCTCACAACATATCAGGCCATTCTGTGGCTGGGAAGTTATTTAATTTGAAGGGATTAAAGCAAATAATGTGCATGAAATTGCTCGGTTCACACAGTCAAACAGACAGAGGAAGTCCGTGTGTGTACGCATGCACAGATTTACCTTCTTTTCCTTCTTCTTTTGTGTTTTACGGCAGCTGGCATCCACAGTGTTGCGTTACTGCCATCTACCTTTCACCGTGCACTGACAGTTCCATTATTCTGTTGCTAAATGAACAGCTGATCACACCGAGGTGCTCGCTGACCGCCGATATTTATTAGTTTGGGCCTGCTTTTCCTTTCCTTCGTACGTATATACAGTAACATAACATCTTTTCTTCTCGCTTTCTGTTACTGTAGTCAGTCTTTCACGTTTCATTCACACACTCATGTCCTCCATTGTTCTCTCCTGTTTCAAATTTGTATCCCACAATGCCTTGCATGAACAGGGAAAGCCCACCACGTGATGCATGACGTAGTATCTTGAATTGAGTCATGGTGAAGCAGGAAAAAATAGAGGAGGATTTAGGGCCACGTGGCCCTAATTGTTCTATTTTAAAAATAATAATAAAATTGGAAATCTGTGATTCAAATTCAGTAGCTTTTATTCCACTAAACAAAAAGACTTGGGTGTCAGGGAAAATTCTTTTCATGACCTGCAGTTGAAAAATCTGAAAGGCAGTCTACCTTTAATTCTAGCAAAAATGGCAAGCACTTGAACATGTCTAAAAGTGTCTGAATTTCTCGTCCCATCTCATTATCTGTAGCCGCTTTATCCTGTTCTACAGGGTCGCAGGCAAGCCGGAGCCTATCCCAGCTGACTACAGGTGAAAGGCGGGGTACACCCTGGACAAGTCGCCAGGTCATCACAGGGCTGACACATAGACACAGACAACCATTCACACTCACATTCACACCTACGGTCAATTTAGAGTCACCAGTTAACCTAACCTGCTCCGGTTTCCCCTACAGTCCAAAGACATGCAGGTTAGGTTAACTGGTGACTCTAAATTGACCGTAGGTGTGAATGTGAGTGTGAATGGTTGTCTGTGTCTATGTGTCAGCCCTGTGATGACCTGGTGACTTGTCCAGGGTGTACCCCGCCTTTCGCCCGTAGTCAGCTGGGATAGGCTCCAGCTTGCCTGCGACCCTGTAGAACAGGATAAAGCGGCTAGAGATAATGAGATGAGATGAGACGTCAATATCCCATTGTGTAAGTGCAGATGTGTGTTTGTGCAATGTGTATTTCAAGGTCACCTTCTGCTTGTGTAGCAGGTTAATCACGCTTGTGCACTCTCAGAAAATAAAGTAGATTATTATATGTTTAGGGGTACAATGGCTCGTCACTGCAGCAGTAAGGTATTTATTTGTCCCCTTTATCTACTGCTTGGGAACACGTGTACCTTTTTGGCTCTAAAAAGGTGCACATAGTTACTTTGAGGTCAAATAATGAGCTTTATGAGGTAAATTAGTGTAGATTGTACTTTGGGGGACAGAAATGGGCTCCTGCTGTACCCCTCTTTCTGACAGTGTGTTGTTCCTTTTTTATATGGATTCAGTAGAACTGGGCAATATTGAGACTTATGGATTAATTAATGAAGTGATTTTTGCTAAAACCCACTGAAACATCATGCTCAAGTGGTCCACCTCGTAAAGAGATTTTCTTATTGCTGGGAATTATACTGAGTATTAATTCAGATCTCTGTGGCAGTCTGTGAAATGACGAGCAGCTGATACTAAAGATGAAAACCTGCTGATGCTCTGTTTAGCAGGGAGATTAATCCGATGCGATTGTTTGTCAATGAAAGGGACACAGAAAGTTCGACTGAGACTTAGAGTTCCAGAAAATGTGTTGTTGTATGTTGGGATGAGATGGTTTACATTTTTCATCGACATATTTACCATTTATTAGAAAGAAGCTCCTAAGCCAAATCTTAGTTACTATGTAGTTATGAATCATATCCTGTATCTTTTTGGATATACGTATGCAGAATATTTAACATATAGAAACTACATTAAGCTTTACAGTTTGGTTGGTTGGTTGGTTGGTTGGTTGGATGGTTGGTTGGTTTTAAGCTTTGGTAATTTGAGCAGTGAACACTGACTTTCTCATACTCCTTGCCAATTAAACCTTGTTTTTCTGTTTCACTGAGTCCTCACTCATTTGTGATATTTAGGTGAATGCTGATCTGAATTATATTTATGCAGGTTTTAAACTGCAGAGACATGTCCTTAGCTTTCCTCTAGTCAGTTTTCCTTCCTCCTCCATACCTTCCCTTACAAAAAAGAAGTTTATTCATGTGTGCTTCTAGTATACTTCTTTTAAACTAAAAATAAGAGAATATGATTTCAGTTTACTTTTTATTTAATTATCAGAGATATACTTAATAAAGTTATACATAAGTATACTTGGGGGCGGCATGGTGGTGTAGTGGTTTGCACTGTCGCCTCACAGCAAGAAGGTTCTGGGTTCGAGCCCAGTGGCCGATGGGGCCTTTCTGTGTGGAGTTTGCATGTTCTCCCCGTGTCTGTGTGGGTTTCCTCTGGGTGCTCTGGTTTCCCCCACAGTCCAAAGACATGCAGGTTAGGTTAACTGGTGGCTCTAAATTGACCGTAGGTGTGAATGTGAGTGTGAATGGTTGTTTCTCAATGTATCAGCCCTGCAATGATCTGGCGACTTGTCCAGGGTGTACCCCGCCTTTCGCCCGTAGTCAGCTGGGATAGGCTCCAGCTTGCCCGCGACCCTGTACAGGACAAGTGGTTACAGATAATGGATGGATGGATGGATGGATGGATAAGTATACTTGGCTTATACTGAAAAGTATATAGAAAAGTCTAAGTATATTAAGCTTATACTTAAACTTTTTGATCAAGATATACTTAACAAAAGTGTAATAAAGTATTAAAATATTTGTGCCTTATAGACAGCATTGTTGACTCTTAGGTATGTTTGTGGTTCCATATAAGGATTTTTTTTTTATTTCTCCTGAGTGGGATAATTAAATTTTTATTTATTTATTTATTTTTCTTTCGAGCTTGGATGTCAATTTCAGTTGTCATTGCCATGTTTTTATACTTTGGCATTTAATACAATGTTGCTTTAAATTTTGATTTTTAAAGAAAATGAATATGTTCTTAATCTTGTGTATCTGTTGTTATTTTGTGAATTCTTACCTTTATAACTTCATTGTAACTTAAGGTACAAAACACTTAAGTTGTCTACTGGTAGTGTGCATGAGGTAAGGGTCAGGGCTAGAAAACTAATAGTATACCTAGAAGGGTAATTGCAGTATACTTCAAAACTAAAAAGTGGACTAGATGTATATAACCAGTAACCAATAGTATATTTCCAATATGGTATAAAGTATACTTTTATAAACTAAAAAGTGGACTAGAAATGTGTAAAGAGTAAACCAATAGTATATTTCCAGTATACTACAAAGTTGTGGCAGCGGGGGCGTGGTCAAGCGCCGGTCTGTGACAGGAGGGCGGAGTCAGGGAAGGTAAGTGGCAGAATCACTACACCTGACATGAATTAACCTGTTTGTGTGTGTCTTCCCAGTGACCACGCCCTATTTAAGGAGAGAGAGCGAGAGCAGAGGGAGCTCTCTCCCCAACCAGACGACTTGAGTGTGTGCGTGCGTGTGTGGCTGAGAGAGTAAAATTTGCACTGAAAAGTGAAAATAAAAAGGTGTTTGTGAACTCAGTTCTGGCCTACCGTCCTTCTGTGCTCCACCCACCCATACGAACTGCTACAGTGGTGCTGAAACCCGGGAAAGTGGAGCAGCCGAGCAGCCCTATGGAGTCCTCCCCATTCGCCGACCTGGTCCACGCCCTTGCCACGGCCCAGCAAAGCCAGCACCAGGCGCTCATCACCCTCCGGAAGGAGCAAGAGCGACGCTTCGAGGCCCTGGTGCTGGCCCAACAAGAAGATCGGGAGGCGTTCCGGCACCTCCTCGCGTCGGCGGGGTCCACCAGCGCTCCTACCGTGGGCCCATCTCCCCTCACTGTCACCAAGATGGGCCCGCAGGACGACCCCGAGGCATTCATCACGCTCTTCGAGCAAGTCGCCAAAGCCTCGGGGTGGCCGATGGAGCAGCGCGCGGCGTGCCTCCTCCCCCTGCTAACGGGAAAGGCACAGCTGGCTGCGCTACAGCTCCCCGCCGACCGCCGGCTGGCCTACGCGGACCTCCACTGGGCCGGCCTCCAGCGCGTGGGGCGCACCCCAGAGCAGCAGCGCCAGCGCTTCCGCGCGTTGCGCTTGGAGGAAGTCGGCTGGCCGTTCGCGTTTGGCCAGCAGCTCTGGGAGGCCTGCTGGCGGTGGTTGAGGGTCGACAACCACGACGCCGAGGGACTCATTGACCAGGTGGTGCTGGAACAGTTCATCGCTCGCTTGCCAGCAGGAACTGCGGAGTGGGTCCAGTGCCACCGCCCGGAGTCGCTGGATCAGGCAGTCGAGCTGGCGGAGGACCATTTGGCAGCTGTCCCGGTGGCAGGACAGCAGATGGCATCTTCTCTTCTCTCTCTCTCTCTCTCTCTCCCCATCCTCCTGTGTCCCATCCTCGCCCCATTCCCCCACCACGGAGGCAGGGGCCGGCACCACCCCAGCCAGCCCGCCGCACCCGCGGTGCCCTCCCGTTTCTCCCTTCTGTGTCTGTCTCTCCCCCACCTCAGGTGAGTGAGCCCCAGATCACCGGTGCAGAGGGAAAGCCCGGGCCGGTTTGCTGGCGCTGCGGGGAGCCGGGCCACCTTCAACAGCAGTGCACGGCAATAGAAGTGGGCACGGTGGTTCAGATCCCCGACATGCCAGAGGCCGCCCTCGATTGGGCCGGAGCATATCGCATACCGGTGAGTATCCATAGGGGATACATATCAGGCGTTGGTGGATTCTGGTTGTAACCAGACCTCAATTCACCAAAGCCTGGTGCAAAATGAGGCATTGGGGGGAGCACAGGGGGTGAAGGTGTTGTGTGTGCACGGGGATGTTCACAGCTACCCTTTGGTGTCAGTCCACATTTTTTTCAGAGGGGAAAAATTTATAGTGAAGGCGGTGGTTAATCCTCACCTTACTCACTCTTTAATTTTGGGGACTGATTGGCCAGGATTTCGGGGTTTAATGACACACTTAGTAAAGAGTGGGTCCTGCCATTTGACAGGGGGAGGTCCAAGTGTTGCTTTGGCGGGAGCAGCTGTCACAGAGCCGTCTACGTCATCTCCGCGTCAGAGTGAGAAGCCGCCGGCTCCTCCTCTCTCTATTGGGGAATCCCTCGCGGATTTCCCATTAGAACAATCGTGAGACGAGACTCTGCGACATGCATTTGACCAAGTGAGAGTAATCGATGGTCAAACGCTCCAGCCGAACGCCACCCCGTCCTTCCCCTACTTCACAATTATGAAGGATAGATTATACCGAGTGACGCAGGACACTCAAACTAAAGAGCGAGTCACACAGCTTTTGATTCTGAAGAGCTGCCGGGAATTGGTATTCCAGGCGGCTCACTTTAATCCCATGGCTGGACACTTAGGGCAGGATAAGACACTAGCCTGAATAATGGCCCGATTCTATTGGCCGGGGATTCGCGGCAATGTTCGTATAGGTGGTGTACGGCATGCCGCGAATGCCAGTTAGTAAATCCAGCGGCCATTCCAAAAGTGCCTTTGCGCCCTCTTCCATTGATCGAGACCCCGTTTGAGAGAATTGGGATGGATCTCGTCGGGCCATTAGATCGGTCAGCACGAGGGTACCATTTTATATTAGTTCTGGTGGACTATGCAACGCGATAACCGGAAGCGGTGTCTCTGCGCAATATCTCAGCACGCAGTATTGCAGAGGCACTCTTCCGCGTTATCTCCCAAGTTGGAATCCCGAAAGAGATTCTGACTGATCAAGGTACTACATTTATGTCACGGACACTGCGAGAACTGTATGGGTTATTGGGGATTAAGCCAATCCGCACCAGTGTGTATCACCCACAAATGGACGGTTTAGTAGAACGGTTCAATCGCACCCTCAAAAATATCATTAAAAAATTCGTAAGTGAGGACGCACGTAACAGGGATAAGTGGCTCGAGCCCTTGTTGTTCTCAGTGCGAGAGGTTCCCCAAGCCTCCACGGGGTTCTCCCCGTTCGAATTATTATATGGGCGTAAGCCGCGCGGCATCCTAGACATGCTGCGGGAAAACTGGGAGGAGGGACCTTCACAAAGCAAGAACGAAATTCAATATGTTATGGACCTGCGCGCAAAACTCCACACGCTCACCCACCTAACTCAGGAGAATTTGCGGCAGGCCCAGGAACGGCAAGCCCGCCTGTACAACAAGGGTACGCGCCTTAGGGAGTTCACCCAGGGAGATAAAGTACTCGTACTGTTGCCCACTTCGAGCTCCAAATTGATCGCCAAGTGGCAAGGTCCCTTTGAGGTCACACGGCAAGTCAGGGATGTCAACTACAAGGTGAGGCGAATGGACAGGGGTGGGGCGCTACAAATTTACCACCTCAATCTGCTTAAACTCTGGAACGAGGAGGTCCCCGTGGCGTTGGTGTCGGTGGTTCCGGAGAAGGCAGAGCTGGGGCCGGAGGTTCAAAAAGGGGCAATGGCATCCCGTACCTCTCCGGTCCCCTGTGGAGACCACCTCTCCCCGACCCAACTCACGGAGGTCACCCAGTTGCAGACCGAGTTTTCGGATGTGTTCTCGCCCCTGCCCAGTCGCACTAACCTCATAGAGCACCACATAGAGATGCTCCCGGGGGTGGTAGTGCGTAGCCGCCCTTACAGGCTACCCGAACACAAAAAAAAGGTGGTTCAGGAAGAACTTGAGACCATGCTCAAAATCGGCATCGTCGAGGAGTCCCACAGTGACTGGAGCATCCCGGTGGTCTTGGTACCCAAGGCTGACGGGTCGGTCCGGTTCTGTGTGGACTATAGAAAAGTCAACGCAGTGTCTAAATTTGACGAGTACCCAATGCCTCGTATTGATGAGTTGCTCGATCGACTCGGCACGGCTCGCTTTTATTCAACACTGGATTTGACGAAGGGATATTGGCAGATCCCCTTGACTCCACTTTCCTGAGAAAAAACGGCCTTTTCCACACCGTTTGGTTTACACCAATTCGTCACACTTCCATTTGGGCTGTTTGGGGCGCCTGCTACATTTCAGCAGCTGATGGACAGGGTCCTCCGCCCCCACGCCACCTATGCGGCCTATCTCGACGACATCATCATATATAGTAATGACTGGGCGAGGCACCTTGAACACCTAAGGGCCGTCCTTAGGTTGCTGAGGCGAGCGGGTCTCACAGCCAACCCGAAGAAGTGTGCGATTGGGCGGGTGGAAGTATGGTATCTGGGCTTCCACTTGGGCAACGGGCAGGTGCGTCCCCAAATTAATAAGACCGCAGCAATTGCGGCCTGCCCGAGGCCCAACACCAAAAAAGGGGTGAGACAGTTCCTGAGGCTGGCTGGCTATTATCGTAGGTTTATACCTAATTATTTGGACGTCACCAGCCCGCTGACTGATCTCACTAAAAAGGGGGCACCAGATCTGGTCCAGTGGATGGAGCAATGCCAGCGGGCTTTTTCTGAGGTAAAGGCTGCACTGTGTGGGGGGCCACTTTTACACTCCCCTGACTTTTCTCTCCCCTTTATGTTGCAGACCGATGCGTCGGACAGAGGGCTGGGGACGGTTTTGTCCCAGGAGGTGGAGGGGGAGGACCGCCCCGTCCTGTACATCTGCAGGAAGCTGTCGGTGCGTGAGGGGCGCTACAGCACAATAGAAAAAGAGTGTCTGGCCATCAAGTGGGCGGTCCTCGCCCTCCGTTACTACCTACTGGGCCCTTTCACCCTCTGTTCGGACCACGCGCCCCTCCAGTGGCTCCACCGCATGAAGGATGCCAATGCGCGGATCACCCGTTGGTATCTGGCACTCCAACCCTTTAATTTCAAGGTGGTCCACAGGCCAGGGGAGCAGATGGTCGTGGCGGACTTCCTCTCCCGTCAAGGGGGGGTGGGGGAGTCGGCTGCAGGCCGGACGGCCGCCCGGCCTGAGTCGGGCGGTGGGGGTATGTGGCAGCGGGGGCGTGGTCAAGCGCCGGTCTGTGACAGGAGGGCGGAGTCAGGGAAGGTAAGTGGCAGAATCACTACACCTGACATGAATTAACCTGTTTGTGTGTGTCTTCCCAGTGACCGCGCCCTATTTAAGGAGAGAGAGCGAGAGCAGAGGGAGCTCTCTCCCCAACCAGACGACTTGAGTGTGTGCATGCGTGTGTGGCTGAGAGAGTAAAATTTGCACTGAAAAGTGAAAATAAAAGAGTTTTGTGAACTCAGTTCTGGCCTGCCGTCCTTCTGTGCTCCACCCACCCATACGAACTGCTACAAAAGTATACTTTCGTAAAATAAAAAGTGGACTAGGAGTATAAAACAAGTAAACTCATAGTATATTTCCAGTATATTATGAAGTATGCTTTTGAAAAGTGAAAGGTAAGATGTATAAGACGGTAGTGAGACCAGCTGTGATGTATGGGTTGGAGACCATACCCTTAACGAAGAGACAGGAGGCAAAGTTGGAGGTGGCGGAGTTGAGGATGTTAAGGTTTGCAATGGGAGGGACAAGGTTGGACAGGATAAGGAACGAGCACATCAGAGGGACAGCACATGTGGAGAGCTTGGGAATTAAGCTAAGAGAGATGAGACTGAGATGGTACGGGCACATCCTGAGAAGAGGATGGAGCTGCCAGGCAAACGAAAACGAGGAAGACCAAAGAGGAGATACATGGATGTACTGAGAGAGGGCATGAAAGTGGCAGGTGTGGTAGAGAAGGATGTGGAGTACAGGGAGCAATGGAGACGAAAGATTCGCTGTGGCAACCCCTAATCGGGAGCAGCCAAAAGAAGAAGAAGACTATGAAGTATGCTTTTGTAAACCAAAGACTGGACTACAAGTATAGAACTAGTAAACTATTAGTATATAAGTTTACTTGTGGTATACTTGCAGTACAAAATACTGGTGTATTATGAAGTATACTCAAAGTTTACTTCTCTTAGACTTAAAGTATACTTTTTATAAACTAAAAGTGAGCCAATTTAGTTCCAAGAAGCTTTAGATTAGTTTACTTACAAGTATACTGTATACAAGTATACATTGATATCAGTATACTTGGTACACAAAAGTATACTTAAGGAAATATACTTTAACTTAAGTATACTTAATGAAATTAACTTGCAGTATACTTCTTTTTGATAAGGGTTGTGCCTTTGTCACTGCCACTTAGGCTCAGGTCGGGGTCAGGGTCCACTCTGCCATGGTGTGTAAGTTTGTGGTATGTAGATGCCAATCAAGCATCAGACAACTTTTATTTCCTCTGTGCTGTAGCCAACAAACCATTCAAAGTTAATGACAATTACAACTTCAAGTTGAAAAAGAGATGCACTGGCCCTAAGACTGCCATATAGAATATATATGACAATGTCGCCCTCTGGTGCTGAAAATAAGACAACCGAGGGTCCAAAAAACAAACAAACCCTTGCATTCCATCTGCAAAACAGTTTCACTGTTTCTCTTGGATTGAAAAATTAATAATATACAGGCCATAACTCTTGGTTTAGGGGCCCTCCATCCTAATAGTCTTCCTCTCACCAATTTTAAGCCTCAGTTAAACACTTTTTCATGGTTTGCCCTGTTTTGCATTGCTGTTATGAACCTCTTCTCGTTTACTTCTACAAGGTCCAAGGCCTATTATTATATTGATTTGAAAGCCATGTACAGTGATCATTATCATCATGAGATGTAGAACCATCCACAGTTCTTTAAGGTTCATTCTGTGTGACTACAATAAATTATCATAAGAATGCTCATATGATTTGTTGGATAGTTAAGGGTTCTTAGCCTCCTAAATGGATTTATTTGGAAGGCTTTCAGATAGAAACACTTGTATGGATCTATGTAGACTCTTTAAGTGTTTCTTCAGAAGAACAAAAACACTCAAGGGTGCTAAATGGAACCCAACATAAAATCTCATCTCATCTCATTATCTCTAGCCGCTTTATCCTGTTCTACAGGGTCGCAGGCAAGCTGGAGCCTATCCCAGCTGACTACGGGCAAAAGGCAGGGTACACCCTGGACAAGTCGCCAGGTCATCACAGGGCTGACACAGACACAGACAACCATACACACCCACAGTCAATTTAGAGTCACCAGTTAACCTAACCTGCATGTCTTTGGACTGTGGGGGAAACCAGAGCACCCGGAAGAAACCCACACGGAGAAGATGCAAACTCCGCACAGAAAGGCCCTCGTCGGCCATGGGGTTCAAACCCGGACCTTCTTGCTGTGAGGCAACAGCGCGAACCACTACACCACCATGCCGCCCCCAACATAAAATGTAACATCTCATCTCATTATCTCTAGCCGCTTTATCCTTCTACAGGGTCGCAGGCAAGCTGGAGCCTATCCCAGCTGACTACGGGCGAAAGGCGGGGTACACCCTGGACAAGTCGCCAGGTCATCACAGGGCTGACACATAGACAGACAACCATTCACACTCACTCCTACGGTCAATTTAGAGTCACCAGTTAACCTAACCTGCATGTCTTTGGACTGTGGGGGAAACCAGAGCACCCGCAGGAAACCCACAAGGAGAACATGCAAACTCCGCACAGAAAGGCCCTCGTCGGCCATGGGGTTCGAACCCGGACCTTCTTGCTGTGAGGCGACAGCGCTAACCACTACACCACCCTGCCGCCCCCAACATAAAATGTAACATGAATTTGAAAAAAAAAAGTTGTATAAAACATTGACTCCATCCATCCATCCATTATCTGTACCACTTATCCATCAGGGTCACGAAGGAAGCTGAAACCAATCACAGCTGACTTTGTGCGAAAGGCACGTTACACCATGGGCAGTCCACCAATCTATCACAGAGCTAACACAGAGAGACAGACAGTAAGTCATACTCACATTCACACTTATTTAGAGCAATTTAGAGTAGCTTGTTGATGTTTTTGGACGGTGGGAGGAAACCAGAGCACCCAGAGAAAACCCATGCAGGGACAGGGAGAACGTGCAAACTCCACACAGAAAAGGCCCTTGTTGGCCACAAGGTTTGATAAGACAGTGACTCAATTATGAAAAATTTCCAGACTGATTAATTGTAAATATTTATCAAATGATAAAATATTCAATATATATAGGAATCCAATGCAGAGAGACAAGCACATGTTATTTCTGACATAGTCATTTTTTTACACTCAGTGCAATGACAGAATCATAAATCAGTGGCTGAAAGCAGTTAATACTTTGCTGTGTATAACTTTAGAGAAGGTAGAAAGATTTTTTTTTTTTTATGAACATGTGATGGTGAGACATTGCAGCAGTAATGCCACCTCAGCAGCAGGGGGCAGTGTGTTTCCATAAGTTGCCTTTAGGTTTCTACCCACTTCCCTGTGAGTGACATTAATCATTAACAATCAAGGTATAAAAGTAATTATATACCTTTCTGTATTTACTTACTTGAAAACAATCCAAAATTTAAAACAATACAAAACTGACAATTCAACAACACATTAGCAAGTTATATCTCAATATCTACTCAGTCTCTCTATAATTAAATTCAGTACGTGTTTATATTTGTGCATTGATTTATTTGTATTACACACTGTACAGTATTGCGCAGAGTGCTTTACAGCAGGATGCACTCAGGTCCAAGGCGGTGTCCTCGATGGGGGTGTCCACAGTACCTCCCTCGGCTGTTTTAATGAAAGGTTTCCTGGCTGTGGCAAGGCCAGCGAGGCATTCTGCAGCTCAGAATACCCAGCCTGTGACCCAACGCTGTGGCACTGAGCACTGGGAGGAACACCACACTGGCTTAGGAGATCAGTCTTTATCCAGAACAGTGTGTGTCAACCTTAAACATAGAGAACAGACAAAAAGTGAACAAGTATGAATTAGAAACACTGTTTAGATTTCAGACACACTGCCAAGTTGTCTCGCATGACAGTGGTAGTGATAGTGGGTAGCATTCTTTCTTCCATTTTAACACTAGTTATTATAAACATCTTAAAGGATTTCAGACGGTCCTGAAGTTGAGCTGAAGAGCATCTCACTTGACCCTTGGGTCACAATATATGAAAAAAAAAAAAGAAGAAGAAGAAGAAAAAGCCTAGCTAAAAAAGAAAATCCCCACAGGGGAGACGCCTCTGACAATAATAACCCAGAGTGGCAAGTCGGGTTCTGTAGCAAGCAAGTGGAGCAAACCGACCCAAACTGGTCTGATGCACAGGGCAGCGGCCTGGGTGCTGCAGCAGATGGTAGCTGGGGTTAAATTCAGCTCTGGGTGTAACCGTACATAAACAAGCAGAACAGACCTCAAACAGGGCTTCTGGATGCACCACTGCCTGCTGTTTGAGAAGATGACTTTGGGAATAAATGTATCTGATTTACAACCTGCTTCCCTTCTACATAAATCCTATAGCTGAAAACTGCTGTGCTGCACGTGTGTTTGGCTGAACAACAGTGGAAGATATTGTTCACATGGAAAGCTTACAGGAGGAAGAAGAAAGAGATGTATGGCTCTGTTGGTGATCTGCACAAACTGGGTTAACATGCCTAATTTCCTAGCAATGGACACTCTTTGAAAGACAAAAAAAAAAAGAGTTCAGTGTGGTATATGTAAGTTCTTTCAGGACTGTCGTGTTGCAAGCATGCACCTGTGCACCTGGTTCACTAGCTCAGGGAAAGACGAAGAACTAGTGCGTTCATACATTAGCTTGCTTAGCAGAGGGGGGGAATCCCTTCCTTTGTGGGATGCCCTCTATACCGAGTGGTCGCCGTGGAAACATTCTGTGGTCATCACAAAGAGACCAGTGTGTAGCGGCGCACAGACGCCTTGGCCATAGTAGCGATGTTCCCTCTCCAAGCAATGATGTAATGTTTTGGAATGATCAGAGCATCTCAGTGAGAAGCGCAGTCTTTGTAATGGATGAGTGGTTGCTGTGGACAAAGTTTTGTTAGACAGTTTTCTTGTTTTGGACAGTGTGGTTTCAATATGGCTGTCTCTGTCCCATGCCAGGCTTATGGCTTAGACTTTTTTTTTAAGAAAAAAAAAGAAATCACACTGTCACAGTGTAATTTAAAACACCAAAATTAATGGTTTGCAGCCAATTTTTGCATCCTTTATGATTTGTGTTCTGTCACTTTTCTCTCTTGTATGGAATTATTTGTCTGTCCACACATTTCTATTCACTCGCTAACCTAACGAGGAGCAAATTCTTAGCCTGTATGAGGACTTGAATCATGCAAACTGGGACAGTCCCTGTGTCTGGTGTAATATATTACATAACCCAAAAATCACAAATAAACATCCATATGGGATGCCAGTGTGGTCACTTGTAGTAAGAGAAACTGCCAATTTATGGCAATGGGAATTTTTACAAAATTGTAACGTGGACTAAAGTTTAAATAGCCTCTGCGCTTGCCTCCCACAAACAGAGTCTGCACCCAGCAATTCTCACTTCATATATGCTCTTTTCCCTGAGAGGAAAGACATGGATTTCAGGCAGGTCAAGTCTTTCTTGCAGCAATGCAAAGGCCACGTTAAACTGCAGTGAAGCACAGGAACATTTCTGACACAAATGTGGTTCTCTTACATTTAAAAATATATATATTTGTTGATTAACCTTTGAAGGCCGAGGGTCACTCAGACAGACATAACCAAATTTTTGGTTCCACAATTATCAGGTCAATATACATAATCTTGGTCTGTATTGACATGTGAGCCTTCAGAAAATATATTTCCAGTATCAGTAACATTGCCCTAAACACTATTCCAGTGAATGACACCATGACAGCAGTGATCCCATGCACAAAGATGCCACTTTTTTCATTCAGTAATTCCTCGACTACAACTGGACAAAAAAAAAAAAAACATAGAAAACCCACAAAGTACATAGATACTACAAAAGTTTTAGGAAGTATAGAGCTCACCAAAACAGCATTTTTTCCCCACTTTTTACCAGAAGTCAATTATAGTATCATTCCATTGGATTCCGTACCAGGTCCATAGGATTTAAGAAATTAATAAAGTAATCTAACTAATTTAATATTTTGAGGTCAATGGAACCCAAAAAAGTTTGAACAGTTTAAAAAAAAAAAGTGGTACCTGAAGTTCTCAAAAAAGTCTAAGAACTGTGGTATTCAATAATTAAATAAATAAGTATTTATAGTGTGATTAGACTTTTAATTGTCCTCACGTTTTACTGTTTGTCTGAGCTTTATTCAGAAAAAAATACTCTTGAATTTAACTGAATGAACAAAGATGGTGAGGGTGGCACGGTGGTGTAGTGGTTAGCACTGTTGCCTCACAGCAAGAAGGTTCTGTGTTTGAGCCCAGTGGCTGACGAGGGCCTTTCTGTGTAGAGTTTGCACGTTCTCCCCGTGTCTGTGTGGGTTTCCTGCAGGTGCTCCGGTTTCCTCCACAGTCCAAAGACATGCAGGTTAGGTTAATTGGTGGTTCTAAATTGACCATGAGTGTGAATGGTTATTTGTCTCTATGTATCAGCCCTACAATGATCTGGCGACTTGTCCAGGGTGTACCCCGCCTCTTGCCCATAGCCAGCTGGGATAGGCTCCAGCTTGCCCACGACCCTGCACAGGATAAGCGGCTACGGATAATGGATGGATGGCTGGAACAAAGATGGTGTCAATTGTTTTAAGACTTTGGACTTAAGAGGTAGAAGAACTAAGTGGAAATCTAATTAATGAAGTACCAAATAGAATCAGTTTAATAAATGAATCCAATGACTGAAATAATGACCTAATTATGAATTATGTATATTCTGTAATCTCATGGGTAGCCCATATCATTAGAACTAACCCTTCACTGTGCACTGGGTGGATTGCATTACTAAACGAGACATTCTCCACTATTATTTTGGAAATGCCAACAAAATGCTAAAGCTCTAAAAACACAGTGCACTAAATGGTGAATGGAGTGCAGTTACTAATGCTCTGAAGTGTCTGCTTACCAAAAACCTGTGTTTGTTTCGGATCATTATTCACATTATTGGGTGAAAATATTTATTGAAAGTCAGTGGGTGGCGCTGTTAGGCTGGCCAACGTTGTTCTTTCTGTTTCATATGAATTACTGTTTTAGTGAATCATGGCACTGCTCTGCTTTTTGGCTTAAAGGCCTATTTAAAGCACATGGACGCCTTGTGCTCTGTGGTGAAAGCAATTAGTTTCCAAGAGCTTCCGGTTTGCAGAACAACATGGGACATCTACATCCTAACCTTATAGGCCTATTATCACGGGGAAAAGTACATCCAAAGCCTCCATTGGAAAAGTTTAGGACAAACTTTGTTATAGATTATAAATCATTTTATGATTTGTACATTACTGAGTCAGTGCAGAAATATTTTAGATTTCCAAACATTAGTCTTCCAGCAAAAAGTTATATTATATATGATATTACATGGTGGCATGAAGATATGATGTTTATCTTTGAGTGGTGAACACATTTCATGAGTGAGCAAAGTAAAAGAGTGATATATTTTTCAACACGTGTAATATTCTTTTCACACATCAAGTCAGTGGGAAAACACTGGGAGTGACATCATCGGAGTGAAGTAATGGGAATGATTATACATACATACAGGACACTTTTTCGATGGAATAAAAACGTGTTCTCTTCCCTTCTCGCGAGTTTCATTCATTTGGTTTGATAGCATGCAATATTGTTAGCATATAGCTTATCCTGCATGTATTACGTCACTCTACCCAATGGAGAATGAGCACTGAATATGGTTTACGATATTGCATGGTTGTCAAGACAACATGACGTCACACGTTGGCGCTGATGTGAATATTCAATGAGAAAGTTTTCTGCTGTGCATGTGCAGAAGCATTTTTTAGTTTGCTGGCAGCGCTTGCTGTAAACTGTCGCAGTGAATTGAAAACGCCATAAGATATGTATTACAAGTAAAATTTCCATGCTAGCGAGTGACTGTGACAATTTGTAAACAAATGTATCATTGCTCCATCGAATGTGTATGTATAATAATAATAATAATAATAATAATAATAATAATAATATTGGTTGGCTTTTTTTGTGGTATATCAGATATATTCCATTCAGCCAGCATGATATTTAACTCGTCTTCGATTCGTTCAATATCATGCTAGAATATATATATATATCAAATATATCTGATATACCACTCAACGCCAGCCAATAGTATTTAAATATAATATAATATAAAATAATATATAGCACTCACACACACACACACACACACACACACACACACACACAGTGTCTTGCAAATGTATTCATCTCCCTTGGTGTTTGTCCTGTTTTATTGCATTCCAAGCTGGAATTAAAATGGATTTTTAGGGGGTTAGCACCATTTGATTTACACAACATGCCTACAGTTTTAAAGGTGAAAATTGTTGTTTTATTGTGACACAAACAATAATTAAGATGAAAAAACAGAAAGTTTCTAGAGCCACCTTTTGCTGCAATTACAGCTGCAAGTCTCTTGGGGTATGTCTCTATTAGCTTAGCACATCTAGCCACTGGGATTTTTGCCCATTCCTCAAGGCAAAACTGCTCCAATTCCTTCAAGTTAGATGGATTGCATTGGTGTACAGCAATCTTCAAGTTATGCCACAGATTCTCAATTAGATTGAGGTCTGGGCTTTGACTAGGCCATTCCAAAACATTTAAATGTTTCCTTTTAAGCCACTCCAGTGTAGCTTTAGCAGTATGTTTAGGGTCATTGTCCTGCTGGAACGTGAACCTTCGTCCCAGTCTCAAACCTCTGGCTGACTCAAACAGGTTTTCCTCCAGAATTGCCCTGTATTTAGTGCCATCCATCTTTCCTTCAGTCCTGACCAGCTTTCCTGTCCCTGCAGATGAAAAACATCCCCACAGCATGATGCTGCCACCACCATGCTTCACTGTAGGGATGGTGTTCTCAGGGTGTTGGGTTTGCGCCACACATGGCATTTCCCATGATGGCCAAAAAGATCAATTTTAGTCTCATTTGACCAGAGAATCTTCTTCCATGTGTTTGGTGAGTCTGCCACATGCTGTTGGGCAAACTCCAAATGTGTCTTCTTAAGCAATGACTTTTTCTGCCCACTCTTCCATAAAGCCCCGCTCTGTGCAGTGTACGGCTTAAAGTGGTCCTATGGACAGATACTCCCATCTCCACTGTGGATCTTTGCAGCTCCTTCAGTGTTATCTTTGGTGTCTTTGTTGCATCTCTGATTAATGCCCTCCTTGCCCGGTCTGTGAGTTTTGGTGGGCGGCCTTCTCTTGTCAGGTTTATAGTGCTGACATATTCTTTCCATTTTGCTCTAACGGATTTAATGGTGCTCCCTGGGATATACAAAGTTTAGGGATTTTTTTTTTATAACCCAACCCTGATCTATACTTCTCCACAACTTTGTCTTTGACCTGTTTGGAGGCTCCTTGGTTTTCATGTTGCTTGCTTAGTCGTGTTGCAGAGTCAGGGTCCTTCCAGAACAGGTTGATTTATCCAAACATCATGTGACAGATCATGTGACACTTTGATTGCACACAGGTGGATCTTAATCAACTAATTATGTGACTTATGAAGTGAATTGATTGGACCAGCTCTTATTTAGGGGTTTCATATGAAAGGGGGTGAATACTTATGCACACTCCAGATTTCTGGGTTGTTGTTTTTTTTTTATCTTCATTATTGTTTGTGTCATAATAAAACAACAATTTGCACCTTTAAAGTGGCAGGTCTGTTGTGTAAATCAAGTGGTGCTAACCCTCCAAAAATGCATTTTAATTCCAGCTTGGAATGCGACAAAACAGGACAAACACCAAGGGGGATGAATACTTTTGCAAGACACTGTGTGTGTGTGTGTGTTGGTAGAGGACCCGAGACACACCAAGAACAACAACAACAACAACCCTACCAGGGGGGTGAGAGGAAAGTTTGTTCACACACACACACACACACACACACACAGGATATAAGTAGTATACCTATATATACGTAATATACTATATATACGCTACAAAGTATATAATTAGTAGCAAACGCTTTTGAAATGCGTCACCAGGAAATTTAAAAAGTGCGTCGCAAAAAAACTGTACAAGCCCCTCCCACAGACCACCAAAACACTCCCCCTCGATCATCAAGGCATTTATACACATGTGCGCAGCTCGCCAAAGCGCGACACTTTCCACATCCAGGGCTCACTGAGCGCAGGAGTAAACAGAGCAGTGCGGCAACCTGTCTGTTCTAATCCCATCTCTGTCCTACAGAAACAAAATCAAGAGGGACAAATACACCAGGCTTGGATATATTTGACCGACTGCACACAAGGATCCTTTTGGTCCGACACCTCTTTTTTTTTTTGGAGCTGGAACTCTCTGAAGAAAATGTCGGCTTCAGTTCTGTCTTCCATTTATGACTTCGACCTGTTGTTCAGGGTAAGGACATCGCTCCAAAAAGTCTCGTGTGTCCATGTCAAACTTGTCTTCACTGTGCATAATTCACAGTAATGTAACAGCTGTGTGTCGGGAACTAATTTTGGCTGTAGTGTGAAGACTAATATAGGTATAGAACTCATAACCAGATGGTTGTCTTTTTTTTCCGCAGGAGAAAAATCAAGGTTCTAATGCAATGCACGTGAACAACGTTTTGGAGAGGAGAACTGTCGGGATACCTCTCTCCACCTCCAATAAAAACAATAACAGGTTCAATGCAGGCGGTTACTTCCGGGCCAACTCCATCAGCCACATGGACTCTATGAGCAGTGGCAAGGAGAGCCCTACACCAGCTTACATGAATAAGGAGAACAAGTTTCGTGACCGCGCCTTTAGTGAGACAGGGGAACGTGGTCAGCAACTTCAGGAAATGCTCCAGCCCAAGTCCGGCTCTCAGATCAACTCCACCCGGTATAAAACTGAGCTGTGCAGGCCTTTCGAGGAAAACGGCTCCTGCAAGTATGGAGAGAAGTGCCAGTTTGCGCATGGCTACCACGAACTGCGCAATCTTTCCCGCCATCCCAAGTACAAGACCGAGCCATGCCGCACCTTCCACACCATTGGTTTCTGTCCATACGGCCCGCGCTGTCACTTCATCCACAACGTGGACGAGCGCAGGAGCGCGCCAAGCACGCAGCTGAGACTCCAGCGAGGCGAGTGCACGCTGCCAACTGACAAGGAGTCTGCTCCGTTTTTCACGCACAAAGACAGACCCAGGTTGCACCACAGCCTGAGTTTCTCAGGCTTCTCAAGCTCTCACGGTGCCATGATTGAGAGCCCGACGTCACGCACGCCCCCGCCACCCGCCTCCTGTGCGCTCTCGTTCTTCGAGGACTCCCTGGGTCCGAGTCCACACTGCCTGAACGCCTTTGGGATCCCCGAACAAGACCTAAAGGCTTTCCTTGCCCCTTTAATCCCACATGCCCAAAGTGCTTTTACTGGACAGGCCTCGTACGGGCCACCCCCTTCACCTCCGTTCTCAGTCAGCTCGTTTGCGCCAGTGCGCCTGATCTCCGACTCCCCACCGGTGTTTGACTCCCCGCCGAGCCCCCTGGACTCCCTCTCAGACCCGGAGAGCTTCGTCAGCGGCTCCCGCTGCTCGTCCGGTACGATCAGCGGCTCCGAGTCGCCCAGCCTGGATTCAAACAGACGTCTGCCAATTTTCAGCAGGCTGTCCATCTCAGATGACTAATTATTATTATTATTATTATTATTATTATTAATCACAGATGGTATTTTGTTAAACAGGTCACCCCAAGGTTTTTAAAAACCAACATATAAACAAGAAGGTGCCTTTTTTTTATACAGTATATAGCTAAATGGTCTAATCAAGGGTTCTTGTTTTTGTCCGATCAAGTAGCTATGTCGGAAAAAAACGTGTAACGTGCCTTGTTTTCACAGCGCCCCCGTATGGCGTGTGTCAGTCAGTGCAGTTTTTTTGCTGCTGATGGAATGTCGCTGCATTTCTTAATGCGTTTTTAAAGTGCTATCATTGCGCTTTGCTACATGCTATGAAATCTATTTAACTTATTTATTGTCCTGTGAAAAGTATGGCCTCTGTGGATCAATTGAGTCCATGTAGTATTTATCAAGTCTAAAGCAATACATTTATATTTCTTTTTAAATTATGATTATGATCTCCATTGTTAATCTGGAATCACTTGTTTTGTTTTTTTGTTTTGTTTTTTCCTCACAATAATATATTTTTGTTATATTTGGGGGTTATTTGTGTTGTAAATAAGTTAATAATTTATAATTTGTATGCTATTTATTTCAGTTTTGTTTACGACATGTTAAGAGTGGGAGCATCTAAAGAGGCCTCATTTCTGCTTGTGTTTTTTTTTTTTTGGGGGGGAGGCAGAGGATCTCTGGGCATTTGATGTGTATAGGATGTATAGGAGTCTTTACAAGGTGTAATGTTGAACTGGCCTTTCACAATTCAAACTGCCACAAAACATATGGACAATACAGACAACCAAAAAAAGAAAAAAAAAAACTTTGTTTGCACATAGTTGCACTATTTCAGTCAAGTGCCAGAGAATGTAGCAGTCACTTATTATCTTGATGTTAACTTTCTAAAATGTGCCTATGGAGTAAATGATCTTGCATACTGTAATCAGCCTAACTGTGGATTACATTTTAGTGCCTATGTCAAGCAAATTCAGTTGAATGTAGCTTTTGTTTATATAGATCAAGATGACATTGATTTAGACTGTTCAGTTATGATGATAGTTTTTGTTTCAGATCATTTTGAATACACCATTCCTTATAATATGATTAAAAAAACGAACACAGTTTGTATTTTGACTTCATATAGATGAACTAAACTTGCTGGTCGGGAAAGTATTTTGAAAATACATTGTATTATATAGTTAACTCGTAATGGTCAGTTGGACTATTTGGATTGGAAGTTAAAAATAAAGGTTGAATGTAAAGACAGCTCGGTTTGATTTATGAGGGATTGTGTATGCAGATGCATCAATTTGTACTTTGAAATATTTTACATTGATATCCTAATAAAGATACCTTTTAAATAAAAGGAGGAGAGCTGAATATTTCTTTAAGAACACAAAAGGGATGTGTTTTAGTGTTCGGATGGGGTTCATTCAAATTGAAAAGAGCTCTTATTGCCATGGGACTGTCAATGATTGACCATTCTCTATACTCCATCTCCCTACCCTCCCTCTCGCATTTCTTTGAAAGGAGCAGCTCCCACAATATCATAGAGTTTAGTACACTTTCAAGATGTTGAGAGAGACTGATCTGCTTTGAATAGCAAGCTGTGTGTGTGTGTGTGTGTGTGTGTGTTTAGACTCCAAAGCATGTGATTGGTTTCTAAACCATGCAAGCAGAATCTTGCATATTGTAGTGGATTTAAAAAATGTCGATTCTTCCTACTGACGAATAATAAATAAATACATTTATCACACGGGTGAGCACTTAGAAAAACAGTTTGCTCAAAGATAAGGTGGTTGGTAAATATTAACATCCTCAGAACTTCAGACAAAGCACGTTAACCTTGTGCAAGCATTACGATGGAGCTTTGGCCAGTGTGCATGCTCAGATCTGAATTTGTACAAATGTTTGCTTAAGCTTGTGTGAGACCGTGTGTGTGTGAGAGAGAGAGAAGAGAGAGAGAGTGACTAAGTGCAGATGTGTGTGTGTGTGAGGAAAAAGTAGCCATCAGCCCTTAATGAACCTGGCGTTACAATAGCAGGAAGCATACTCTGTTGCCTGATTAGGGGCCCTTGGGAACAAAGCTGTTCTTCATTTTTCTTTCCATGGCTTCCACACATAAGTGTTTCATCTAATGTGACCTTATTTTAGCTCTGCTTGTATGAGAAGTAAAATTTTCCTTCTTGACATGCTGAAAATAAAGAATTCTCGAATCATTAGGATCAAATATTTCTTAAGACTCATTGTCAGGCCTTGGCAGTGTGTGCAAATGCCTACAAAGCTCACACTTTTAAGTTTTCTGAAAAATATAGCTCAATTATTTGCTCTTAAAATGGATTTCTCAAAGCTTTTTGGATAGTTAAAGGTTCCTGCATGTTCTATTTGAAACTCTCATGAAAGAGAAATGCTCAGTTGTAGGCTTTTGTGTAACCACTTTTAGTGTGATGCTGAAATATTTTTATTTGTACGACGTTAATATACTGTAAAGGGTTCCATACTGGTAGGTTTGTCCAACTGGGAATGTTGTGTAAGCAACATTCTTTGACATTCTGACACAAACTATTACATCATGTTTTCAAGCATTTTATTAGCATTACTTAAAATGTAACAGCCAAACTTACTTAGAAACTTAATCAGTTATATTACTGATTACATTCTGATAACACTCTTTGTAAACCTCATCCCTGTGCCTAAAAAAGTGATGCTCAGGATGTTGCTGCTGATGTTCATTGCTTTTTGAGAGCTTATCAAGGGGTGTAAAAGCCATGGCCTAACGGTTAGAGAAGCAGCTTTGGGACCAAAAGGTCACTGGTTCGAGTCCCTGAACCAGCAGGACTGGCAAGTGCCCTTGAGTAAGGTACCTAGCCCCCAACTGTTCTGGCAAGAGTGGTGGTGTACCTTGTGTCTGAAGAGCTGGTGATGTGATCATCAGTTCGGGTGGTCCTTGACCGAATGAATAATAATAAAATGAAAGAGGTGATAGTCACTTATTAGTAACCTTATTCAAGGTACAGAACCACAACTGTAGATGCTGCTGATAAAGCCTGATAAAAAATTCAGGTTAATACTGGAGTTCCATTCCCACGCTGCTTCACCCTGGAGCATTGCGAAATGCACGTGTTGAGCTTGTGCCTACATTAACTGCCAGAATAGTTAACTCTATTTTCCCTCAAGCCATATGTGAATGTTTACTCAAAATGATAGACTCCCTCATGTGTTTTATAAGTGCCTAATTTGACACGGGTGGCAAACTTTGATGGATAGGATGATGTCAGTAGCTGTTATTTGACCATACTGTGGTCAGGTGGATGCAATCAGTGTTCACAATACAGTAATGCATAGCCTATATAAAGTGGATCGAGATAAAACATGTGGCAAGCTTTCAAGGCATAAGCATTATTGATGAGAGTAAAACATAGCATGACAAGGTTATTTAGTGGAATGGTGGGTAGAGCATAACAGGACATGAAAATGAATCTTTGGCGTGAGAAACGAGGTAGTTACGAGTAATTATACTTCATGCACCTTTGAGAAACTGAATTGCGCACCAATAGATATATCATGACAAACAAGATGTGAAGAATTGGATCAGCAGTTAAAGAAGCTGAGAAACTGGCAGACATATTTATAACAGTCACACTGAACATATCATATTTTAATGCAGCAAAATATATTATAAGGCTTGAGCCAGAAATATGAGATACATCACCAAAAGTTATTACTGTATTTCGTACCATGGTGGTATAGTGGTTAGCACTGTCGCTTCACAGCAAGAAGGTTCTGGGTTCGAGCCCAGTGGCTGATGGGGGCCTTTCTGTGTGGAGTTTGCATGTTCTCCCTATGTCAGTGTGGGTTTCCTCCAGGTGCTCCGGTTTCCCCCACAGTCCAAAGACATGCAGGTTAGGCTAATTGGTGGCTCTAAATTGACCGTAGGTGTGAATGTGAGTGTGAATGGTTGTTTGTCTCTGTGTATCAGCTCTGCGATGATCTGGTGACTGTCCAGGGTGTACCCCGCCTCTCGCCCATCGTCAGCTGGGATAGGCTCCAGCTTGCCTGCGACCCTGCACAGGATAAGCGGCTATGGATAATGGATGGATGGATAGTACGATGGTTATCAAAGAGGTCCAAAAACAGAGCCATAGTTCTGAGATTTTCTAATCTTGTTACAGTGATGAAAACCACAACCCACCATTATCAAAGCTGTGCCAAGTGGGCTCTAATGAGAATTTTTTTGAATAATGAGTGAATAATGAATAATTTTAGAGAATAATCCCAAGTGGGCTCTAATGAGAATTTTTTTTCATAAAATTGCCTTTATGGATGGAAAGTTGGGTTAGCACTGTCACCTCACAGCAACAAGGTTCTGGGTTCGAACCTGTTGGGTGACTGGGGTCTTTCTGTGTGGAGTTTGCATGTTCTCCCCGTGTCTGCATCAGTTTCCTCTGGGTGCTGGAGGAAACCCATGCAGACTCCAAAAAGAAAGACCCCAGTCAGCCATTGGGCTCAAACCCAGAACCTTCTTGCTGTGAGGCGACAGTACTAACCACTACACCACCATGCTGCCCCATGGCAAAGCACTTCCTTCTTTGTTTTTTTTTCCCTCAAACTATTTTTGCTGTTGATTTTGCCTTATGTTTTGGGTTGTTTTAGATAAATTGTAAAACAGTGCTATATTTTCCATTTTACACCTAGAAGCCCTGGATGATGCAAGCTATTATGGATAAATTTGTATATATAATTGGCGCCATGTAAACCTGTTTATTGCAAACTTTCTGAGATATCTCCTGAAGGCCCAGGTATTTACTGCAAATAGCAAAACAAGGACTTGGAAAGCTTTAGGAAGGTGGAGGAGTACATGGGAGAGTTTATGAGAAATTGGGAGTGGCTGTACTTTTAATAAAAGGCCATGTTTTCAGGAACAGGATGGCTGTACTGAAGGCTAGAGGACCAGGCTTCAGTCTGGCTCGAGCTTATCATGAGTAGTAGTGCACCTGTGACAAACGAACAAGCTAACTGTGAGTTTCCTGTTTTGTTGACAGAAGTGTGTACATGGTGTGATCCGTGGTGCCTCCTTGCACAAGGCAAGGAAGTTCCACCCTCCTCCTCCTCTTCCTCTAGTGTTGGTGTCATAGAGCCCTAAGTGAACATTTCCTTCCTTATAGAAAGTGCCGTGGCCGAACCAATTCAATGCAAACTGCTTCTGTGGCAGCCATATTGTTTACTGACTGTCTTATCTGAAAGCAATCAGTACAGAAAACAATAAAGCACAGTGAGTAACGTAGGACTTTAAGAGTGCCTACTATGTCCATATAGACATAAGGATAAAAGGAGAAAGCATAAAGATAAACGTGTGAGAGGTGTATGATAAAGCATTTTGCTCCCAGAATTTGCTCCATAAAAAGGAGTTAATGTTAATGTTTAAAGAGTGATAAACTATAACCTAGGAAAGAACTTCATTACGTATATACCAGAGGGGAACTGTCAGTGCCTTCTAGGCCTTCAGAGAAAACCCAAACATGTCAGCATTTCAAATGTTATATTAAATTTCTTTCATTCTTTAATTTTTCTCATAATTTCATGATAATTATTCTCTTCTAATTCTAATTTGGCCTCATTTTCTATCAAAGTTGCTTCAGAAATGAAAGTGTTACTGTCCTGAAAACATTAAAATTGTGTTATCCAGTGAGATTTTTTTGTTTGTTGTCTCTAGGCTGAGAAGAGTTTCGAGATGGCTCACTCATTACTTAGGACTTCATTGTTGGGACAGAAGGCCATGGCAGTGTATGCTTATTTAGAAAGTGACAGATGAATTAACCAATCAGCTTTTGATTTATAGTGGGAGGGACCAAACATATCGCCCTCGCGTTGGTCTTCTCGAACCGCAAGTCATTCATTCATCAGTAGTGTAGTAGTGTTAGCGAACGCTAATAAAGCGGTCAAGCCAGTGCTATCGAGAGCAAGTAGCACAGGCTAACGACCGAGAAACTAAGATTTCTGTCTCCAGACTCTTCTTCCATACTGCCCGCTCACGACAGTATTTTTCACTCAGACTTAAGTATTCATTTCCCTGTGTAATTTACTTAGTTATGTTTAAAATTAAAGGTCCCATGGCATGAAATTTTCACTTTCTGAGGTTTTTTAACGTTAAAATGAGTTCCTCTGACCTTCTTAAGTCACCCCAGTGGCTAGAAATTTCATAATGTGTAAACCAAACTATGCCCAACGTTTGAGAATGGCGCGTCAAAACGGCGCGTTGATAAACTCTTCCCTTGCCGACGTCAGCAAGGGAGATGATCCCCACGCCCCCCCCCCCGGATTCCCACCCACTGTATGGATTGCTCGCCCAACTCAAAAGTTGCTGTTTGTCCTACCAAGCCTACTGCGCATGCGCGAAGCCTACTGCGCATGCGCAGAACACATGACTACATTTTGTAGTGAGGAGAATTGCGCTGTACATGGATGTGACAACACAGAAAGGAGTCTGTTTTTACTGCCGACGGGAGAGCCCCTGAAGACGCAGTGGCTTAATTTTATTTACTTCAATAATACGCCGTCGAGTCTACCTAAGACGGTGTATGTTTGTCAGAAGCATTTTCCTGATGAATGTTTCCACAACTTGGGACAGTAGGGCAGGTTTTGCACATCAACTGTCACTGAAGCCTGGGTCTGTGCCAAGCATCCCTGCCGCATCAGCAACAAACACCGAACAAGTAAGTGTATAACTGGTCGTTTTGCCGTGTTTTAAAATCGGTGCATTAGCCTAGCAATGGCTACATTAGCTGTGCAGCTAACCGCTTCCTGCAGTTAGCCAGGTACATGGGCTCGAGTTGTACCATTTTTTTAGACAGGGCGGATGGACCAGGGCATTCGCCTGCCTGGCCGTGCCCGACGAGGAGCGCTCTCGGCCGGCCTGGGAGGCAGACGGCAGCCCCTCCTGGAAGTGCAGTTTTACCATGGGCCTCATGCGAAAAAAAATGACAAAGTCCCACTGCTCAGTTTTACCATGGGCCTCAGGCGGGAAAAAATGACAAAGTCCCAGTTTTACCATGGGCTCGAGTTGTACCATTTTTTTAGACAGGGCCGACGGACCAGGGCATTCGCCCGCCTGGCCGTGCCCGACGAGGAGCGCTCTCGGCCGGCTTGGGAGGCAGACGTCAGCCCCTCCCCCTCCCCCCATGGCACGCCCCCACCATCTACCCTTCCCCACCTCCTGCTTCTCATTAGCAAAACGACGCACTGGGAAAAGCGCTGAAATGGGGCTTTCTCCCAGGAGGCTATATCTACGTACCGAGGGTTCATTTCAAGAAAGGCTGCGGATATAACATCCGGAAGCCTCCACGAGCCCGTTTAAAGCATCAACAAACCACCATGCCATGGGCCCTTTAACATCAACAACTACACATAACAGCACGACCTGGCACCCTGCTGCTAATCCCTTGCAAAATTGTTTAACCTGTTGCTTTTTTGGTGTGTCTGACTAAGTTTTGGCTGAGCTGAAGTCCCAGCTCTAATAGTAACGGTTTGCCACTGGTATGTACACTCACCAAACACTTTGATAGGTACACCTGTACACTTTCTCATTCATGCATTTATCAAAAGCTTCAGTTAATGTTCACATCAAACATCTGAACAGGGGTCACTCCTGAGTGGCACAACTGAAACGTGTTTGCCCTATCGTCCGGAGATCACTAGTTGAATCCATCATCAAAACCTGATGATGCCACAGCCACCTGTGGCCAGGAGCTCATGCATAATATGTGGTTGGCCTGTGTCATATGTCTTGGAGGAAGCACATAGCCTTCACCCTCCATGGTTGGTAGCGGTCATGTGATTGGGGAGACCTATCAGGTGGGTGGGAAATGGCCATATCTAAATTAGGGAGAAAATGGAGGGGGGACACCAGAATGGGGTAAAATGTGATGTTAGTGACTCTGTTCCTGACAAGGTTGTTGGAGCCAGGTATTTCAGAAACTGCTGATCTTCTGGGATTTTCACAAACACAGCAGTCTCAAGACCTAGAGTTTACACAGAATGGTGAAAAAAACAAAAAACATTCCATAGTGGAAACAGCTTGTTGATGAGAAAGCTCAAGAACAGCCAAGAACAGGAATCTGAGGCTACAGTGGGCACAGACTCCGTGAAACTGGGCAACTGAAGATTAAAAAAAAAAAAAGAGCAGTTTTTTTTTCTTTATATATTTCTTTTTTCTTTTAGTTTCAGTGAGCTTGTGCCTACTATGGTCACTTTTATGCATTACACTTCTACCACAGGACTGGTTGATTAAATAGCATTTTGCTCCCAGATGTTGCTCAGCAAATGATGAATCAATGTTACTGTTTAAAGGGGAACTGAAGTCATTTTTAAACTTGCTTTATTTCTTAATTAACGTGTTATTCAATTACGTTTTCGGTTTTTATTAACCTTATATCATGACTTGTATTGGCATATTATATTACACTTATCGGCCTTTTCGGTTTTTAGCCATGTTGAATGTGGTTCGTTTGGTCCACGGCAGGCGTCGCTTATCCACATGATCTTCACGAGACTCGTGCGAGACTTCAAACGTGAAGTGTCAGCGCTGCCATTTTGAAAACTGTTTACACAGCGGCCAGATTGCCATATCATTCCAATTTAGATTAATTTCAAGATTTGCCAGCTTCATCAGTGATGGAGATTATTCCATACGACTTCAAACCAATGTGGAGTAGAGAAGCGTTGGAAAGACGACAGGATAAGGACGAGTCCATCACGCTGGTGTTTACGTCATTACTGTCGCACAATTAAAACATGCCAGATCAGGCAGCTGGTGGGTTTTCAAAATAATAAATACATGCATGTATTTTTGTGATAAATACATATTATACTGAGCGCATTTCCCACATAATCCTCATTAAGGTTTCGGACAGCACTACAAAATGGCGTCCACGCTATATAGTGCCCTATATAGTGAGTAGCAGGGGCGCAGATACGTTTTTTTGAACTGGGGGGGGACAAAGCTGCCAGCAAACCAACCCTAACCCCACCCCCAACATGTGTTGTGTGAGGAATATACTCTGATGCACACTGTGTAAAGTGTAAACCAATGCATCCTGACTTTCTAACTATGCCTGTGTGTTGCGTGAGCGGCAGTCAGTCAACAACTCTTCGCAAAGTTTCCTTATGAAACAATATGCTCGCTGAAATTATGGCAGGGAACGCCAGATTAAACATTAAAACTGCCTTCTGAGTACTGTATCTACAGGCTACCACCGAAAGAAGGAGGCTACCAGAAAGGCATCTCTACTCCATACGATTTTACTTTCACTACGACATTACTTTGAACAGACTATCAAAAAATTGCAAGGTGATATGATAAAGTAAGGCACAGTTTACTTACAGTCGTTGTTTTTTGCAATCGTTTTCTGCCTTTTCGGTTTGGCACCCTTCATCATGCCGTGTTGGGGTCCTGAACTAGGAGCTGTCCCCAATATGCCTGTCAAACTTGTTGTGGGTAACCATAGCAACCAAGCTCGAGCTTGCAACCTGTTCAGTCTGCGCAGCTCAACCAACCGAATATCAGTCTTTGTTTTGTTTTATATGAGTTGTTGCAACTATGTATGTACTGCTGTGCACCTCAATAAACCGAATGGTAATTAGTCTTTTGATTTTTCCGTGAGGTTTGCCTTATGCAAAGAAAGACAGCATAGACGTTTTTTCCTCCCTATAAGTGGGGGGGACCGAACGAGGTGAATTTAAATCTGGGTGGGACGAATCCCACCCGTCCCACCCTCTATCTGCGCCCGTGGTGAGTAGGGAGTGATTTTGGACACAGGGAAAACTTCTTCCGGCTTGATTACGTCAGCATTCGAAAGAGGGCGCGCGCGTCTTTTGACAATGTTGGCAGATGTTGGTCACTTTGATTTTCGCTGTACGTTTTACTTCCGTCCTACGATGTCTCACACAGGTCTCAACGAATCTCGTTTACGGCCATTGCTTTGACATATGGACTGATATATTACAGAGCATATTTCAAACACTCATAACTTGCTATAGCAGTGACAAAATAGCTGTCAGAATTGCATTCCTACATTTTATAAAATGAGATAAATAGAATTTTGATAATAAAACCTATGGAAGGGAACTACATTACACAGATATACTTACAGTAGATTGGGACATAAATATTACCAGTTCAGTGCAATGAATCTGCCATTTCATGAAGCACAACAATAAATACAAGGGTCACTCCAAGAGCAACATGCTTAGCTGAGATCTAAATAAAAGGAAATGAGAGGTCCCATATGGGATTTGATTTGACTACTATGGCACAGAACAATAGCACAACCTGTTTACTGTAAAGTCCCTTTTTCCCCCCTTTTTTTTTTGGCCTGCAGATATGATTAGTTAATGTATTTGGTTAAAGTGAAATATAGTGAGCTGGCTGAATGGAGCAAAAAATGTTCCCATGGTCATTAGCTGATTAAGCTAATTAATATACAGCGGTCTTTGGCTGCAGATACTTTCTTTTGAGTTTCTTGTTCCTGTGTAATGTCTGCCCTTTGAATGCTAAATAGGTCAAAAGGCATAATATGCACCACAGCACGCACACACACACACACTGCTAAGAACCTATATTGACGTCAGCGTGAAGCCTGCACGAAGCTGACCTTGAGCTTGAGGCTGATGAGAGAGAATGGCAGCTCTGTTTCACCTGACTGGAAATGAGATGTTCACGACCAATCATTAACTTCCTTCTCATATAGGTCATAGAAAGAACTGCTTGAGAAAAAAGTTTGCAGACAAACATAGGAGATCAGTATGAATGTCATGTTCAAGTTACTAGTAAATAGTTTAATTTATCAGTATCTTTTTTTAAATCAGTAACTATTCAAATTTGAAGCTGCTGAATGTTTCATGACTGAATGTTAACTATACGGTTCAAATGATGGTGTGTATCTGTCTGGGTGTGTATGTGTCTGGGTGTGTATGTGTGAGACCCAAAAGGTAGAGAGAGAATCTGGAGGAATGTGTATAATCTATGACTATGTTGTCAAGTTTAATGTTGTAAAAGCATGACCACAAAACCTTCAACCAACTGCCTGATTGCTTCATGTGAATAAGTCAGCTGACACTCATTTAATCCTATATTGGGCTTTCAAGGCATAGTTGCTTTGTCACGTAATAATCACACTAATCATATATATGTACAACCCTGATTCCAAAAAAGTTGGGACAAAGTACAAATTGTAAATAAAAACAGAATGCAATGATGTGGAAGTTTCAAAATTCCATATTTTATTCAGAATAGAACATAGATGACATATCAAATGTTTGAACTGAGAAAATGTATCATTTAAAGAGAAAAATTAGGTGATTTTAAATTTCATGACAACCACACATCTCAAAAAAGTTGGGACAAGGCCATGTTTACCACTGTGAGACATCCCCTTTTCTCTTTACAACAGTATGTAAACGTCTGGGAACTGAGGAGACAAGTTGCTCAAGTTTAGGGATAGGAATGTTAACCCATTCTTGTCTAATGTAGGATTCTAGTTGCTCAACTGTCTTAGGTCTTTTTTGTCGTATCTTCCGTTTTATGATGCGCCAAATGTTTTCTATGGGTGAAAGATCTGGACTGCAGGCTGGCCAGTTCAGTACCCGGACCCTTCTTCTACGCAGCCATGATGCTGTAATTGATGCAGTATGTGGTTTGGCATTGTCATGTTGGAAAATGCAAGATCTTCCCTGAAAGAGACGTTGTCTGGATGGGAGCATATGTTGCTCTAGAACCTGGATATACCTTTCAGCATTGATGGTGTCTTTCCAGATGTGTAAGCTGCCCATGCCACACGCACTAATGCAACCCCATACCATCAGAGATGCAGGCTTCTGAACTGAGCGCTGATAACAACTTGGGTCGTCCTTCTCCTCTTTAGTCCGAATGACACGGCGTCCCTGATTTCCATAAAGAACTTCAAATTTTGATTCGTCTGACCACAGAACAGTTTTCCACTTTGCCACAGTCCATTTTAAATGAGCCTTGGCCCAGAGAAGACGTCTGAGCTTCTGGATCATGTTTAGATACGGCTTCTTCTTTGAACTATAGAGTTTTAGCTGGCAACGGCGGATGGCACAGTGAATTGTGTTCACAGATAATGTTCTCTGGAAATATTCCTGAGCCCATTTTGTGATTTCCAATATAGAAGCATGCCTGTATGTGATGCAGTGCCGTCTAAGGGCCCGAAGATCATGGGCACCCAGTATGGTTTTCCGGCCTTGACCCTTACGCACAGAGATTCTTCCAGATTCTCTGAATCTTTTGATGATATTATGCACTGTAGATGATGATATGTTCAAACTCTTTGCAATTTTACACTGTCGGACTCCTTTCTGATATTGCTCCACTATTTGTCGGTGCAGAATTAGGGGGATTGGTGATCCTCTTCCCATCTTTACTTCTGAGAGCAGCTGCCACTCCAAGATGCTCTTTTTATACCCAGTCATGTTAATGACCTATTGCCAATTGACCTAATGAGTTGCAATTTGGTCCTCTAGCTGTTCCTTTTTTGTACCTATAACTTTTCCAGCCTCTTATTGCCCCTGTCCCAACTTTTTTGAGATGTGTTGCTGTCATGAAATTTCAAATGAGCCAATATTTGGCATGAAATTTCAAAATGTCTCACTTTCGACATTTGATATGTTGTCTATGTTCTATTGTGAATACAATATCAGTTTTTGAGGTTTGTAAAATATTGCATTCTGTTTTTATTTACAATTTGTACTTTGTCCCAACTTTTTTGGAATCGGGGTTGTATACACACTTTCGTTTGCTGTTATCTGTAGGCCAGAGAACATCTGGTTCTCTATTGTGTCTCCTGCATTGACTGATCCCTTGTGATTGTTACCTTACCTTACCTTAGACCTTAGGTCCTCCTGTGCCTACAGGCACATTGGGCAGCAAGCTTCCATCTGGGCCTTGCGGCTGCTGCTTCCTCAGCCTCTTCCCAGGTTATATTTGCTCTTTTCAGGTCTTCTTGAAAAGTTCTTCTCCAGGTGTTTTTTGGCTGACCTCTCTTCCTTCTGCCACCTGGTGGCACCCAGGTCATGGCAGTCTTTGAGTGGCGCTGACTTGGTAGGCGTAGGATATGACCTGCCAGTTCCATCATCTTGCCTGTTATAATGTCCCTCAGTGGTTTGGTCTTTGCCCTTCTGAGAATCTCGTCATTTGTAATGTGATCTTGCCACCTTACTTTCAAGATTCTTCTCAGGTTCCTCTGGTGAAACACATCCAGCTTCTTGGTTAGTTTAGCTGTGCACTTCCATGTTTCACTTGCATATATTGCTGTAGGTAGGACTATGCTGTTGTACAGGCATAGTTTGGTGTCCAGATCAATGGCATTGGTTGCCCAGATGGTGCGCATCCTTCGAAACACTGCAGCTGCTTTTCCTAGTCTACAGCTGATGTCAGGTTCCACCTCATCACTGTTGCTAACCACGCTGCCAAGGTAGGTGAACTGGTCCACTGTTTCGACTTGGTTGTTATACACACTGATACTCAGCAGTGGTTGATCGGCATTGTCTCCCACTTCCATTGCCTTGGTCTTCTCTATGCTGATCCTCAGCCCAACTTTCCCAGCAAACCGTTCTAGCTTCGTTGTAAGGTGCTGTAGATCCTGGTTGTTCTCAGACAGCAGAGCTAGATCATCCGCAAAGTCAAGGTCTGTCAGTTTCTCTCCCTCCTTCCACCTCACTCCTTCTCTACCATCCTCTGTAGTCTTTTTCAGGACAAAGTCTATGGTCAAAAGGAAAAGGAAAGGGGAAAGGATGCATCCTTGTCTGACACCCGTGACAATGTCAAAGAAATCTGTTGTTCCTCCCTCTGTCCTGACGCAGCATCTTGAGTTTGCATAAAAACTCTTGAAGGTGTTAACAAACTGTTCTGGTATCCCATAAGAGGCAGCAATATTCCAGAGGGACGCCCTGTGAATACTGTCAAAGGCTTTTTTGAAATCAATGAAATTTAATACTAGTGGTGTTTGGTGCTCAAGACATTAGTCAATGATGTTACGGAGAGTGAAGATTTGTTCTATACAGGAGCGGTTACTGCGGAACCCAGCTTGTTCCTCTCTCAGCTTACCATCAACAGCTTTCTTCAGTCTTCTGAGAAGCACTGCGCAGAACACTTTCCCAGGGATTGAGAGTAGGGTGATGCCCCACCAGTTGTTGCAGTCCGAGAGGTCTCCTTTCTTTGGGAGCTTCACAATCACACCGTCTTGCCAGTCCCTGGGGACCTCCTGCCAGCAGCAGTTCATCAGCCTGGTTAGCATCTCCACTGTGCTCTCACCACCATACTTGAGTAGCTCTGCCGAGATCTCATCCAGTCCTGCCACCTTGTTATTTTTCAGCGCTTTTATGGCTTCTGCAGTTTCCTCTCTCCTGATTGGTTCCTCACAGACCTCTAGGATCTCTGCTGGTTCTTCTGGTGCAAAGTCAAACAGGGTGTCGGGATTTGGCTGGTTTAAGGTTTCCTGAAAGTGCTCCATCCATCGCAAGTCCTGTTCTTCTGTAGTTAGCAGAGTTTTCCCACTTTTGTCCTTTACAGGTACACTTGAACTGTTCCAAGTTCCAGTGAGTTCTCTAACAATGTGATACAGGGTCCTTGCATCATTTTTCTTGGCTACTTCCTCAGCCTCAGAGCTTTTCTTTTCTAGCCACTCTCTTTTGTCTGCACGACAACTCTTCTTTACCTGTCGGTCAAGGTCACGGTACAGGTGCTTTGTTTCTTCCTTCTTTTCTTCAGACCTAGCTCTGTCTCTTTCTCCCTTCATCTTCTTCCTTTCATCGATCAGCTTCCAGGTATGTTCCTTAATCCACTGTTCTTTTCGTGAGCCACGTCTCCTCCCTATGGTTTCTTCTGCACTTTGTGTGAGGGTTTCCCTGAAGAATGACCACTGATCTTCCAGGTCTGGCCCCATCTCTTGCAGCATCTCTTGCAACAGCTGGAATCTGTTCTGTAGCTTTAACTGGTATTTTTCACTGGTAGTGGGGTCTTTAAGTTTATGCATTGCGAAAGGCTTTTGTTTCTTCTTTACTGTTAGTTTCTTCAGTCATAGCCGCAGCTTTGCTCCCAGAAGATGGTGGTCTGAACTCACATCTGTGCCCCTGTACACTCTAACATTGAGAAGTGCAGACTTCCAACGTTGACTGATGCAGATGTAGTCAATTTCATTGTTAATTGTCCCATCTGGTGATCTCCAAGTTTTCTTATGTATCAACTTGTGTTGGAAGAAGGTGTTACTAATACTAAGGCTATTCAAGTTACAGAAGAACAGAAGACACTCTCCATTGTCACTGGTCTTTAGTGCCGACCCAAACGGTCCAATTACACCCTCAAAACCTTGTCTACTGCTATCAATTTGAGCATTGAAGTCACCCATTAGTATTTTTACATCATGGTTGGGGATACCATCAAAGGTGTCTTGAAGCAGTTCATAGAACTGGTCCTTAACACTGTCCTCTGCATCATCAGTTGGTGCATACACCTGAACGATAGTTGTTTTTCCATGTCTTGACTGGAAACGTGCTATGATGATGCGATCGTTAACTGGCTTCCACCCAGTAAGTGCTCTGGAGGCTTCCTTGTCCAAGATCAAGCCAACTCCACGACGATGCTGGTCTTCATGTCCAGAGTAGAGAACTGTCTTTCCCTCACTACACAACTTGCCGCTCCTGGTCCATCTCATTTCACTGATTCCCAGGATGTTAAGTTGGTACTCATCAAACTCCCTCAGTAACTGAGCCATCTTGCCACTCTGGTATAATGTTCGTACATTCCAGGTTCCAATCTTTGTTTCACTCTTGGCACTCAGAATCCAGCATCTTGGGGCCCCAGCTTCCGTATGGCTTTCACTAGGGTCCGTCATTGCAGGATCTTGTCCATTACCATCTTCCTCACGCTGCTTGTTTTGATTTCCACTTGCTGTTTCTGTAGCAGGTTTAGGTTTTACAGGGTTGGGGTGCTGACCCAACGCCTAACTCCGATGTTTGTGGAGAGGGCGGAACTGCTAATTAGTACCTCCCTGGTGTCATAAGCCCCCCGAAGGTTACAGGTCTCCCATGCACCAGACCCAGGCTAACAATGACACCAGGTCGGGACAAGCTGCTACACCTCGACAAGGTTACACAGTTCCTTGTTCTGGTGGGATGCAGGCCCCCAGAACCGTTGTGATTGTTGCAAGTCTAATATTCACTCACTGAATGGTACCATATTTAACCCAAAGATAAAAATCCTGAGATACAAGAGTCTGTGTTTGGATGCCTATCAGATACACTTCACCTGAAATATACATAACCATTGTTTAATTTTATAAAGGGATTTAAACCAAGGGGCACCATGGTGGTGTAGTGGTTAGCGCTGTCGCCTCACAGCAAGAAGGTCCTGGTTTCGAGCTCAACGGCCGCTGAGGGCCTTTCTGTGTGGAGTTTGCATGTTCTCCCCGTGTCTGCGTGGGTTTCCTCCAGGTGCTCTGGTTTCCCCCACAGTCCAAAGGCATGCAGGTTAGGCTAATTGGTGGCTTTAAATAGACCGTAGATGTGAATGTGAGTGTGAATGGTTGTTTGTCTCTGTGTCAGCCCTGCGATAACCTGGCGACTTGTCCAGGGTGTACCCCGCCTCTCGCCCATAGTCAGCTGGGATAGGCTCCAGCTTGCCTGTGAGCCTGTAGAACAGGATAAGCAGCTACAGATAATGGATGGATGGATGGATTTAAACCATTTAAAACCTTTTTTTCATCAGGATCTAATGGTTTCCATAAATCCAGTCATTCTTAATCAGGGCTTTGAACCAGAATTTTTTTCCTATTGGTTTGTTCCGAACAGAAACGGAATTTTAACGTTTCCGGTTTTGGGTTCCACCATTAAATAGACGTTCCCGAACCGGTTAGAACAAAAAAATTTCGTTCCCGGAACGGTTAATTACGTTCCCTGTCAGCTGTTTAACAAATGGCTATAAAATTATGTCTCTGTCTCATCCAGCTTAAGCCAAATGTAGGCTAATTCTATTACAACCTTCATTAAATAAGACAAGAAATAATTCAAAACAATTATTATTTCAAATGTTGGCGATTTGGATTCTCAGTATGTCTTCCCATCTACACAAACAGAAAAAGTGCCAAAAATGAGAGATAATTCGTTTAGTGTGTTACCAAAGGCTAGTCAGGCCCTATGCATTGATAGGCTAACAGAGGTTAACGTCATTTAATGTTCGCGAGCCTCTCATTAACGTGGACAAATATATTGATATCGTGTTTGAAATTGACGTTTTTGAATAACGATAGACTGCAATATTTAGCTCTTATTTAAGATGTGGAGACATGATAGTAGTCCACCCTCCCACTCTCTCCATTCAGTCAGTGAATGTCACACAGGAAGTGAACCCCAGCGGGTCATAGAAACTTGCGCAGGAGAAGAATGACTTTTTTATTTGTAGGCTACGGAAACTTTGAGGAACTAAATAAAAACCGGTATTAACCGGTTACCATTATTTTTAATAAGCGTTTCTGTTCCGGAGCATAAAAAATAATAAAGTTTCTGGTTTCGTTTCTGTTCCATGTGAAATAGAAAAAGTTCCCCGTTTTTGTTTTCGTTCCTTGAACCGGTTCAAAGCCCTGTTCTTAATATAGCAGCAAATCCTGGATATATTCACTTTAAACTCCAATATATAGAGAGGATATTACACAATCGCTCAAAGATATGAAGTTTATCTTCGAGTGGTGAATGTATATTTCATGAGTGAGTGTGAAAATAAGTGAAAATATTTGCAACATGAGAAGATAAACTTCATATCTTCACGCCACTGGGTAATGTTGTTTATATTATATAGACACATCCACAAAAAATATGCAAATTAGTCAAAAGGATTTTAATTTTGAACCGGTTCGCCATTTTGACAACGTGCATCTAGTCAGCACTGGGAGTGGCATCATCGAAGTGAAATATCAGGAATTATTATCCATACAGGACACTTTTTCGATGGAATAAAAATTTATGCTATTCCCTTCTTGCAGGTTTCATTCATTTGGTTTGATAGCATGCAATATTGTCAGCATATCACTTATCCTACGTGTATTACGTCACTCTACCCAATGGAGAGTGAGCGTTGAATATGGTTTACGATATTGCATGGTTGTCAAGACAACATGAAGTCACACGTTGGAGATGTAAAACTTCTGCGCTAGCGAGTGACTGTGACAATTTGTAAACAAACATGGCCGCCAGGTTTGCTTCGTTAAATATGGAAGATTTTGAGAGAATTTTGAAAGAGAAAGATGCGGTGAACACCTGAAAGGAATGTGTATGTATAAGAATAATAATATTGGCTGGCTTTTTTTCATGGTATGGTATATCAGATATATTCCATTCAACTACTCATCTTTGACTCGTTCAATATCATGCTAGCTGAATGGAAGATATCTGATATACCACGAAAAAAGCCAGCCAATATTATTTAAATAGGTCACTCAGATCCGCAATGTATTTAGTATGAAAAATACAAGTTTTTCAACACGAGAAAATAAACTTTATATCTTCAAGCCAACATGTGATTTTCTTTTTATTATATAGACACATTCACAAACAAAATGTACCCAAATTTAACAAAGCAATTCCTTGATTTCCTCATGAGTGAAGATATTGAAAATTATTATACATACTGTACAGGACACCTTTTCGATGGAATAAAAAACATGTTCTATTCCCTTCTAGCGGGTTTAATTCATTTGGTTTGATAGCATGCAATATTGTTAGCATATCACTTATCCTACATGTATTACGTCACTCTACCCAATGTAGAATGAGTGTTGAATATGGTTTACAATATTGCATGGTTATCAAGATGACATGATGTCATACATCGGAGACATAAAGCTAACATGCTAGTGAGCAATTGTGACAATTTGTAAACAAACATGGCTGCCAGGTTTGCTTTGTTAAATACAAAAGATTTTGAGAGAATTTTGAAAGAGAAAGACGCGTTGAACACCCAAAAGGAATGTCTATGTATAATAATAATAATAGTAATAATATTGGCTAGCTTTTTTTCATGGTATATCAGATATATTCCATTCAGCTACTCGTCTTTAACTCGTTCAATATCATACTAGCTGAATGTAATATATTTGATATACCACTCAACGTCAGCCAGTATTATTTAAATCAGTGGCGGCTGGTAGTCTTTCAAACAGGGGAGGCTGGTCGGTTACGATATTTCCAGATTTTAAAAGAAAAAACACATCAGTTTTGCCCATAGTCTTGCCTCTGATCTGGCTGATTGTTGGCAGGGTCACAAATTGTGAAATAACAGGTTCTTTTGGCCCATTAGCCTACTGTCCAATATACATGATGGTGGTGTTGGGGGGGGGTGTTATATTTTAACATTTTATATTTTAAAATTGTGGCATGTTGTTTAAAAATTGACCTCGGCTGTGTTTTTGTTTAAAAATGTTTTCCAAATTGTAGCTGTGTTTAATTCATATCCAGAAAAACATATATTCCAATATAATATACTCAGCATAAACATTTTAAATAGATTCTATATTTTTGGTCCATCCATGACGTATTACTAAAGTAGCCTATTTACTGTTGTTGATATGGGTCACTTGCTGTTAGCCAATTCACTTTCTCGTACCAGGAGAGCTGAAAGGAACGAGTATTATTCCCTACCTTTTTCACCAAGTCAATTTGAGGCGTTGGTCTACCCTGCTCTTTAATTTTAATTTTTTCCTCGAAAGGAAGACTGGCAAATGGCTTCGCCAAAATTAAATCAGCAATGCTTGGCATCCGTGCGCAGCTTTCTTGCTAGCTGACTAGCCCCCTCAAGTTCAAGTTCAGTCACTCAAATAAACGAAATTTCTGGAACTAAGATAGCAAACTTGACAACACTATATTTACACTTTATTTACAATGGAAATATATACAAACTAAAAAAGCTGGTAGAAACCGTATGTAATGAATGAAATCGAAATGTAAGCCGATCTCTTACAATACACCACAGCACTTGCGAATCCGCATGGGACTGAACTGATGTTGCCAGATACTGCTGACGTTATCCAGCCCAAAATATGTTCAAAACCCGCCAAAATGCACTTAAAACCGCCCAATCTGGCAACACTGTACCACTGCCTGTCTATAGTTGAAACGAGCTGTCAATCAAAGAAAATATCCGTCCGCTTTCACCAATCACCAGTCTCCTCGCGGAAACTGCCATGTCCCTCCCATGTGAGGCTCGGAGTCCGTGGGCGGGCATTTTCGCAGTATTTGTCCAATAACCGTCTTGCATTTTGAGATTGAAAAGCGCATAGCTCCCAAATGCCGTTGAAGTCCACTGAGGCTGGGAGTCCATGAGACTCCATGGGCGGGCATTTTCGCAGTATTTGTCCAATAATCGTCTTGCATTTTGAGATTGACAAGAAAATAGCTCCCAATCCACTGAGGCTGGGCTGCATCGCGCTGTCACGAGGGGGAAAAACTCACGCACACATTAAAGTTATAAGGGAATGATTTCGCACTGTAGTTGGGTTGAGCACATATATTTCTATGATTCTGGATCTGAAATAGCAATGTTATAAGGTCGGCTATAACATAAGCCTAGCGCAATTCATCCTACACGATGTTTGTCATTTTTAGAGGAGGCTGAGCCTCCCTCGTTGTCTTAGAGCAATCGCCCGTGATTTAAATATGTCACGGTTGTAGTTCTCCATGTAGTTCGTATGAAAAATATGAGTGGCATATTTCCCAGTAAATCACTTGTGTCTATGTAATATAAATCCTTTATTATTCAATAATATCTATTATTCACACAAATCTAAAAGGTTCATTACAACAAGGTGACCATTGAAGACCAGCAAACTTCTACAGGTTGCTTTTGGATCCTAAAAATAATCAACCAAGTCTAGAAAACAACAAGACACATTTAACTGGAGGCTTAATATGGTGACATCAACCCATTTGAATAAGAAAATACCATAACTGCTCATAAAATGCAGTTCAGAAGCTACAGTTACAAAACTATGATTCTTCCAGTATATTTTCAGCAGTGACAAGAGCTTCAGTTTGAGGCCTGCAAGGCTAAGGGTGTTGAGTTTGGTTTGAATAATTTAATCACCCTGTTTTTGTTCTGTACCAGAGTAGTCGCACGCAGTAATATTCACTCTGTGTCTGAGAGACCAATAATCAAACAAGTCAGGGAGCGCTGAGCTCACAGACACACCAAAGCATATAAAACAATATCCTGCCATACAGTATAGGACTTTGTCCTCCATGAATAGCAAGATGAAGCATCTCCATGCCACCATGTTACCATGTCCTAGACAAACTACATATTAATGATAAACCTATTCAGCATATTTTGCCTTGTAAAAATCAATCCTGATTCACTTATTTTGTAAAAATATAAACCCTTGTAATACATTTATGTATGCAGTAATTCTGTAGGGTAGATATTGCACTGGCTTACACAGTTAATGGAGGATGTATATTTGGCTCACTTGTACTTTTGGACTGGCAGAGCTTTGTGTTCAAGCCTTTCTGCCCTGGGGGCTTGGCTTTCCATCTCCAGGTGTGTGAGGGAGGCCGAAGGTTCACACTAATTTATATGTATGAGTAGACTAAAAGTAACACTGTGATAAGGGGAATCATAAAGGAACTGACAGTCCAGGGTCCCTATTAGCATTCTTCATCAGGACAGTACAATAAAACATCTTATCTCATCTCATTATCTCTAGCCGCTTTATCCTGTTCTACAGGGTCGCAGGCAAGCTGGAGCCTATCCCAGCTGAGTATGGGCAAAAGGCGGGGTACACCCTGGACAAGTCGCCAGGTCATCACAGGGCTGACACATAGACAACCATTCACACCTACAGTCAATTTAGAGTCACCAGTTAACCTAACCTGCATGTCTTTGGACTGTGGGGGAAACCCACGCAGAGAACATGCAAACTCCACACAGAAAGGCCCTCGCCGGCCACGGGGCTCAAACCTGGACCTTCTTGCTGTGAGGCGACTGCGCTAACCACTACACCACTGTACCGCCTGCAATAAAACATCACTAATCCAAATGTAGAACTAAATGTACCCTGTTGAAGTAATGATTTTTCTTCATTCTCATACATAATGGTACATGTGAAAGTATGAAGATTTCTCTGGATGTTTACATGGTTCTGGATGTTCTGAATGCGACAATAAACACTAACAATAGTAGAGACTATTTGCTTTGCAGTAACATAAAGCTGCCAACCAAAAGGATCGTTTCAGGTTTTCCATTGTGCTCAGTGAGACTAGTTTAGACACTGGAGTACTGTTCTCTTTGAAAAGAAAGAAAGAAAAAAACGTAGCAGAAAGCCAATTTTGGCTAGTTAAACTATGACCCAAATATTCTACTACTGTTCTAAATAATACACTATATACTATATGAAATAACAAACCACGGTGTATGTTTGGATACATAATGTTTCTTGAAATGGTGGTTGTCAGATGAATGTGATGGTTTCTTTGACCAATCAATGGTTCACACAATTTCTAGCTCCACCGATAGTTCCCTATTTGGTTCTTTTGGTAGCCATAAGGCATGTTCAGAATAGTTCCAGGGACTAATTGAGAGGAACTACCAACTGGGGAGCTCTACCAAGAACTACATACCTTCAAGGGCCTTTTTCTGTTCACATTTGCACCACTAGTGGGAACAATGAAGTGACGTAAGCCAGCTTGCTAGCATGCCATTAGCAGGAAATGCTAGCTAAGGTTTTTAGATTTCCCTTAGATGCTTCAAAATTATGCTGTATTTCCTCCATTGTATATAGGCTCAGGGCGGTATGGTGTAGTGGTTAGTACTGTCACTGCACAGCAAGAAGATCCTGGATTCGAGCCCAGTGGCTGATGAGGGCCTTTCTGTGTGGAGCTTGCATGTGCTCTGCGTGGGTTTCCTCCGGGTGCGCCAGTTTCCCCTACAGCCCAAAGACATGCAGGTTAGGCTAATTGGTGGCTCTAATTTGACTGTAGATGTAAATAGTTGTTTGTCTCTATGTGTCAGCCCTGTGATGATCTGGTGACTTGTCCAGGGTGTATCCCGCCTCTCGCCAATAGTCAGCTGGGATAGGCTTCAGCTTGCCCGCGACCCTACAGGATGACCGGCTACAGATGATAGATGGATGGATGGATATATAGGCTCAGTAGAACCTGGACTTCTTTGTTGGTCCATTTGTCCATGTTTTTTTTTTCATTGTTTAATGCTAACATTAAGAGCTGTTGTTTGCACAGCTAATGTTTTTTAAAAATGACGGTTGCCAGCACTGCATTGGCTTGTGTTCAACCAATCAACGTACACTTACATCTGGACCAATCACCATACACCTATGTCACTCATGGTTCCTCTTGTTCTGGGACTGTACCTACTCTGAAGTAGGAGTAGATCCCCTGAAGCAGGAGTAGGTCTCTCAAAATGGCCTTCTCAGAACTATGATTGTTGTCAGCTCCTGCAGTGTGGACACACAAAAAAGGGGTTACTTCGTCCAGTAGTTCTAAGAACTATGAGACAGTTCCTCTGGTCTGAAAGCGACTATATACATAGGGTGTTTGTCCAACTGTTTGTCCATTTACTTAATCCAAATCTGAGCAAAATGTATCCTTTTGGGGTTTTTTTGTTTTGGCTTTGGTTTGTTTCACATGTTGACGGAGTGTGTAGCTGTAAATGGACTCGTGAAACTCTTTCAATCATTGATCAGAAATACAGCAGCAGAAAATGTATGGCATGAAGAACACAGAGCCAGTGTTAAGTGTCACAGTCCGGTCCAGTCCATCCATGCCTTAGATTGTGGGACTTCCAGGCTGAATCCAGGACAGGAATTCAGTCCTGCCTTGCTAAAGGCCAGTTCCTGAAGCGGCACTTCCACACCTGCTACCGGTACCACTCCTCTCCCATCAGCCAGGGCTTTTTAAGAACTGTTTGGAGCTGCTCCATTTGCCAGACTGTCTCTTGTAGACTTTCCTTGCTTTGCTACAGCTCATTGGTATTGTGCCTTCTTGATTCCCCCTGCCTGAATTTTTCCTTGTTTTTCTGTCCAGTTTTTTTTTGTCCCTGTTTTTACCTGCTTGTTCTTTTGAATTGTGTCCTTTGCTACCTCTGCCTGGATTTCCCTTGTCCCTGTGTTCATCAGTTTTTGTGAAGATTTTTCTGTCCTGTTTTTTTGCCCCTGATCGTTTCTACCTGCTCCTGTGTTTTTGACCTTCTGGCCTGTTTTTTGACTACCGATTTTTGCCTGAGCCCTACTGTACCTTTCTGCCATCTACTTCATTGAAGTTTTCTCTTTACACTGCCTGTTTTGAGTCTGCTCTTGGGTCCTCACTTCACCTCAGCTCGCCATTCCTGATAGTTAAATGATTAGATAACTGCCTGAGCATTTTGGCTGAAGCCTATAGAGTCTCCTGTCTGTATGTGTATGTTTTAACCGAATTTGAGCGTGTTTAAGAATGTAATTGGCGTGCCAGCCTCAGGTAGCGATTCCACAGTTGTGGTGTGGCACCACTGCGTACTGACCATGTAAGCACCACATTACATAACCTCAGTTTGCAATGTAATCCTCCATGGCTGAGCAGTCTAGAGCACTGTCCAGGAAAGGAGTATGTTTTGCAATGTCAGTTTGAATCCTGGTGTTGACATGAAAGGCTGAGCACAGATATAGATATATATATATATATAAAAATATTACCCTCATCTTTGGTGCCCATTTTATTCTCGTCATGGTGGATCCAGAATATATCCTGGGAACAACAAGCGGGGTTTTTATTTTTTGGCCAGGCTACCACCAAAATCGGGGGGTTGTTTGTTTTTTGGCTAATCAGACACAAGGTACACCACCACTCTTGCTGGAGCAGTTGGGAGTTAGGTATCTTGCTTAAGGGCACTTCAGCCAGTCCTGCTGGTCCAGAGATGCAAACCAGTGACCTTTTGGTCCTAAAGATGCTTCTCTAACCATTAGGCCATGGCTTCCCTTAATATAATGAGCATACACCCTGAATGGGATGCTAGTCCATCACAGAGGACCATCTATGCACTTATTCACACCCAGGAGCAATTTAGTAATAACTAATCCACCAAAAAGCAAGTTTTTATGAGGTGGGAGGAAACCAGAGAACTCAGAAGAAACCTACATGAACAAAGGGAGAACTTGCAAAACTCCATATGATTTGTATGATTACGGTGGTTCTTTCCTGCCAAAACAAATGGCACCAAGGGAGAAAATGCACCTCTGTTTAATTCAGTTAGACTAAATTCTGCATTATGTGAAAGCACTCTATCCCTCCATCTGAAATCGCCCCCTACTCACTATATAGTGAGGACACCATTTTGTTGTGTTGTCCAAAACAATAGTGAGGATTATTACACCCTATATAGTGCACTCAAAGTATCCCACGATGCATCATGAAAAGTAGTGTACAACTGATGGTCATTAACCAAGCAATACATCCCATCATGCATTGCGGTTGCACCAAAAGAAGTCAAATTAAAAGTCTCAAATTTGATTTAATAAAAGGCAACGGCAAAGAAGAAAGTATTCAGCCTTGATTTAAAAAAAAATTAAAGATGCAGGTACTTTGTATTTATCAATGTGGGAAATATGCTCAGTATAAAATGGATTTATCACAAAAATACACGCATGTATTTATTTTGAAAACCCACCAGCCGACTGATCTGGCACATTTTAATTGTGCGACAGTAATGATGTAAATACCAGTGTGATGGACTAGTGTCCGAAAGCATTTTTTCATTTTACCAATGAGCTCACTATATAGTCCTCTATATAGTAATTCCCTATATAGGGAGTAGTGAACGTGTGAGCGATTTTGGACACAGGGCAAGTTCCAGCAAGTGTGACAAAATGTGGGCTCACAGATTTGTTACAAAATATGCTGAAAAGTGCTAAATGCAGATGGGGTTTTTAAGGGATTTGAACTGGAGATGGGAAAAGAGCTCACAAAGATAGTATAAATATCTTTGTGCATACACATATACCCTGTCCACACTAGGGATTTTGTACCGATACGAAACTACTTTCGTACCACAACACCTGTCCACACTAGCAACTATACCGGTACTGTAGCGGTATAACTGTATCGGTACGAAACCCACAAATGTATGGGTTTCGTACCGGTACAGTAAGGCAAGGCAAGTTTATTTATATAGCACATTTCATACACAGTGGCAGTTCAATGTGCTTTACAGAAGTAAAAGCAAAACAGTAAACAATAGAAAATAAAATTGCATAAAATAAATGGGGAAGAAAAATAATAAGAATTAAACAATAGTAGAAATAAAATAATAAAATGAAGTAAAAGTTCAGTAAAAAAAAAACAGCAGAATAAAATAGAATAAAAGTTAAGTAAAATTTAAAACATGCAGAGACTGTAAAAGTTAAGAGTTTAAAACATGTAGAGATGACAATATTAATAATTTAGCAGAAATCGGTACTGTAGCGCTTCGCTGTAGTGTGGACAGATGAAGCGGTTCTGTATCGATACAAATATAATGCGCATGCGCAAAGTCACACACCTCAATCGATGTCTTCGCTGAATAAAATAGTGAAGAACGGAGATTCATTTTCTTTGTTTCTTTCTCAACTGCCTCGCGCGTTTTATACGATTCGACTGAATAAATGACCACCAGAAATACAGACTGTACATTGACAACAAAAAGCACACACACGTTGTTTCATCCGCCATATTCTCGGAAGGAAGTTACTCGGTAACCACGGAAACATTTCGCGCACGCGCATTTCAACTACCGTGAAAGAAAATCGCAAACATTTCTCGCTAGTGTGGACAGATGCACTAAACTGTACCGGTATACTTTGTATCGATACAGTTATACCACTATCGTACCGGTATATATGTGAACACAGCAATAGAGTATTAGCCATCAGGGCTAGGGAACTGTAGTGAAATAGAGAGTTTACAAGGTTATGGGCCATTCATTTCATTCTTGTTGACAGTCAGCTCAGGATAATGTTCAACAACAAGTAATAACAGGATCTCCAAGATCTACAAATCATTAACAAGTTGTCAGATTTTTGTTGAGACTGAAGACAGAGGAGTGTGTGATGATTCAGGAAAAAGTACAGACATCTTCAGGGGTTTATCAGTTAACCCAGTTGCTACGTGTAAGGCATCTGCTCAGATCATCTCATGATATATTTGTGTGTGTGTGAGGGTTGGTTGTAGGGCAGCCTAAATGTTTTCCTCTTGGTTGCTGAGGTTAAGGTTTCATGTAGGTGTGGTGTTAATTTTCCGTTCATTCATTTTCGGTAACTGCTCAGGGTCACAGTGATTCCGAATCCAATTCAGATAAGACTGGGGAGAATTCACCCTGGATGGGATACCAATCCATCAAAATTCTGCACAGACAGTAACCTGAGCTCAGGCTCAAACCCAGGACTCTGAAGTTGTGAGGCAATAATGCTATTCACTGTGCCAGATTAGCATTAATTAGCTGCATTAATAATTGTGTCAGTGGAAGGTCTTTTCAAGGATAGTCAGGATAGTATACGTGCGTGTGTAAATGTGTCTTTGGGGTTACACCACAAACCACAAGGGTGATTCAGAAATAGATTTCACACGTTTCACATGTTTGCATTATACACCACATACTCCTGTTTTCATGTGAGCTGTTTCTGAGTGTAACTGTATCCTGTGTGATGAGGAAAATAAAACTGGCCTCATACTATAATGTGTCACTCTTTCCCAAACCATGGCCAGTAGGACCCTGCACAGTGTTGCGTTCTCCTTCAAGACAGACTTCATGATTAGGTGACGCGTTGGTTCAGGCATAGAGAAGTGAGTGCAAAATTACATTTTGCCATGCAGTAGTGTTGAGACTGGAAAAGTACTGACATGCATATGCTGAAGGAGGCGAGGTGTCCATGCATGTTTATTCTGCAGGAACGTATTCGGTTCGTCTGCTAGATAGTCATGCTAGAGAGAAAATGTTTGGGGTTTTTTCTGGGTTTTTTTTTTTTTAATATGCTTGACTCACATCGGGAAGTAAAATCAACAGCGCATACTTTCCTAATCCATTATTACACAACAGAAACATCCTAAGGACAAATGTATATTCGTATCCATAAAAACGTATTTGGTTGCTTTGACGTGTCTTGCCGCTCCACTTAGTTGTTTTTTTCTTGTTCTGACAGCCTCTCCTAATTCCTCACAGCAGATAAAAGCGTACAGCTTGACTGACATGCTTCTGCAGGAGCATCATCACAGGACCATAAAATGTTCAACAGCCATGGAAAAATTGCAGCTTTCACACATGCTCAGGCTAAAGCTGAGAATGATTAGTATCAATTACTGACGCCTTAACTCACGTCAGCTGTGGAAAAACTCCTGCACAAGTGTGAAGTATAAGTTCAGACAAAATGCCTTTCTAAGATGATATCTCTGATTGTACGTCTTTATCACTGATACCACTGATACTCTAACCTTTCAATTAATGATTGACTGCATGGTATCATGTACCTTTGAAGTTCAACAGCTACACTGCAGCTGATATTCTGTGAAATTTGCCATGTTTTTAGACAGCTCTGACACAATAACCCGAGTGTAGTGGCTAACAGATGTGTAAATAGTTGATTATTTACTGCAAACAATCATCCATTTTCAGTCCAGTTATATGCAAAACATCATTAAAAAAAAAAAAGAAAAGTCCTTCAAACCCAATTCCTCACTCATAGCTGCACTGAACATAACCTCCTGCAGGTTTCTTAGTTTTTCCTGGCCATCAATCAGCAAACATCTGGACAAAAGTAGAATGATTTTCTATCAAACATAAATTATCATCTCATTATCTCTAGCCACTTTATCCTGTTCTACAGGGTCGCAAGCAAGCTGGAGCCTATCCCAGCTGACTACGGGCGAAAGGCGGGGTACACCCTGGACAAGTCGCCAGGTCATCACAGGGCTTCAGACATAAATTGACAGATGAATTTTAATTTGGCTGTAAATTGCACACAAAGTTGTTCACAAATCCATCCATCCATTATCTGTAGCTGCTTATCCTGTGCAGGGTCGCAGGCAAGCTGGAGCCTATCCCAGCTGACGATGGGCGAGAGGCGGGGTACACCCTGGACAAGTCGCCAGGTCATCTCAGGGCTGACACATAGAGACAAACAACCATTCACATATTCACACCTACGGTCAATTTAGAGCCACCAAGTAGCCTAACCTGCATGTCTTTGGACTGTGGGGGAAACCGGAGCACCCAGAGGAAACCCATGCAGACACGGGGAGAACATGCAAACTCCACACAGAAAAGCCCTCGTCAGCCACTGGGCTCGAACCCAGGACCTTCTTGCTGTGAGGTAACAGTGCTAACCATTACACCACCTTGCCACCTTGTTCACAAATATAACCTTAAAAAGGGAAAAATGGGCTCTTCCAGGGTTCCTTTGGGTGGTCAAGGGGTTTTATTTGGAATACTTCCTGAAAGGGAAACCATTTCTTGTAAGATTTTTCATAGAATAAACTAGAGAACAAGAGGAACAAACTGTAGAGCCATTTATCGTGCTTTCCCCCCTATTCGTAATTGACTGATGTTAATCAAAGACCAAATATCTAGAATTTAGGTTTGTGCAGGATCTCTTTCTGACTTCTGCATCATTATATGCCAAGACCTGGTGCTTAATATTGTACTATAAAGAGAGGAGAAATTTAAAAAGCTAAAATACCTTTCAACTATAGAACACCTTTATAATCATTAAGCAGAACTGGACCTTAAAGGAGACCATCAGCCACCAGTTCTGTGTCTCCTACAGTATATTCTTGCAAAACAATGAGCTCATCTAGGGTTATTTTGATGGCTAAGGGTTCTAGTTTTTGAAAAAGGTTCTACTTGGAATATTTTCCTGAAAATGAAACACTCTGTTGCTGTATTCCATATAGAATACAGCATTCCCCTGTATTCCCCCAAAATGGGTGAAACTAACAACCCTTTGAAGAAGAAAAAGAAGAAGAAGCCTTTATTTGTCACATGCACACTCAAGCACAGTGAAATTCGTCCTCTGCATTTAACCCATCTGAAGCCGTGAACACGCGCGCACACACACACACATACACACACACACACACACACATACCCAGAGCAGTGGGCAATTATGCTACAGTGCCCAGGGAGCAGCTAAAGGTTAGGTGCCTTGCTCAAGGGCTTTTCAGCCCAAGGCCGCCCCATGTTAACCTTTGAACTGTGGGGAAAACCCACAGACAGACGTGGGGAGAACATGCAAACTCAAAACAGAAAGGCTCCCGTTGAACCCAGAACCTTCTTGCTGTGAGGTGACAATGCTAACCACGACATCACTGTGCCGCCCATACACATCCAAAATGATTTTAAGTGAGAGATCAGACTCTTTACCAAAAAAAAGTATCCCAGGAAGTTAAGTAATGGGAAATGGTACTAGAAAGGGATCCATGCAATTAAACATAACTCAAAGCTCTGTACCAAAATTAGTGATTAAAACAACAACAACTAGTGAGTTTCTTCATAAAAAAGTCATTCTCACAAACAGTTCCTGGTGTGTAATGCACCACATTGTTTTGGATTTTTCCTGCTTTAACATTCACCCATAAAAGCAATGTTTATTTGTTGATGAGTCTGATGTAATAGAGCATGGCAAAACGGTATGCTAAAGTCTGACTTTTCTGTTTGTACATTCGTCAACAGTTGTCTCCATCTATACCTGATCTGTGCGGACCTTAGTGGGAAAATTACATTTACATTTATTCAATAAGCAGGTGCGGGCAGCATGGTGGTGCAGTGGTTAGCAAAGCAAGAAGGTTCTGGGGTTGAACCAGCCAGTCGACTGGGGCCTTTCAGTGTGGAGTTTACATGTTCTCCTTATGCCTGCTTGGGTTTCATCTGGGTGCTTCAGTTTCCTCCTATCATCCAAAGACATGTGGAAGGTCAATATTAATTGTCCATAGGTATGAGTGTGAGTTTGAATGGTTGTTTGTTTCTGTGTTAGCCCCATGATAGATTGGTGACCTGTCCAGGGTGTACCCCACCTTTCACCTAAAGCCAGCTGGGGTTGGCTCCAGCTCACCCACGAGCTGCAATGAATAAGCGGTATGGAAAATGAATGAATGAATGAATGAATGAATGAATGGTCAGATGCTTTAATCTAACTGATTTAAAACTGAGAAGATACAAAATATTCTTAATGGTCTCTGGTGGACCTTGGAATTTTACTGAATTTTCTGAGAACTAGTACAAAGCCAGGGTGCACCCCACCTCTTGCCCATAGTCAGCTGGGATAGGCTTCAGCTTGCCTGCGACCCTGTAGAACGGGATAAGCGGCTACAGATAATAGATGGATGGAGGGATGGTACAAAACTTTATTGACTGAACTATCACTGCCCACATATCTGACCACTGAAAATGAATCTGGCTTTACACAAAGATCCTGCAAATTTCCATAAAACAGACCTCTCAATACAGTGGGGCAAAAAAGTATTTAGTTAGTCACCAATTGTGCAAGTTCTCCCACTTAAAAAGATGAGAGAGGCCTGTAATTTTCATCATAGGTATACCTCAACTATGAGAGACAAAATGAGAAAAAGAAAATCACATTTTCTGATTTTTAAAGAATTTATTTGCAAATTATGGTGGAAAATAAGTATTTGGTCAATAACAAAAGTTCATCTCAATACTTTGTTATATACCCTTTGTTGGCAATGACAGAGGTCAAACATTTTCTGTAAGTCTTCACAAGGTTTTCACACACTGTTGCTGGTATTTTGGCCCATTCCTCCATGCAGATCTCCTCTAGAGCAGTGATGTTTTGGGGCTGTCGCTGGGCAACACGGAGTTTCAACTCCCTCCAAAGATTTTCTATGGGGTTGAGATCTGGAGACTGGCTAGGCCACTCCAGGACCTTGAAATGCTTCTTACAAAGCCACTCCTTCGTTGCCCAGGTGGTGTGTTTGGGATCATTGTCATGCTGAAAGACCCAGCCACGTTTCATCTTCAATGCCCTTGCTGATGGAAGGAGGTTTTCACTCAAAATCTCATGACACATGGCCCCATTCATTCTTTCCTTTACACAGATCAGTCGTCCTGGTCCCTTTGCAGAAAAACAGCCCCAAAGCATGATGTTTCCACCCCCATGCTTCGCAGTAGGTATGGTGTTCTTTGGATGCAACTCAGCATTCTTTCTCCTCCAAACATGACAAGTTGAGTTTTTACCAAAAAGTTCTATTTTGGTTTCATCTGACCATATGACATTCTCCCAATCCTCTTCTGGATCATCCAAATGCTCTCTAGCAAACTTCAGATGGGCCTGGACATGTACTGGCTTAAGCAGGGGGACACGTCTGGCACTGCAGGATTTGAGTCCCTGGCGGCGTAGTGTGTTACTGATGGTAGCCTTTGTTACTTTGGTCCCAGCTCTCTGCAGGTCATTCACTAGGTCTCCCCGTGTGGTTCTGGGATTTTTGCTCACCGTTCTTGTGATCATTTTGACCCCATGGGGTGAGATCTTGCGTGGAGCCCCAGATCGAGGGAGATTATCAGTGGTCTTGTATGTCTTCCATTTTCTAATAATTGCTCCCACAGTTGATTTCTTCACACCAAGCTGCTTACCTATTGCAGATTCAGTCTTCCCAGCCTGGTGCAGGTCTACAATTTTGTTTCTGGTGTCCTTTGACAGCTCTTTGGTCTTGGCCATAGTGGAGTTTGGAGTGTGACTGTTTGAGGTTGTGGACAGGTGTCTTTTATACTGATAACGAGTTAAAACAGGTGCCATTAATACAGGTAACGAGTGGAGGACAGAGGAGACTCTTAAAGAAGAAGTTACAGGTCTGTGAGAGCCAGAAATCTTGCTTGTTTGTAGGTGACCAAATACTTATTTTACCGAGGAATTTACCAATTAATTCATTAAAAATCCTACAATGTGATTTCCTGGATTCTTTCCCCCCATTCTGTCTCTCATAGTTGAAGTGTACCTATGATGAAAATTACAGGCCTCTCTCATCTTTTTAAGTGGGAGAACTTGCACAATTGGTGGCTGACTAAATACTTTTTTGCCCCACTGTATGTCAGCTTTGGTTGTTCACACTGAACCAAAGAAAGCTAGCATACTGCTGCACCAGTGTATGTTTTTACATAGTGTGTTAATTTTCTGTGTAATGGTGTGTTCAGACCAAAAGTGGCGCGAACATCAAAACTATCAGAAATCTTTCATTTTCCATGTGAGCCAGCGTCTCTCGGTGGCAAGCAGCAGCATGACCTTTTCAGCTGCACCTTGGGCAATGGGGGCATCAGAATAAAGTTGAAGTCCGGCAACTTTATGGTCATGAGTTATGACCGGTTCAGCGTTAACCAATCACAATTTAAAAGTGCTCTGCTCTAGAGGACATGCCAGAACACAGTTATGTAAATTTAACTTCCATTCAAACCATTCCCAAGAACAATGGAAGTGAAATTAATAATTACGGTAGCGGGTTTCCCCATTATTTATGATGTATCCCTGTTGGCATACAGGAATATAAATTTAAAAAAAAACAAGCACATTTACTATTCACTGCTTGATCTCAAATGCATTAAGAAAGCAAGAAACTAGTCCACCACCCAACTCCTGATGAGAGACACTCCAGGTGACCACCTCATGAAGCTGGCCAAAACAATGACAATAGTGTGCAAAGGGCCATCAAGGCAAATGCTGGCTACTTTGAAGAATCTAAAATATAAGTCGGTGTTCCAGGTGTTATACACACAAAGTAATGTGAATGTTAATTAAAGACTAAGGCTAGCAAACATGTCCGATAAACTGCATGCTGAAATCTAACTTAGCACTTGGCATCAAGACAAAAGTCATGCCACACAAATGACTTTTAAACAGTTTATGTTGTTAGTTTTATTTTCTTACCAAACATGTAACCATAACTGTTCATTATTTTTCCTTCATCAACCAATTTCTTACCTTCACACAAGTTAACTTATACCCTACTAGTCGTCATTTGGCACAAAGATACCAAGTAACATCTGTTTGCTTGACAGACCCTATAATCAAAGTTTGCATGACCAAGCATTATGAACGAACTTGTGCCTGCCTATTTTATTTATGTCACAGAGCATCCATGAACTTCAACAGCATTGTTGGCAGGACAGCCAGAGTAAATTTTGATGCTCTCACTGGTTTTGGTCTGAACACATGGTAAATCAATGGAGCATCGGTATCAAGAGTGAAATATAGCATACTACGTGTTAGAAATACAAATACCCCAAGCATACCAGCATTGCTTTTAATACAATAATGGCAGGTGAACTTAGATTTGAGGTGCTTTGCACAGTTATACCACGATTCAAACGCAAGCATAGTTGATGAGCATCGTATTTGTTCAATCAGAAGGAGAAATTGATGAGAAGTGGGAAAAGATTCGAGGCAGAAAGGTGTGCACTGTTCACTTGAAATTTTGAATTTGCGCTGGTCTCAGAAAGAAGAATGTCAATGTCAAAAATGGCACACCCCATCCCACCATGCCAGCTGTATAAGCTTTTACACAAACATAAATTCCAGCCCTGTTACTGCTGCTCATTTTGGCTCAGAGGTGGAACAAATGACCCCCATTCTGCATTCGGACCTTTTACACAGAAAGGTGATGCAGAAAAAAAGGGGCCACATTCCTGCATTGTGTAAAAGGGGCTTTAATGATCAATAGAAAAACACAGGTTCTTATGACAGGAGTGCAAAAAAAGAACCAATAAGGAAGATTTTATAGATAAACATAACTACTGATTGATGTGTGGCTCATTAAAATGATGTCGAGAATGATGACTAGAATCATATACAGTACCAATCAACAGTTTGGGCACACCTTCTAATTCAGTGTTTTTCTTTATTTTTATTAATTCAAAGACACTTCATCTCTTAAGGTAATGATGAGCGGTTCTTGATATAATATAGATTATTATAGTTGTGGAAGAGGACTACTTACTGAATACAATGGCGAACCATTACTATTAAAGCTGGGACTTCAGCTCAGCAAAAACTTAGCCAGACACACCAAAAAACCAACAGGGTAAAGGATTTTGCAAAGGATTAATGGCAGGCTGCCAGGTAGCTCCGTTGTGTGTAGCTGTCAATGTTGATTTTAAAAGTAACTAAGTAAATTACATAGGGAAATGAATACTTAAGTCTGAGTGAAAAATACTGTGGCAAGCATGCATGGAAGAAGAGTCCATCCATCCATTATCTGTAACCATTTATCCTGTGCAGGGTCGCAGGCAAGTTGGAGCCTATCCCAGCTGACTATGGGTGAGAGGTGGGGTACACCCTGGACAAGTTGCCAAATCATCACAGGGCTGATACATAGAGACAAACAACCATTCACACCTATGGTCAATTTAGAGCCACCATTTAGCCTAACCTGCATGTCTTTGATCTGTGGAGGAAACTGGAGCACCCAGAGGAAACCCATGCAGACACAGGGAGAGCATGCAAACTCCACACAGAAAGGCTCCTGTCAGCCACTGGGCTCAAACCCAGAACCTTCTTGTTGTGAGGTGACAGCACTAACCACTACACCACTGTGCTTCCCCAGAAGGAGAGTCTGGAGACAGAAATCTAATGCCGCTTTTCCACTACAAACGCGGCTGAGCCGTGCCGTGCTGAGTCGAGCTGAGTCGAGCTGAGCGGGGCTGTTGGAGTTGCATTTCGACTACAACCGCGCTGAACCGTGCTGGCTGGAAGTGGGTGGACACATTGGGTGGAGTTAGCGAAAGTGGGTGGACGTCACGTGATGTCGTTAAGCAGCGCAAACAGTGACATCAGTGACAGTGGCGGAACAAGTCAGAGCCGGGCCGGGGGCGGGGCAAATGACCGGGCCCTTTATTAAAGCTTATCATAACATCATTTTAGGCTACAAAATGTCCGCAACTGCGGTGTTTACCAATTTCAACACTACCGGGTGCAACTATGTTATTTAGTACATCAAATCCTTCAAACGAACATGTAACTCAGAAACAAAAAACATTAGGATACTGTACATGGCTCATAATAAAACATCAATAGCCTATACTGCGCACATTATTTGAAGGGCATACGAATGAGCGCTCAGAGGTTGCAACGGTGACAGGAAGAGTCAGAAATAAAAGGAGGGCGGTGCAAACCTCACTGAATGCACTGTGTTTACCAATTTCAACACTACGGGGTGCAACTATGTTATTTTGTACATTAAGTCCTTCAAACGAACATGTAACTCAGAAACAAAAAAACATTAGGCGACATACTGTACATGGCTCATAATAAAACATCAATAGCCTACTGCGCGCATTATTTGAAGGGCATACGACGAGCCTTGCGCTCCGCGAACTCGTCCACGATGCTCTGTATGTCACTGATTCAGTGAGCTTTTAAGCGGTAGTCTCACGACCCGGATAGTAAACAATAAACATGGAGGACATGGAGTCGTTAGTGTTGCTGGTCTTGGTGCTGTGGCTTGTTGTCACCGACAACGCCAACAGATACTGGCAAGAGCGTATAGATGAGGCGAGGCGCATAAGGCTTCAGAAATTCTCGTAATTCATAATTATTATTCTTCCGGGTTTGCGGTGTTTACAGATCCCAGCGTGCTCGCGGGGCGTGTGTGGGCATGTGAGGACACTCCTCCTCACCAATCAGTGCACAGGGGAGTGTCTGCTCACGCCCCCAACCTCACTCGGCACGGCTTGGCTCGCTTCAGCCCCACTCCAAAACGGTGCAAGTTTTAGGGGCTAAGCAGGGCTGAAACGAGCTGAGTCGTGCTGGTTTTTGGTAGTCGAAACGCGAGCCGTGTCGGGCTGAAGTGAGCTGAAGCGAGCTGAAGTGAGCTGAAAAAGGGTAGTGGAAAAGGGCCATTAGTTTCTCGGTCGTTAGCCTGTGCTACTTGCTCTCAATAACACTGGCTTGACTGCTTTATGAACATTCACTAACACTACTGATGAATGCTACACCAGCTGGAAGGTGACTTCACTGCTGCACTGATGGTGCGAACTTGCGGTTAAGCTAGTGTTGGCTTTCGAGAAGGCCAAGGGCGATACATTTTTGGTCCCCCTCACTATAAATCAAAATCTGATTGGTTAATTCATCTGTCATTTCCTACATAAACAGACACTGCCATGGCCTTCTGTCCTGGCAATGAAGTCCTAACCAATGAGTGAGCAGCTCTAAACTCTTCTCAGCCTAGAGACAACAAATTAAAAAAATCTCATTGGATAACTGTATTTTAATGTTTTCAGGACAATGACCCTTTCATTTCTGAAGTGAATTTGATAGAAAATGAGGCAGAATTAGAAGAGAATAATTATAATGAATTTATGAATGAAAGCAAATAAATACAACATTTGAAATGCTGATATGTTTGGGCCTTCTCTGAAGGCCTAGAAGGCCCTGACAGTTCCCCTCTGACTGTATATTTACTGTTTACTATTTGATCTCAAACACATTAAGAAGGCAAGAAATTGCACTAATTAACTTTTGATGAGGCATACCTGTTAACTGAAAAGCATTCCAGGTGACTACCTCATGAATCTGGTTAAAATAATGCCAGTAGTGTGCAAAGCATCATCAAGGTAAACACTGGCTATTTTGAAGAATCTAAAAGATTAAACATGTTTTGTTTTTCTTTTTTTCAACTTTTTGTTTACCACATAATTCCATATATATATATACACTGGCAGTCAATGAAAAAGTCCAGGTCAATAATTCAACATATTATGCAATACGGAGTTGGGGAAATGTTTGTTTTGAGATGTTTCTATTGAATAGCGTGCACAGAAGTCATTAATGAGTTCTCCTCAATCCAAACATTTTTCAATAGTCTTCAGGGAGTGGTCTTTAGGAATCAGCTCAAAGTGCTGTTTTGGAGAAAAACAAAAATTTGTACACGGTTGAAAGGATGGGTTGGATAGCCTTTATTAAGGCCATGAAAAAGCCGACTTTTGTATTCCTTATGTCCAAGATGCCACGGTTAAATCCAGATGACAGATGCACGTCCGCATGCTGCCCGTGTCACCAGAGGGTTCCTGGAAGGTCAGAATGTCCAAACCCTGCCATGGCCTGCGTAGTCACCTGATCTCAATCCCATTGAGCATTTATGAGATCACCTTGGTGTTCAGATCCAGAACCGTGTTCCTCGTCCCATGAACAGAGGTCAACTGATCCAGGCTCTTCAAGAGGAGTGGCAGGCCATTTCACAAGTCAGGATTCGCCGTTTGATACGCAGTATGCGTCGCAGACTGACGGCTTGTATTGCTGTTGGTGGGGACAATACTCGGTACTGGAGCTGCAACTTTCCAATTACAGGGTATCCATTTTGTTCGGACTGTACATTATCAAAGCTCACAACAATTGTGATTTTTTGTTTATTCATCTCGAGTTAAATGTCAGTATATTGATCTGTAAGCTTCTAGTACATGATTTCATAGCTTATGAATAAAATTATTTTCATAAATGTCACCTGGACATTTTCATTGACTGTCAGTGTATATATATATATATATATATATATATATATATATATATATATATAGACACACACACACACACACAGTGGTGCTTGAAAGTTTGTGAACCCTTCAGAATTTTCTATATTTCTGCATAAATATAGTCTAAAACATAATCAGATTTTCACACAAGTCCTAAAAGTAGATAAAGAGAACCTAGTTAAACAAATGAGACAAAAATATTATACTTGGTCATTTATTTATTGAGGAAAATGATCCAATATTACATATCTGTGAGTGGCAAAAGTATGTGAACTTTTGCTTTCAGTATCTGGTGTGACTCTCTTGTGCAGCAGTAACTGAAACTAAACGTTTCCAGTAACTGTTGATCAGTCCTGTACACCGGCTTGGAGGAATTTTAGCCCATTCCTCTGTACAGAACAGCTTCAACTCTGGGATGTTGGTGGGTTTCCTCACATGAACTGCTCGCTTCAGGTCCTTCCACAACATTTCGATTGGATTAAGGTCAGGACTTTGACTTGGCCATTCCAAAACATTAACTTTATTCTTCTTTAACCATTCTTTGGTAAAACGACTTGTGTGCTAAGGGTTGTTGTCTTGCTGCATGACCCACCTTCTCTTGAGATTCACTTCATGGACAGATGTCCTGACATTTTCCTTTAGAATTCACTGGTATAATTCAGAATTCTTTGTTCCATCAATGATGGCAAGCCGTCCTGACCCAGATGCAGCAAAACAAGCCCAAACCATGATACTACTACCACCAAGTTTCACAGATGGGATAAGGTTCTTATGCTGGAATGCAGTGATTTCCTTTCTCCAAACAAAACACTTCTCATTTAAACCAAAAAGTTCTATTTTGTTCTCATCCATCCACAAAACATTTTTCCAGTAGCCTTCTGGCTTGTCCACATGATCTTTAGCAAACTGCAGACGAGCAGCAGTGTTCTTTTTGGAGAGCAGTGGCTTTCTCCTTGCAACCCTGCCATGCACACCATTGTTGTTCAGTGTTCTCCTGATGGTGGACTCATGAACATTAACATTAGCCAATGTGAGAGAGGTCTTCAGTTGCTTAGAAGTTACCCTGGGGTCCTTTGTGACCTCGCTGACTATTACATGCCTTGCTCTTGGAGTGATCTTTGTTGGTTGACCACTCCAGGGGAGGGTAACAATGGACTTGAATTTCCTCCATTTGTACACAATCTGTCTGACTGTGGATTGGTGGAGTCCAAACTCTTTAGAGATGGTTTTGTAACCTTTTCCAGCCTGATGAGCATCAACAATGCTTTTTCTGAGGTCCTCAGAAATTTGCTTTGCTCATGCCATGATACACTTCCACAAACATGTGTTGTGAAGATCAGACTTTGATAGATCCCTGTTTGTTAAATAAAACAGGATGCCCACTCACACCTGATTGTCATCCCATTGAGTGAAAACACCTGACTCTAATTTCACCTTCAAATTAACTGTTAATCCTAGAGGTTGACATACTTTTGCCACTCACAGATATGTAATATTGGATCATTTTCCATCCATCCATCCATCCATCCATCCATCCATCCATCCATCCATCCATCCATCCATCCATCTTCTACTGCTAATCTGGATCTGGGTCGTGGAGGTAGCAGCCTAAGCAGAGCAGCCCAGACTTCCCTCTCCCTGGCCACCTCCTCCAGCTCTTCTGGGGGAACACTGAGGCGTTCCCAGGCCAGCCGAGAGATGTAATCTCTCCAGCATGTCCTGGGTCTGCCCCGGGGTCTCCTCCTGGTGGGGCATGCCCAGAAAACCTCCCTTGGGAGGCGTCCAGGGGGCATCCTAACAAGGTACCCAAACCACCTCAACTGACTCCTTTCAATGTGGAGGAGCAGCAGTTCTACTCCGAGTCTCTCCCAAATGACCAAGCTTCTCACCCTGTCTCTAAGGGAGAGTCCAGCCACCCTGCGGAGAAAACTCATTTCTACCGCTTGTATCCGTGATCTCATTCTTTCGGTCACCACCCATAGCTCGTGACCATAGGTGAGAGTGGGAACATAGATGGACCAGTAAATTGAGAGCTTTGCCTTTTTGCTCAGCTCTCTCTTTACCACAACAGACTGGTTTAGTGTCCACATCACTGCTGGCGCTGCCCCGATCCTTCTGTCCAACTCCCGCTCCCCCTTACTCTCATTCCTAAGCAAAAACCTCAGATACTTAAACTCCTCCACTTTAAGTAGCAACTCCCCCTTGACCTGGAGTAGGCACTCCACCTGTTTCCGGCTGAGTGCCATGGCTGCTTCGCACTCGGCTGCAAACCATCCCAGCGCATGCTGTAAGTCACAGACTGATGAAGCCAACAGGACCACATCATCCGCAAAAAGCAGAGATGTGATCCTGATGCCACCAAACCAGACACCCTCCACCCCTTGGCTGTGCCTAGAAATTCTGTCCATAAAAGTTATGAACAGAACTGGTGACAAAGGACAGCCCTGGCAGAGTCCAACATACGCCAGGAACGAGTCCGACTTACTGCTGGCAATGAGAACCAAACTCCTGCCCTGGTCATACAGGGAATGAATGGCCTGCAGTAGTGGGCCCTGAACCCCATATTCCTGAAGCACCCCCCACAGGGCACCACGAGAGACACGGTCATAAGCCTTCTCCAGGTCCACAAAACACATGTAGACCGATTGGGCAAACTCCCATGCACCCTCCAGTACCCTTGCAAGGGTAAAGAGCTGGTCCAGTGTTCCACGACCAGGACAAAAACCGCATTGTTCCTCCTGAATCCAAGGTTCGACTATCGACCGGACTCTCCTCTCCAGCACCCCAGCATAGGCTTTCCCAGGGAGGCTGAGAAGTATGATCCCCCTATAGTTGGAACACACTCTCTGGTCCCCCTTTTTAAAAAGGGGGACCACCACCCCAGTTTGCCAATCCAGAGGCACTGTCCCCAACCTCCACGCAATGTTGAAGAGGCGTGTCTGCCAAGACAGCCCAACAACATCCAGTGCCTTCAGGAACTCAGGACGAATCTCATCCACCCACGGAGCCCGGCCACCGAGGAGCTTTTTAACCACCTCGGCAACCTCAGCCCCTGTGATAGGCGAGTCCTCCCAAGCACCCTCAGACTCTGCGTCCTCCTCAGATAACATGAAGGTGGGATTGAGAAGATCCTCAAAGTATTCCTTCCACTGTTGGATGATGTCCCCAGGTGAGGTGAACAGCACTCCATCCTCACTGTAAACAGTAGGGACAGAGCACTGTTTTCCTTTCCTGAGCCACCAGACAGTTTGCCAGAATCTCTTCGAGGCTGACCAAAAGTCACTTTCCATGGCCTCTCCAAACTCCTCCCACATCCGAGTTTTTGCTTCAGTGACTGCCAGAGCCGCATTCCGCTTGGCCCGTCAGTATCTGTCAACTGCCTCTGGAGACCCACAGGCTAACCAAGCCCTATAGGACTCCTTCTTCAGCTTGACAGCTCCCCTCACCACAGGTGTCCACCAGCGTGTTCTGGGATTACCGCCACAACAGGAAGCAACAACCTTGCAGCCACAGCTCTGCACGGCCGCCTCAGCAATGGAGGTGCTGCGGAACATGGTCCACTCGGACTCAATGTCCCCATCCAACTGGATGTGACAGTTGAAGATCCGACGGACAAGAGCCTCTGCCAGATGTTCCCAGCATACCCTGACTACTCATTTGGGTCTCCCCGGTCTGTCCGGCCTCCTCCCCCGCCATCTGATCCAGCTTGCCACCAGGTAGTGATCAGTTGACTGCTCTGCTTCTCTCTTTTCTTGGGATCCATTTTCCTCAATAAATAAATGACCAAGTATAATATTTTTGTCTCATTTGTTTAACTGGGTTCTCTTGATCTACTTTGAGGACTTGTGTATGTGTGTGTGTGTGTATATATATATATATATATATATATATATATATATATATATATATATAGTGGGGCAAAAAAGTATTTAGTCAGCCACCAATTGTGCAAGTTCTCCCACTTAAAAAGATGAGAGAGGCCTGTAATTTTCATCATAGGTACACTTCAACTATGAGAGACAGAATGGGGGGAAAGAATCCAGGAAATCATATTGTAGGATTTTTAATAAATTAATTGGTAAATTCCTCGGTAAAATAAGTATTTGGTCACCTACAAACAAGCAAGATTTCTGGCTCTCACAGACCTGTAACTTCTTCTTTAAGAGTCTCCTCTGTCCTCCACTCATTACCTGTATTAATGGCACCTGTTTGAACTCGTTATCAGTATAAAAGACACCTGTCCACAACCTCAAACAGTCACACTCCAAACTCCACTATGGCCAAGACCAAAGAGCTGTCAAAGGACACCAGAAACAAAATTGTAGACCTGCACCAGGCTGGGAAGACTGAATCTGCAATAGGTAAGCAGCTTGGTGTGAAGAAATCAACTGTGGGAGCAATTATTAGAAAATGGAAAACATACAAGACCACTGATAATCTCCCTCGATCTGGGGCTCCACGCAAGATCTCACCCCGTGGGGTCAAAATGATCACAAGAACGGTGAGCAAAAATCCCAGAACCACACGGGGGGACCTAGTGAATGACCTGCAGAGAGCTGGGACCAAAGTAACAAAGGCTACCATCAGTAACACACTACGCCGCCAGGGACTCAAATCCTGCAGTGCCAGACGTGTCCCCCTGCTTAAGCCAGTACATGTCCAGGCCCATCTGAAGTTTGCTAGAGAGCATTTGGATGATCCAGAAGAGGATTGGGAGAATGTCATATGGTCAGATGAAACCAAAATAGAACTTTTTGGTAAAAACTCAACTTGTCATGTTTGGAGGAGAAAAAATGCTGAGTTGCATCCAAAGAACACCATACCTACTGTGAAGCATGGGGGTGAAAACATCATGCTTTGGGGCTGTTTTTCTGCAAAGGGACCAGGACGACTGATCTGTGTAAAGGAAAGAATGAATGGGGCCATGTGTCATGAGATTTTGAGTGAAAACCTCCTTCCATCAGCAAGGGCATTGAAGATGAAACGTGGCTGGGTCTTTCAGCATGACAATGATCCCAAACACACCGCCTGGGCAACGAAGGAGTGGCTTTGTAAGAAGCATTTCAAGGTCCTGGAGTGGCCTAGCCAGTCTCCAGATCTCAACCCCATAGAAAATCTTTGGAGGGAGTTGAAAGTCCGTGTTGCCCAGTGACAGCCCCAAAACATCACTGCTCTAGAGGAGATCTGCATGGAGGAATGGGCCAAAATACCAGCAACAGTGTGTGAAAACCTTGTGAAGACTTACAGAAAATGTTTGACCTCTGTCATTGCCAACAAAGGGTATATAACAAAGTATTGAGATGAACTTTTGTTATTGACCAAATACTTATTTTCCACCATAATTTGCAAATAAATTCTTTAAAAATCAGACAGTGTGATTTTCTGGATTTTTTTTCTCATTTTGTCTCTCATAGTTGAGGTATACCTATGATGAAAATTACAGGCCTCTCTCATCTTTTTAAGTGGGAGAACTTGCACAATTGGTGACTGACTAAATACTTTTTTGCCCCACTATATATATATATATATATATATATATATATATATATATATATATATATATATATATATATATATACACAATATGTTATTTCATAGTTTTGACTGGTACTTGTAGCTCATCCAGCAACAAACCCTGGCCTACAAGTACAGCATTAGCACTGCTGAATTAAAGGAAATATAAACTCCAAGAGTATCTGTGTTGTGGTTTAACAAAAATATTTGTATTTCTCAAACCTCGAGGCAGGTTGGTGGATGCTTTAGCTGGCTCCAGACTGATGGAGTGGAAAAGTAACGGCCTTCTCCCAGGAGGGCTTTGCTCATCTGGGCACGCTCTGTAGAGCTCTCACACTGAGCTGCCATTACTCAGCGGGCAGGCGCTATTTCAGCGAGCAGAGCCACAAGGGATTGCAGTGCAAGCACAGCATACCTGTACATCTCACCAACCCCCGGACTACACAGAGGGACTTTAGAGAAATTCCAGCACAAGCAAATATCATAGTCAGTATCATCACTCTATTAATCAACATAGAGTCTTGCAGCAAATACGTAAAAGCTTACACAGTGGGATATTTAACTTTCCTTCAGAGCACAAAGATTGGGCCTTGGTACATATTCAGCAATGTAGGTCAGTTTATTTACACCTGTGAGTATTCCCAGGAATAGTGTTACTGAGATATGTTCTGGCCCTGGCATTAGCTCTCAGAATCTAAACTGACGCAAGTCTGTTTGTCAAAGTTTCAAGCATCTGGGGATTGTTTTATATTATGTGTGATAGGAAACTCTGCATGAATTTAGAACGAAGTGCACTCCCTTCAATTCTAGAAATCCCTCTGCAGTGTTTTATTTGTGGAACGTTGAACATGTGTGACAGTTGGAGAAGGGATGGCTGGGAACTGTGTCACACTTCATCCTCGGCCACACTATCAGCACTTAAAAGCATGAATGTGCCACGTACAGACCTCAGAACACAATGAGGTAAGATACACTGAAAACAAAAGACCAGACACTCGGACAGAACCGCAAGTTAGTCAGTTAAAAAATATGTATTTGTCCCCGGAGCAAATATGTGAGATGAATTGTACAATAATTTCACAAAATTCATTCTAATGCCTTTGTGCAGTTGTGAATGTAAAATGTTCCCTTTTCAGGAAATGTGCCTTCCTTGTACTCAGACTAACTAAATAACAGTCTACTGTATGGAGCTTTTTTGATACAGAGGAGCGACAGAGGGGAATGCCACTCCCACAAAGTCCAATAGAGACATCTGCAATCTGTCGCCTCTAGCAAACTTGCCCCATCGACCTTCTTTTCAAACCAGAATCTCTGCCAATGAGGGAATAATAATTTAAAAAAAAAAACTTTACCATGAATTCCCAGTGCTTGGCAGTCACCGCATTCACAGTCTCCCTGTGTCTTTTGTACTTGGTCTCCAAAAGATTTCTTTTTTTTTCCTTTTCTCCCTAAGGCATAGAGGCTTTTCCTCTTTTTCTTGCACTCCAAGCAAGGCCCTGGAGGAGTCACAGGCGCCCTAATGAACAGCATGACAAAAATCGGCATTTACATTTCCAGTGAATGTGGCCCCATCAGAATTACGATCCGGGATCCAAATCCATTCTTACAGATGAGCTCCACATGCTGTATAAAAGACTGGAGGAATTTTTTTTTTCATTCCATAGCATAGAGCAGGCATTTGACATGTTATATTTCTCTGTAACACAGGCATTTTAATACAGTTTAATTTTAATTTCATATTGAAAGAGATAGTAGTACTTGGGCCATTTAGATGCTAATTCCTAACAGATTATGAGGCCCCTGGTTCAGATCAGCAGAAGAACACAGCCCTTATCTTAAGCAGTCACTCAGAAGGAAGACCTCTCTTGTGCTTCTGACCGGACCAGACACACAAGCGGTCAGACGCAGCAGCAATGTGCCAGTTGGCTGCTCCAACCCTTGGCACTGAAGTCTCAAGGGATTGCCTAAAATTGCCCTCCCTGGCTGTCATGGTGACAGACGTGCGAGTATTTACAGCTCTGTTTTCTCTTGCCTCTTGTTGCTCCTCCTGCTGCTCCTCACTACACAAGGCTACTGGGGAGGGGTACTTAAACATTTGTGGAGGGTATATTGTGGTTGGTATTCTGGGTTTATTTTTCCCTCATTGGGCCTGTCTGTGTTGTGAATCTCATTCAGTGGTTTATGGAGCCTGACCAGGAATGATGAGGTTTGTGTGTTGTTTTGTTTGGGACTTTATAAGGTCCATCTGGACAGGTCTGTTGCCCAGAAAAGCATCAGCCTTATATTTATACAGATAGTTCCTTTAAAGACCTAGACACCCTTAGTCATATTTAATACCTGTATGCTGGGTATCTTGTAAATCGTTACCCTCAAACCAGTTTTCCCAGAATCAACAGGCTTCAATGTGTAATCTGTGTGGTTTTAGCACCTGCCCTGTCAGTGCTGCAAAATGTCATGCAGTTTGCATGCATGGTTTTCTGCAGTATGTTTATACAATCCAGACATCTTTGTGTGACTTTTTTAAGCTCTCTTTTGATTTCTTTCACTGAAACAAATGTCTTGGAAATGCATTGAAAATTGGCTTAACTGGAGGTTTGTTTAAAGCAGGTGTTCTGAAAGCCCACTTACTCAATTTTTGTCAGCAAAATTTAGCAAATGAAAGTACTTGCATGATGAAATTTGCTGTGATCAATGCTTTTGTTTTTTTTACATCACAGATTTCCAATGCAAATAAATTGTGCAAAGAAAACTTCACATCTACTTCAACTTTGGTTAAGTTTGTTCAACAAATTTGCATCATTGTCCACTAGCATGACCACACAATGTTTTCCAATCTGCAGTTGTCCAGTTTCAGTGAGCCTGTGCAAGTTGTGCTTGTTCTTGATAGACAGACATGGACCCAATGTAGTCTCTTCCTGTTGTAGCCCATCACTTCAAAGTTCAACATATGAGAAGCTTTTCTGCTCACCACAGTTCTAAAATGGGATTATTTAAGTTACTTTGGCCTTCCTGTCAGCTCAAACCAGTCTAGTCATTCTCTCTTTGGCTGCTCTCTCATCAGCAAGGTGTTTCTGCCCACAGAACAGTTGCTAACTGGAAGTTTCTGTTTAGTTCAGCCCTTTTGATTACAACCATGCCACAGTCAAAATCACTGAAAACTTTTTTCCCAGTTCTGATGTTTGATTTGGACATTAGCTGAAACATTTGATGTGCATCTGCATAATTTTATTAATTGTAATGCTGCCACATGATTGGCTGAATGGATAATTGGACAAATGTGCAGATGTGCAAGTATTCCCAAGAAAGTAGACTTTATTTAACCAAGGGTTCGAACAAAACATGGTGAAGCAGCATTTTGTTATCATGCAGCACAAACCTGGAATAACCTCCCAGATGATGTGAGACAGGTGGCATGGTGGTGTAGTGGTTAGCGCTGTCGCCTCACAGCAAGAAGGTCCTGGGTTCGAGCCCCGTGGCTGGCGAGGGCCTTTCTGTATGGAGTTTGCATGCTCTCCCCGTGTCCGTGTGGGTTTCCTCCAGGTGCTCCGGTTTCCCCCACAGTCCAAAGACATGCAGGTTAGGTTAACTGGTGACTCTAAATTGACCGTGAATGTGAATGGTTGTCTATGTGTCAGCCCTGTGATGACCTGGTGACTTGTCCAGGGTGTACCCCGGCTTTCGCCCGTAGTCAGCTGGGATAGGCTCCAGCTTGCCTGCGACCCTGTAGAACAGGATAAAGTGGCTAGAGATAATGAGATGATGTGAGACAAACCCTGACTCTGACCAAGTTTAAGACAAAACTAAAAATGTTTCTTTTTTTACATACACTGCCTATCCCACCCTGTAATGACTACTATTTTATCTATCTCTTTTTTAAAACTCACTTTCAACTCACAGGGGTGGCACAGTAGTGTAGTGGTTAGCACTGTCACCTCACAGTGAGAAGGTTCTGGGTTCAAGCCCAGTGGCTGACGGGGGCCTTTCTGTGTGGAGTTTGCATGTTCTCCCCATGTCTGCGTGAGTTTCCTCCGGGTGCTCCGGTTTCCCCCACAGTCCAAAGACATGTAGGTTAGGTTAACTGGTGACTTTAAATTGACTGTGAGTGTCAATGGTTGTTTGTCACTATGTGTCAGCCCTGTGATAACCTGGCGACTTGTCCAGGGTGTACCCCGCTTCTCACCCATAGTCAGCTGGGATAGGCTCCAGCTTGCCCACGACCCTACACAGGATAAACGGATAATGGATGGAATTTCAAATCCATCCATTATCTGTAGCCGCTTATCCTGTTCTATAGGATCGCAGGCAAGCTGGAGCCTATCCCAGCTGACTATGGGCGAGAGGCAGGGTACACCCTGGACAAGTCGCCAGATTCTTGCTGGGCTGACACAGAGACAAACAACCATTCACACCTACGGTCAATTTAGAGCCACCAATTAACCTAACCTGCATGTCTTTGGACTGTGGGGGAAACCGGAGCACCCGGAGGAAACTCACGCAGACACGGGGAGAACATGCAAACTCCACACAGAAAGGCCCTCGCTGACCATTGGGCTCAAACCCAGGACCTTCTTGCTGTGAGGCAACAGTGCTAACCACTACACCACCTACTGTATATATATAGTCAGCTGGGATAGGCTCCAGCTTGCCTGCAACCCTATAGAACAGGATAAGCAGCTATGGATGGATGGATGGATGGATGGATCCCCCACTGGGCTCAAACCCAGGACCTTCTTGCTGTGAGGCGACAGTGCTAACCACTACACCACCATGCCATCTGGAATTTCAAATCATTTTAAATATTTTATTCTTGCACCTCTTGTCTGCACATTTGCTATTTTTAATGAATTTTAAAATTTAGATTTTATTTAAAATTTTAAATCACTTTGAAAATCAATTTTACCTTTTATGTTTTTACTTTTTTCTCTTTTATTGTAAATTTGTATCTTTTATCATGTCCTCCATCTTACTGCTCTGTAAAGCACTTTGAGTTCCCTTCATGTATGAAATGTGCAATAAAGCTGCCTTGCCTTGCAGAGACAGTGAGTGTTTCTGATTCAGTAAAAAAACGGTACCATGGTACACATTCAGTTGGGAGGCTGGATTAGATTGTATGGCAAACAAGGTAGAGAATACTGCTAGGAATTCCTAACTCTTAATATACCAAACTTGTGTGTCTTCATGCTTAGTGGATTTTATCAGAAAACGGTTTCGAAGAACCCATTTACAAAACCAAAATATAAAAAATATTTAATCTACTCTTACTTAGTAAAGCATTAGCAATAAGTGACTAATTTCGGAAGGCGTTTATCAAGGATTAGCTACACTCTCAACTGTGTGTAACTGTATAACTGAATTAACCAGGGCTTGATTGCAGAGTTAGAGATGGTGTCAGGCAAAACAACAACAACAAGCCGGCATGGCCTAGCACAGCTGAGATCGTGAGGAATTGGGCTGCCGCCCTTTACGTATGCAGATGGAGCTTCACAGCTGATCGTGGACCAGCAGGCATGCCCATGCGTGTCTGAAAAAGGCAGATTCACTCCTAACAGCTGAGACATGCCTCCCAGCCTCCCTCCAAAATAACCTGGGTGGTACGTGCTACTCCCTTGAGGGTTAACAGAATGACACTGGTGAAGGGGATTATGTGGAATTGGTTTACTCATAAGTAATGGGTGACCTCCTAAAGCAAAATGTCATAATCAGTGGTGACTAGAAAGGTGTGTGTGTGTGTGTGTGTGTGTGTACACTTTAGTAAATATCTACATTAGTGTGTGGTGGAATTCACATAAACTTGTATCCAGAGCAGCAAACAAACACTTGGTACTGAGTGGTGAAGCAGGATGGACTATTGAGTGTCAGCTGTGATAAAACAACACACACACACACACACACACACACCAACTTGATCTAGGTTAGTCAGGACAGCCTTTCATCATGTCATTCCAGACGTCTAACCAAGCATGTGGGAAGTGCAAGGTCAAGACCTGTGCTGTGAAACCCTAGAACCCTGCCAATGACTGGTTAGAGGCTCGGAAATGAAAATGGTGCCATTATTACAAGAAGGATATGAAGGGAACACACAGGTACAAAATTACCACAACAGCAGAGCCTTTAAAATATTATCTTGAATTAGAAATCACGAATACAATGAAGACAGTCCTTGAAGACCCATTTTCCTTTCAATCTCCCGAAACAGAGATAAAGGTGCGTTCTGGGAATAATGATCCACAGGAATGCAGCACTAACCCCTGTATATGCTATTCAGTGCTCCACTGAAGCTTCCAAAGCCTCTTTTGATGTCCAGTTTAATGCAGACTAACAGCTGCACGCCTCTCATGAAAGCCCTTTGCTTTCTTTCAGGGAAAAGAGAGAAAGAGAGTCTGATAGGAAGCCTGGCAGTAGCACGATGAATACAGCAATCCCTGAATTGCTCTTTCAATCATTTGCTAGGGATAGAGATTGGCAGTCTTACATGGATTAGGCACACACAAATACGTGTAAGAAATTGATTTACTTTCTAAAGAGTTCTTTGTACATAATTACACTGTCCTGACTGTGGAAAGTACCTTAACTTTTTTTTTTTTGAGGTCTTACATTTCAGATTGATTTGAATTGATTAAAGTTATTTAGATATGTATGTGTGTGCATGTGTAGGGGTTGCATGTCCATCCATCCATCCATTATCTGTAGCTTATCCTGTTCTACAGGGTCACAGGCAAGCTGGAGCCTATCCCAGCTGACAATGGGCAGGAGGCGAGGTACACCCTGGACAAGTCACCAGGTTATTGCAGGGCTGACACAGAGACAAACAACCATTCACACTCTCATTCACACCTACGGTCAATTTAGAGCCACCAATTAGCCTAACCTGCATGTCTTTGGACTGTGGGGGGAAACCAGAGCACCCAGAGGAAACCCACACAGACATGGGGAGAACATGCAAACTCTACACAAAAAGGCCTTTGTCAGCCACTGGGCTCGAACCTAGGACCTTCTTACTGTGAGGTAACAGTACTAACCACTACACCACCATGCTGCCTGATATATATATATATATACTGGGAAATACGCCACTCGTATTTTTCTGGGACATTGAATAACATATTTTTCAATCTCCCCACTCATAAGCATATCAATGAATTTTTTTTGATAAATTTGGGTACTTTTTGTTTGTGAATGTGTCTATATAATAAAAAGAAAATCACACATTGGTTTGAAGGTATGAAATTTATCTTCTCATGTTGAAAAACTCACATTTTTCATAGGAAATACATTGCGGATCTGAGTGACATATTTAAATCATATTGGCTGGCTTAGATATGTTCCATTCAGCTAGCATGATACTGAACGAGTCGAAGATGAACGGAATATAGCTGATATACCACGAAAAAAGCCATTATTATTATTATTATTACAACCCCGATTCCAAAAAAGTTGGGACAAAGTACAAATTGTAAATAAAAACGGAATACAATAATTTACAAATCTCAAAAACTGATATTGTATTCACAATAGAACATAGACAACATATCAAATGTCGAAAGTGAGACATTTTGAAATTTCATGCCAAATATTGGCTCATTTGAAATTTCATGACAGCAACACATCTCAAAAAAGTTGGGACAGGGGCAATAAGAGGCTGGAAAAGTTAAAGGTACAAAAAAGGAACAGCTGGAGGACCAAATTGCAACTCATTAGGTCAATTGGCAATAGGTCATTAAAATGACTGGGTATAAAAAGAGCATCTTGGAGTGGCAGCTGCTCTCAGAAGTAAAGATGGGAAGAGGATCACCAATCCCCCTAATTCTGCACCAACAAATAGTGGAGCAATATCAGAAAGGAGTTCGACAGTGTAAAATGGCAAAGAGTTTGAACATATCATCATCTACAGTACATAATATCATCAAAAGATTCAGAGAATCTGGAAGAATCTCTGTGCGTAAGGGTCAAGGCCGGAAAACCATACTGGGTGCCCGTGATCTTCGGGCCCTTAGACAGCACTGCATCACATACAGGCATGCTTCTGTATTGGAAATCACAAAATGGGCTCAGGAATATTTCCAGAGAACATTATCTGTGAACACAATTCACCGTGCCATCCGCCGTTGCCAGCTAAAACTCTATAGTTCAAAGAAGAAGCCGTATCTAAACATGATCCAGAAGCGCAGACGTCTCCTCTGGGCCAAGGCTCATTTAAAATGGACTGTAGCAAAGTAGAAAACTGTCCTGTGGTCAGACGAATCAAAATTTGAAGTTCTTTATGGAAATCAGGGACGCCTTGTCACTCGGACTAAAGAGGAGAAGGACGACCCAAGTTGTTATCAGCGCTCAGTTCAGAAGCCTGCATCTCTGATGGTATGGGCTTGCATTAGTGCGTGTGACATGGGCAGCTTACACATCTGGAAAGACACCATCAATGCTGAAAGGTATATCCAGGTTCTAGAGAAACATATGCTCCCATCCAGATGACGTCTCTTTCAGGGAAGACCTTGCATTTTCCAACATGACAATGCCAAACCACATACTGCATCAATTACAGCATCATGGCTGCGTAGAAGAAGGGTCTGGGTACTGAACTGGCCAGCCTGCAGTCCAGATCTTTCACCCATAGAAAACATTTGGTGCATCATAAAACGGAAGATACGACAAAAAAGACCTAAGACAGTTGAGCAACTAGAATCCTACATTAGACAAGAATGGGTTAACATTCCTATCCCTAAACTTGAGCAACTTGTCTCCTCAGTCCCCAGACGTTTACAGACTGTTGTAAAGAGAAAAGGGGATGTCTCACAGCGGTAAACATGGCCTTGTCCCAACTTTTTTGAGATGTGTTGTTGTCATGAAATTTAAAATCACCTAATTTTTCTCTTTAAATGATACATTTTCTCAGTTTAAACATTTGATATGTCATCTATGTTCTATTCTGAATAAAATATGGAATTTTGAAACTTCCACATCATTGCATTCCGTTTTTATTTACAATTTGTACTTTGTCCCAACTTTTTTGGAGTCAGGGTTGTATTATTATTATTATTATTATGCATACACATTCGATGGCCATGTTTGTGTACAAATTGTCACAGTCGCTTGCTAGCGCGGAAGTTTTACGTGTAATACGTATCTTAAGGTGTTTTCAATTCACTGCGACAGTTTACTGCGGGTGCCACCAGTGAACAAAGAAGTGTTTCTGTGCATGCGCAGCAGAAAACTCTCCCACTGAATATTCACATCAGCTCCAACGTATGGTGATGCGTTGTCTTGACAACCATGCAATATCGTAAACCATATTCAACACTCATTCTCCATTGGGTAGAGTGATGTAATACACGTAGGATAAGCGATATGCTAACAATATTGCATGCTATCAAACCAAATGAATGAAACCTGCTAGAAGGGAATAGAACATTTTTATTCCATCGAAAAAGTGTCCTGTATGTATAATAATTCCAGAAGTTTCACTCCGATGATGTCACTCCCAGTGTTTTCCCGCTGACTAGACACAAGTTGTCAAAATGGTGAACTGGTTCAAAATGAAAATTCTTTTCATTAACTTGAGGTTTTGTTTATTTTGTAGATCTGTCCATATAATATAAAGAGCATTACACGGTAGTGCGAAGATATGAAGTTTATCTTCTCGTGCTGAAAAATATTTTCACTCATATGTTTTGCTCACTCATGAAATATACATTCATCACTCGAAGATAAACTTCATATCTTCATGCCACCATTTAATATCCTTTCTCTCGCTCTCATATATACCGGTATATCTTGGTGTGTGCAAACTTTCCCACAAGGATAGGAATATCTGAGAGTTTTGACCTTGTGGAGACATTTGACTAATCCCACAATGAAAACTACTGTTTCACAAAAAGTGCATCTTTTTTCAAAATCTAAATTAGGCAACAGGTTTCCTTTTGATTATTCATGTTAAGGATAGGTTTAGATTTAGGTGTAGCAATAGCATTAATTGGTTACAGTAATATTTATAATTATGTCAGTGGAAGGTCTTCACAAGAATATTAAGACGTGTGTGTGTGTGTGTGTGTGTGTGTGTGTGTGTGTGTGTGTGCATTTTCATATATTGAGGTCCAAATATCCCCACAAGGATAGTAAAATCTGACAATTTCGATCTTGTGGGGACGTTTGGATGGTCCCCACAAGGAACTTTTTTTTTAAACAAAAATTAAACAAATAAAAGCACCAAAAAGTTTCTTTCTCAGTACTGAGGTTAAGTTAGGGTTAGGTTTAGGTACAGGCACAGCATTAATTAACTGCATTAATAATTATATCAATGCAAAGTCCTCACAAGGACAGTGAGACAAATGTGTGTGTGTGTGTGTGTGTGTGTGTGTGTGTGTGTGTGTGTGTGTGTGTGTGTAATCTTGCAGGAAAGAGGATCTGTGTCATGATGTCACTGTTAGTGCTATGTTGGAGTGTTTCGGTTCTTTTTTTTTTTCTACTCTGACTGCCCTGTTCACTCCGCCCATCATCCAGCCTGCAGCTCTCCCCTGAGCCTGTTACATAACGACGTGATGGCCCCTTGCCCCCTTTCCTCCCATCTACACACACCCACAGGGGGGAGAGAGAGAAAGAGAGAGAGAGAGAGAGAGAGAGAGAGAGAGAGCGAGTGTGTACTGTGAAATATTTCTTCTGGATAATTCAGAAGGAGATTCAGCCAGCTTTGGATCAGAACTCTATCCTGACTGGATTCTCTGTATGGGTCTTTTTTTAAGAGGTCTGGATTTTATCCTCCACTCCCCCACTATCCTGCACTGACAGCAAGCACACAACTCCAAGCCTGTAACCCTCTTCCACTCTGCCTCCATTTTTGGCCTTGCTAGTTAGATACACAACAGAGCAAGGGGCCGTGTCTCAGAGAGCAATGCAGAAAGCAGAGGTAGTGTTTAAAAAGGGAAAGCTGTAAACAGTTAGCATTTTAATGCAGACATGAAGATTACTGTAAGTCAGAGGATAAAGCAATGGCAAATCCAGATGGCTAACTTTTGACATCATGCATCACTTTGTTCCTTTTCAGAAGCTTTTTTTTTTCTAGTTTGCATACATAGCTGCTCTTTGAGCAATAGTGCTTTTAATTCATAATGTAGAGACTGGCTATTCTTTGTGTGTTTATGTACCTAATTGAAGTTTAAAAGGCTTAATAATGATGACTTGTTACAAAAGAGTGCTGTTCTTCCCTAGCCCCAATATTTGACATTTTAAATTGGTGATATTTTTTCTACTTCATTCCACAATACTGTCTCTCCAATGGCTGCTGGATCTCCAGAGTGATATGTGCGTCATCGGCAGGTTAATAAATCCCATTCTGAAGAAATATTTATGAGAGAAGGAGTTTATATGACCTGCGGCAACAAAGACAGAGTAGGGAGGTGGAGGGAGATCAGGTCAGAGAGAAGATCTTCAGGTGGAACACATCTGGAAGGAAGATTCTCCAGCTCTCAATGCTGGCCTCCACACAATGTACACTAGACAGAATGTGTAGACTGAACTTCCAGGCTCTGGAAAGGAAAACCACGAATGTAATCTAGGCCAGGCATGCATATCCATCCTTGTCTTTGAACTGCAGTAGTTTAATAGGATTTCACATTTGTGTATCCATCTATAATGGACACACAAGTAACAAAATATCATATCCAATTAGGTTTTTGCTAACAGAAGTCGTACTGTACTATAGAAACAGTTCTATATAATAAGGGATTGTAACATATGAAAGGAAATGTCTAAACTGAAACGTCAGCAATTGTGGTCATTCTTTGTTGCAACTTCCCAGATGTCTCTCTGTACATCAGTCCAAACCAAAAATAACTCTGAATTTACAAAAGCAGAGAGGGAAACAGATCACCACAGATGGTACAAGTTATCACAGTTTACAATAGTCAATTACCCCACACAACTTCTCTCCAAACAAGTCAGGAGTGATTTTTCATGCAAGGGATTATGACTAACACACTCAGTATGTGTTTTATTTATGAACCCATGGGAGCCATCTTAGAGAAAGTATTTTCCAGCTTGAGTTTTGCCAGCTGTGTGGCACAGGCACTGGAAAGCCTCAGACTGCTGGTAGTCTTATAATAATCTGAGATCAGTCTCATGACTTCTCTCATGATGATAATGGTCAGGGTTTGGGTGCATGTTCTAGATTAACATGAAAGAGCATCTTTTAGCCAGGGAAAGCACCAGACATTTCTCCCAGCTCACATCCAAACCAAAGAGGAGCTGTTTTGAGAGATTCATTCTCTTACTTTGCCTTTGAAATTTTCTGCCAAAGTCTTTGGGCACAGATTCTTTTTTTCCCACTGTGTTTGATTTTGAATGCTGACAAGCGATTCTAGCTGCCTGCCAACCAGACGCACTGCTCTGTGCATGAGCAGAACTAGACAGGGTAGGCTCATCAGATGGACAGATCAAGGTCAGGTGTGACAAAGCAAGAATCTGAACTAAGGGGGCCAAGTGAAGGCTTTACTGAGAGCAGTCATTAGACTGTCAAGGCTAAACCTCCCCCAATATGACAAACGATGTAAGAGCTGCTGGAGGCTGCCATTCGTTCAAATGTCTTGACACACATTTTTGACCTGGTCATGATAACACACGTTCATACCTCACTAGTTTAGTGCAGCAACCATCAGAATGGAAAAAAAAACAAACTAAGTGAACAAGCATAAAACATTGGCAGTAACTCACATCTACAAGTAGTAAAAGGGTCAAAAACTTCAACATATTCTGGCACTTAATTCTTGTATTGCTCTCAACACATTGTGGCTTTTCGATGAGCCAACTAATGATAGAGTGCCGGGAACTGCATTATAACTTATAAAGGGTTTGGAAGCATCAGCCATTCAGTTTCCTGAAAGCCTTTTACATAAATCAAAAACTTGTGCACAAATATTGTAAAATGTAGTCAGTCTGATTTCTTGGCACACCATCCATGGCATCTTTTTTGCATTTTCCCTGCTCTGAAACATACGCGTATTATTTTACTCATCGATTGGCAATGATTTGTCAATCCTTATATAACATAAATATTATGTGTTGTGTTCTGTATTTTAAACCCCAAAAATGTGCAGTTAGTTAGGTCATCGTGACTGGAATTAAAATGTACAGTTATAGAGCACTTCAGAAAGAAAGTTCCTCTTGGACAGGCCATAACAGGTCCATTTGGAGCAAGTGAGCAAGTTCATGAATGGCTAACATCTAGCTCATTTACGTAACCTGCAATCACCCTGGAGTCTGAACAGAATTCCATAAAAGCCATGTTAGGTTAGTCTTGGTGGTAAAAAAAAAAACAAAAAACCTTTATTTGTGCTAAACTGAGCTGTCCTACATTCCTGCTGAAGAGGAGGACATGCCTGTCTCAACCCTTTGTCCATTCAGACCTTTATATTGTCAATCTTGCATCAAGGGTACTGTTGTTTATACTCACCAAGGCTTTTCTAGACACATGCATACTAGAGAAGTGAGGTAGTCTAAAAAACTAGTCTAGAAATACTTTTTAATGCACTGGATACAGTCTAAAACAATCTAGATCAGGAGTCATGACAGTCCACATTAATTCACTAGAAATCCATGAGCCAATCGAAGACAGGGGAAAAAAAATTCTAATCTGGATTAAAATATCCTCTGTGTAAAATTTTAGTCCATCCTGTTTTGGGATGATATACAAGACAATAACATGGATAAACTGTGATTAAGATGTCTCATCTCATCTCATTATCTCTAGCCGCTTTATCCTGTTCTACAGGGTTGCAGGCAAGCTGGAGCCTATCCCAGCTGACTACGGGCGAGAGGCGGGGTACACCCTGGACAAGTTGCCAGGTCATCACAAGGCTGACACATAGACACAGACAACCATTCACACCTACGGTCAATTTAGAGTCACCAGTTAACCTAACCTGCATATCTTTGGACTGTGGGGGAAACCGGAGCACCCGGAGGAAACCCACACGGACATGGGGAGAACATGCAAACTCCACACAGAAAGGCCCTCGCCTGCCACAGGGCTCAAACCCGGACCTTCTTGCTGTGAGGCGACAGTGCTAACCACTACACCACCGTGCTGCCCTGATTAAGATGTATGTATGTAATTATTTCTGTATTGATTCATGTATTTGTTTGTTAGTTCATCCTGGTGAGGATCGCAGTGAATCCAGTGGGTGTGAGGTGGGAATATACCCTGGATGGATACGAGTCCATCGCAGAGCACCATGCACACACACACACCTGGAGCAATTTAGAGTAGCCAATCCACTTACTTACTTAGCAGGAAACTTGAAAACCTGGAGGAAACATGCATACATGGAAACAACATGCCCAGAAACTCCACAGACAGTAACCCAAGTTCAGGACCAAACCAGGGATCCTGGAGCTGTGAGGTGGCAACGCTACCACCTTCACTGCCATATTCATTCATTCATTCATTCATTCATTCATTTATCTGAGACCAGAATAAATAATGGAAATGGGAAAGGAACTGGGGTGGTAAGACTTACTTTAAGGTTAACAACTTGCAACTAAACAGCCATGACCTTCTACGACATCAATGTAATGAAAGAAAACATGACTTTTTATATGCTCTGATATACTTTTGACTGTATGATCCATGGAGAGCAGACTGTTGAGTCTAATTCTCATCTTTATTGGAGGTTGCAAGCTGTGCTATTTCTTCAGCATGACTCCAGGAGATAAAAAGCCTCCTGCTGCGGCTCTGAGACTTTCTCCTGTTCATTGTGGAGTCTCAAACAAATGTCCCTACGTCCGTAAAGAGACACACAGATTCTAGACCACAGACAACCTCACACACACATGGACACACAGACACACACACAGCTGAAGCATCAATACACAAAGAGGGCCTAAGAGATGGAGCAGTGCGGCTCCCACAAAGCCTTCCAAACAGAGCTGTGATTCATCCTCTTATCAGCTTCCAGGGGCCCATGAATGGGCTGCTTCAGAGGAGCGGGGATTCTGGGTAATCTGACTCGCTGCAGTTTATCTCTGGGGTTGGGGGTAGTATGGACTCAGGAGACACAGGCATTGGATGAAGGGGTCAGGAGAAGGATCCAAGCTCTTTGGGGAAGCTGGACTTGCTGGGGCTTGACAGCTACAGATGAAACTGTGTGATGTAACCCTGCTGGGCTGCAGATGTTTATAGGCACAGGAAGCAGCTCAGAGATGGGGGATGTGGACTCTTCCCACACCACCCCTTCACACACCAGGTGGAGAAACCTAAATCCCTGCTGAGGGCCCAGGACCAACACATCCGGATCACTTCCTCTCTCAGGGCTTGTCGCTCAGCACACAGGGGTAATATAGGAAACTGGCCACAACAAAACTGTCTGGTTAAGTCAACAACAGCCCTCTCTCGCTCATTGGCTTCTACTTCTTGCTTCCACTTTTGCTCGTGCCTTCCAAAAATCTAATGCCTATCTCTGTCTCTAGACCTGTTGAGTGATGCAGAAAGCAGAGTTCAAGATGAGGTGGGGTGGGTGGTGAAGGATGGAAAGTCGGGATCTGAGGAGAAATCTTTCTGTCTCTGAAGGTGACAAGGACTGTGGGTGCTTGAAGGACTTTGTTGATAAGAGCTCAGGAAAGAAGCAAGCATCCTGCTGATAATCATTAGATTAGTGATGATGAGTGAAAAAGGTGCTCTGCTTCCTTTGTTTGTCATCTATATGGCTTTTTTAATTATATTACCCAACCTAGGCACACATCCTTACTTTGCAGCAAATCAACACAATGATCTGGTTCTGGTCTTCAGCATCAGATTCATGATCCATAATAGATGTTTTTGTTCATAAGCTCTGCTCTGAAGCCTTTTGATCCTTGATCCCTGACCCTGCTAGGATCTTTGCCCACTCAAGAAGACTAGGGGGCTTGAGAATGGAAACTCAGGCTTTAGTGAAGAAAAAATGGCTTTATTTTTAGCTGTAGTGCCATTCAGAACCTTTTTGACATGTTGCATTCCAGTGAAAAACATGAAAGACTGTCATCACACTGAACATCAGCTTCTGAAATGTACTTTTACTATATGCCTTTCACAGCAGATTCTCCTTCAAGCTCCAATGGACTCCAACTTGAATGTATTCTTAAATCAATAATTAGACAGAAAAACAAACTTACACAGTTTCTTCCTCCAGCCAAGGCATGCTGGCAAAGGTGGTAGAAGTATACAAAATTCATTATTCAGCAAAAAAGTGAAACAAATATTCTGTTAAAAAATGAAATACAGCTTCAAATTCATATTTAATTAATGTACAAAAGTACAAACTCATGCTTATTTATAGTATGAAAGTTAAAGTATAGGGAATAATTATAAATGAGAGAGAATTCCGTTCTTCAATTTACACATGGATTTAATTACAGACAGGAAATGAACATGCCTTTCATATAGGAACAATGGCTCCTGTGGATGGTACGTTCATGTCACAGTTAGCACTGTCGCCTCACATCAAGAAGGTTCTGGATTCGGCTGCCTTTCTGTGTGGAGTTTGCATGTTCTCCCCGTATCTGCATGGGTTTCCTCTGGTTGCTCTGGTTTCCCGCACAGTCCAAAGACATGCAGGTTAGGCTAATTGGTGGCTCTAAATTGACTGTAGGTGTAAATGTGAGTGTGAATGGTTGTTTGTCTCTTTGTGTCAGCCCTGTGATGATCTGGCAACTTATCCAGGGTGTACCCTGCCTCTCGCCCATAGTCAGCTGGGATAGGCTCCAGCTTGCCCGCGACCCTGGACAGGATAAGCGGTTATGGAAAATGGATGGATGGAAAATGGCTAATCCAAACTGACAACTAGCATTTCAATAGCTCTGACAAGAAACGTTAGTCTGCTGGGAAATTGAAAACTGTCATGTTACAGATAACCGCCTCAATAAATACAAAATGTAGCTAAAATTTAGCCAGATTATAGTGATAGGTATTAAGTTGTCACTATTGTCACATCTGCTATAGTTTAGATTTTGAGGAATGTTAATCAACTGCTTGAAGCTGTCCGATGCTAAAATCAGGCACCTTGTGATTTGACTTGCAAAAATAAGTAGATTATAGAGAAATGTAACAAGTAGAATTTTGAAATGTAGTGGACAAAATAAAAAAAAATACATAAATTCAAGTACAGCTCCTTGAAAACAGATGCGTAAAATAAAAGTTGTTTGTGTACCTTAGCTTGCAAATTAGGGTGCCTTATAGCTACCATGCAAACTGCAAGCTTAAGTCATACCGGTAATACACCTGAAGCTGTGTCTGACTGATCAGTAATCTCATTATAATATTGCTTCAGTTTGATTTGTACCCCATATTATATTTAATACAAATTTGGTCTGCACATTTATAACAATGCTTATGTCCAAATGGTATTAATTAGCCAGCTAAGTTTGGCCATGATATGTGCATGAAGCTGGCAGATATAAGCTTTCTTTACTTGTTAGCTACATTAACCATGCAGCTCCAGTGCAAAGCTAAAGAACCTCAGACATCAAACATCTTGGCTGATCAACCACGTTTGTCGTAAAGGGAAAACTATGCAAATCTAATTTTATTCCCAAACTGTTCCTTTAAGAATGTGCACCTTATTCTCACTTAGTTACCTGATACACCATTACAGAGCAGCCAGCTCCCACTTCTGTGCCATATATGTTTTGTAACTTTATAGTACCTCACTATTTGAGCTAGTTTAGTATGTGTTAATAGTACAGTTTAAGTTGCTATAATCAAAATGCTTCTAAAATACCAGAAAGGCATGATAATGGCCAGTGCTCTCCCACTGCCTGGTTAAACATCCCCCGTTGTCCTAGTCCTAATCGATCTGCATCAGTCAAAATGATGGAACGGACCAACATTCACGGGGTTCTGCAGTAAGTCACTTTTAAAGTCAGGAATGTGTGGGTCAAAATGATTTCCAGATGTGGTGAGGTTTGTTTTAAGTGAAACTGGCACTGCTTATAAATTAGGTTTGCTTTACAGGGGTTGTAATGGGTAGAGGCTATTGCTTTGATTCGATCCAGTCAGCGCAGACAATATGTTCTCTCAGTATACATCCTTTACAGTCCTATTACCAAGCAACGCTATGGCATCCAGAGCCTTTTCAAAGTAGAAGGCCTCAGTGAAGCCCTCTCAGCTTTCCACTCTCAGCATGTGGAGCACCAAACCCTGACGTGCGCATTATGATCAAGGGCGTTGCTTTGAAAGAAAGAAAATCACAATTTTTTTTTCCGTCATTATTTCTTGTCATTTGATAAATAATGTAATGCTTGTTGTTGTTGTTGTTTAAGGCAGGCTTGTGATCTATGCTGACCTCTCATATTTCTATACACAGCCATAAACATATTTGGTCAGTGTTCTCCACCAATGAGCGAATCAAGTAAATTGCAAATGGAAGATTAAATGCAACCCTGCTGAAGCAGAGGCAATTAGTTTGATGCTCAGCAGTGAACTGTTGCACAGCAGTGACAGTGGTGCGGTATATAATGGGATAACATAAGGGGTATCAAGGGAGATTAGATTTGGTGATTAGATTTGGTTTAAAGAAAGAATTGTTTCGAGAATAGTGTTAAACTTAATTGATCAGCAGGTAATCATGAACTTTGAAAATGTCAATCATAAAAGCGCTAATCATTGATTTTGGTAATAATAAAGATTTTTTGTTATATGCTTGTTTACACAAGTAATAAAACTGACTATTTTTCTTTAAAAGTACGTCCTAATTTGTTTTACTCGTCTTATAGCAAAAGCAAAGCAAATTTTTAATGAACAATGCATCATGCTTTGTTTGTACAAGTTGCCAGGTCATCACAAGGCTGACACATAGACACAGACAACCATTCACATTCACGGTCAATTTAGAGTCACCAGTTAACCTAACCTGCATGTCTTTGGACTGGGGGGGAAACCGGAGCACCCGGAGGAAACCCACACGGACACGGGGAGAACATGCAAACTCCACACAGAAAGGCCCTCGTTGGCCACAGGGCTCGAACCCAGACCTTCTTGCTGTGAGGCGACAGCGCTAACCACTACACCACCATGCCACCCTTTCTGGACTGATGTTTTGGAAAATAAATCATCACCTTCTGACTCGTCGGAGTTAAGAATTCAACAATTGTTGTATAATACTGTATAATAGTAGCTCTTATGCCTTTTATTTGGTTTATGGTGGCTTTGTGCAACAAATTAGCATAATTAGGTAATGTATATAGAACAGCTCTGAATCATTAAGTATTTATTCGAATATCTGCATGTTGTGTGTGAACAAATGAGTGAGCAAGCAGGCAGAATGGATAAAGTGGTGGGGAAGAATAAGCAAGGACAGTGAATCTTGTGTTTGATTTCCAACCTACATATACGCACATGCTTCTGTGTACATTATGGGTACATTATTTACCATTCAGGCATAAACATGTTGACTAAGGACATACTTTGTCCAAATTTACTGAAAACCCTGCTGTACTTTTTACATTTTTTTTCTAAATATGGGCATGGTTGACCCAGATATTTCAAGATGGAATCATTGATGTTTTACGCTGATGAAATGTGGAAGTTCTACTTTTAAATAACACTGCTGTTAAAGATAAAGATGATAAAAGAAGCAGATAAATAAAAATCATTAAATGAATGACAGGCTTATATCAACAATATGTGGAAGTATTCTAGCTGTCATTGTTAAACTACCCCGAGGCTTTAAAAGCATTAATGGCTGAATTAACTGACTAATTAGGTGGCTGGTTATGGTATTTGGGTCACTGCATCAAAAATAGATGCAACTGCTTTGAACCTATAGCATGAGATACATATTTTTAGATTATACACTTTAAACATAACATTGATAATTTAAAAATTGACTAGTCTTTCTTGTTTCTTGGTTCTGGTATTTCGAACCTTCTGGCCAACTGGGGCCTTTCAGTGTGGAGTTTCCATGTTCTCCCTGTGCCTGCGTGGATTTCCGCCTGGTGCTCTGGTTTCCTCCCACAGTCCAAAGACATGGATTAGGTCAACTGGTGACTCTAAATTGCCCATACTGTATGTGTGAATGTGAATGGTTGTTCATTTCTATATTAGCCTGGGGATAGATTGGCGATCTGCCCAGGGTGTACCCTACCTCTCACCTGAAGTCAGCTGGGATTGACTCCTGCTTCCCCCACAACCCTGACGGTTACGCAGGATAGATAATGGATGGATGGTTGTGATATACAGTGTTTTTCTAACTTTGGTTATATTTGTTAAGATAAATTATTAAGATTAACAGACACAGTAAACAAACTTGTGAGCTATTTTACAAGCCGTTATCTAGCTAGTTTCCTATGCCCTATTTAGTTTCCTTTATTTGTTCTGTAACTGTACAATAACAAAGACCAATATTAGTAAAAGCAAAGTTAATTAATGAACTTACCATTGAACGAGGCCCCAGTTTGGTGGGGAAAAAATTGTTTTCTTCACAGTCTGTCATGTCAGTCTGCCATCCAGACATACAGGCTAGCATTTTAACAATGTCGCTTTTTGTAATAGTGTATAATGCTAGAGTGAAATCAGTACTTAGGGTAGGTGGAGCGAGGAATGTGGTTGGGACATAGACAGGCAAAGGCACATGGAAGTGTTTTCAATTGGCGTGTTCACTGATGCTTGTATTTGTAATGAGGGTAAAATTATACAGATGTTTCAAGGCCACTGAACAACTATTTAGCATGCAGATATTATTCAAAGTAGATTACTGTTGATAAAATGACATGCATGTGTACTTTAAGAGCGTGCAAATCAGTGGTGCAACAAGGATGACACAATTGTGTCGATAAAAATACAGTCGATTCCGAGACGAGATCTTCAAAAAGTGGTCTCGAGATCCGTCTTGAGACCAAGACCAATCTCAAGTACTATGACTCTAGTGATAGCGCCACCTGTGGAGAAAAATCTGCTGTTAAATACATTAAACACAAGCAAGGTATTTTAAAGGATATACGCAGAACCTTTATTTTTAAATATATTTCTGAGTGGATAGTATCTTCATCCTTGACTCTTGTATGCTGCATTAATGGGAATAAAATATATATATTTTTGAGAGTTAAAATTGACCGCAAAGTTGGCATTCGAGCTGCCCCGCTGAGCCAGCCAGCCCTGAGTGAGTGACGTCACAGCAGGAACCAGTTTTAAGGCCAAGGCCTTTGACAGCTATAGACCAAAGTCATATAAATAAAAATTTACGGTGAAAGTAAGAAATCCTGTTACCGACTTGCTCAACTAAGACGGATTTGACTTCATTGATTGTGGGTTGACTCTCATAAAAATAGGATAGGTGTTATAACTTATGCAACATACAACCCCGATTCCAAAAAAGTTGGGACAAAGTACAAATTGTAAATAAAAACGGAATGCAATGATGTGGAAATGTCAAAATTCCATATTTTATTCAGAATAGAACATAGATGACATATCAAATGTTTAAACTGAGAAAATGTATCATTTAAAGAGAAAAATTAGGTGATTTTAAATTTCATGACAACAACACATCTCAAAAAAGTTGGGACAAGGCCATGTTTACCACTGTGAGACATCCCCTTTTCTCTTTACAACAGTCTGTAAACGTCTGGGGACTGAGGAGACAAGTTGCTCAAGTTTAGGGATAGGAATGTTAACCCATTCTTGTCTAAGGCCAAGTTTACATTAGACCGTATCTGTCTCGTTTTCTTCGCGGATGCACTGTCCGTTTACATTAAACTGCCTGGAAACGCCGGGAAACGGGAATCCGCCAGCGTCCACGTATTCAATCCAGATCGTGTCAGCTCCGGTGCTGTGTAAACATTGAGATACGCGGATACGATGTGCTGAGCTCTAGCTGGCGTCGTCATTGGACATCGTCACTGTGACATCCACCTTCCTGATTCGCTGGCGTTGGTCATGTGACGCGACTGCTGAAAAACGGCGCGGACTTCTGCCTTGTATCACCTTTCATTAAAGAGTATAAAAGTATGAAAATACTGCAAATACTGATGCAAATACTGCCCATTGTGTAGTTATGATTGTCTTTAGGCTTGCCATCCTTCCACTTGCAAGTGGTAAGTGACGCGCATGCCCGACATGCACTGAGATCACACACACAGCGGCTCAGTCCCGAATCGTGGCTCATGCACTTCACTCGCGCGCTCTGTGAGCTGCGCAAGGCCAGAGTGCGCACCCTCCAGAGGGCACTCGCTGTTCAGGGCGGAGTGATTTGGAGCGCAGGATGCCCGCGGAGCCGAGCGTATCCGTGTATTGGTGTTGCTGTGTGCACGCAAATCGTGTATTGGTGTTGCTGTGTGCATGTTAATCGTTTTAAAAACGTTAATCTGATGATCCGCTGATACGGTCTAATGTAAACATGGGCTAATGTAGGATTCTAGTTGCTCAACTGTCTTAGGTCTTTTTTGTCGTATCTTCCGTTTTATGATGCGCCAAATGTTTTCTATGGGTGAAAGATCTAGACTGCAGGCTGGCCACTTCAGTACCCGGACCCTTCTTCTACGCAGCCATGATGCTGTAATTGATGCAGTATGTGGTTTGGCATTGTCATGTTGGAAAATGCAAGGTCTTCCCTGAAAGAGACATCGTCTGGATGGGAGCATATGTTGCTCTAGAACCTGGATATACCTTTCAGCATTGATGGTGTCTTTCCAGATGTGTAAGCTGCCCATGCCACACGCACTAATGCAACCCCATACCATCAAAGATGCAGGCTTCTGAACTGAGCACTGATAACAACTTGGGTCATCCTTCTCCTCTTTAGTCCGAATGACACGGCGTCCCTGATTTCCATAAAGAACTTCAAATTTTGATTCGTCTGACCACAGAACAGTTTTCCACTTTGCCACAGTCCATTTTAAATGAGCCTTGGCCCAGAGAAGACGTCTGCGCTTCTGGATCATGTTTAGATACGGCTTCTTCTTTGAACTATAGAGTTTTAGCTGGCAACGGCGGATGGCATGGTGAATTGTGTTCACAGATAATGTTCTCTGGAAATATTCCTGAGCCCATTTTGTGATTTCCAATACAGAAGCATGCCTGTATGTGATGCAGTGCCGTCTAAGGGGCCCGAAGATCACGGGCACCCAGTATGGTTTTCCGGCCTTGACCCTTATGCACAGAGGTTATTTTCCAGATTCTCTGAATCTTTTGATGATATTATGCACTGTAGATGATGATATTTTCAAACTCTTTGCAATTTTACACTGTCGAACTCCTTTCTGATATTGCTCCACTATTTGTCGGCACAGAATTAGGGGGATTGGTGATCCTCTTCCCATCTTTACTTCTGAGAGCCGCTGCCACTCCAAGATGCTCTTTCTATACCCAGTCATGTTAATGACCTATTGCCAATTGACCTAATGAGTTGCAATTTGGTCCTCCAGCTGTTCCTTTTTTGTACCTTTAACTTTTCCAGCCTCTTATTGCCCCTGTCCCAACTTTTTTGAGATGTGTTGCTGTCATGAAATTTCAAATGAGCCAATATTTGGCATGAAATTTCAAAATGTCTCACTTTCGACATTTGATATGTTGTCTATGTTCTATTATGAATACAATATCAGTTTTTGAGATTTGTAAATTATTGTATTCCATTTTTATTTACAATTTGTACTTTGTCCCAACTTTTTTGGAATCGGGGTTGTACATGTACATGCATGCATTTTCACTGATAAAATGTAAAAGGCTAATTAAATAATCGGATGAACTGAGACAATCACATTCTGAAGCCAATTAAATAATCTTATACCAGTAATTTAAACACACAATACAAGTTACATGTATTAATCAAAATGCAGGTAAACAATGAGTGGTGTTGTTTTTATTGTTTTGTATCCAAATGAGAGTCGCATCTTACCCATTTGCATTCTCTCTTCTTGAAGGCCGATCTTGTGGCCAATTGTTTTGAAACAATCTGACTTTCAGTTGTTTGTTCAGTTCTCCGTTCATTTGCTTCTTCCACGTAAGGGTGAGATATTGCTGCTGAGGCAAGCATATCCAGCAGAGAAATCAGACAGCTGATCCACTCATTCTCCATTTTCTCCATACTGTGTACTCCGCCATTACTGCTCAGCTCAGGCAATTACTAAAACACAGGACAGGACAGGACATCACCGGTTTTAGCAACAACTGCGGGGAGGCCACTGCCTGAGTGATAATATGTCACGTCATGTCACGTTCCGTCCCGGGTTTTAGCAACAACCCTCGGCTCGCACTCCGGGAGAACTGGTGCCACTGAACTTACTTTCCTTTTCTTGTAGTTTTCTTTCATTGTTGGTACTGCACCCTCTTTCAATATGGGCTTATAGCCAACACTCCTTAACAGATCAGAGGTCTTGTCCAAGTCTTCAGTAAAATGTGCAGAGCAGAGGAGAGACCACGTTGTAGGCGCCCAATGTGCCCATGAACTTCTCGCAAAACGCGTCCAAATCTTTGCAGTTTGAACATTCTTGGGCCATGAATGCAACATAAATCCACCTTCTGTCGTGTTGCTGCACCGGCCAGCAACACATCTACATGACATGGCAATAAATTAGCTCAAAATGGAGGATCGCAGTTGCAGTCAGCTCTGTGTTTTAGTAGAGCGGAAATGGCGATGAGACCGATAGCCTTCCCGCTGTGACGTCACAGATGTCAAGGTCATTTACTCAGCCCACTACCTATATGAATTACTTTAATCATAAAAATTACTATATTAGATTTATTGTTAACACTTAAAACTATTCCTATGCCATTCTTGAGGTCTCAAGGCATTTATAAACAAAAAGTGAGGTCATGGTTCTGCGTATCTGCTTTAAGTCTGTGCTTGAGTCTTATAGAATGTGTGATAAATAAAGACTTCGTCTTCTAAGAGGTGCATGGAAAATGAAAAGTGAAAGGTGGAGAAATAGCATTGTTGTTTACTGTATTTAATGTATCTTACTTGTCATTTAATTACTTGTGGGGTTTGTTTGTTTGTTTGTTTGTGGGTGGGCTTTACTTTTGCCACCACTCATAACCAGACAGTGTCCTGAGACAGATGGACTTATCTATCATTAGGTGGCTCTTAGATTAAAGAAGCATACCAAAAGCATACCATGCTGTGTTTTATGTGATTTCAAATATACTACTGGGTTATTTCGAATTTACTATTCCACACGCTGTAGGGTGTAGCCTACTGATGAGGGCAGCTGCTAATGTCTGTGATAATAATTAGAGAAATATGATCTCTCTCTCTCTCTCTCTCTCTCTCTCTCTCTCTCTCCCTTTTTTCCTGTCTCAGGTGAGGCTACAATTCTGTGCTGTGCTGGCAGGCAGTGTGCTGTATTTGGCAAGCTTGGATGGCCGGCCAGCTCCCAGCGCTCAGATAACACATGGCTCCGGAACGTTCCACAGCCGGGCGCCTGCTTTGTTGGGGTTATAATGATTGTGGGGCTGATGGGCCAAAAACACAGAAGCCCCAGTGAGAGAAGGCCACAGTGAGATGGAGCCTGTGTAGAGGTGCCCTCTCACCTTACCCAAGCCGGAGTGTCCCTGCTCTCATACACTGATCTGATGGCTGAGCACAACCATGGAGAGGTATGTAGCAACAAAGCAGCCATGGGCAAGTAAAATGAAATGGTTCATGAAGATGTAGAGATTGTCTGGGTCTTTTTTACATTTAATCAACACTATCTTCAGTGGCTTGTTTGCCTGGTATTTTGTGCCAGCTTCTGGGAAGAAATCTCCATTGTTCACATTTCTCAAACATGCTCTTAATGATCTTTATGAAAGAGTAATTAACAGCCTGCCATGTTGTTTAGTATGGTAACAACAGAAGTTTTATTTTTTAATGACCAGTGAGCGCCCCCTTGTGGATGTGAACCCAGACTTTCACATAGTCTATAAAAATAAGCTACTCACTGTGGGTGAATAATTCATATATTAAGTGGTATTTTTTTAATTAATCTTACCTCTCATTCCAAAAATAAATGATCCTCCCAAATGGGATGGCGTTTTATTTGAAGAGAAAAGAATGCTTTCACTGTAGAACTCCTTAAATATTTGGAAAACCTACTTTGCCCTAGACTTGGCTTAAGCTTTCCTCCTCTCATTTCTTGTTTAAATATTTATCTGTCATCCAGCAGTGTGCAAGTGTGAGCAGCTCTGCAAATTAATTTCAACACACTCCTAAAGCCTGACTGTCAATCCCTTGAAAGTAATGGCTCAATATGCACCTCTCTGCCTTTTCCTCTTATGACTAATGATGGGAGTAGCTATAGCACATGACTAGGACTCATGCTCTGACTAACCACTTCAAAACCATACTCAGCTCCAAGGCTGTCAAGAAACTGGGAAACAGATATACTGTAGTATGGATTGAATGATCCAGATGATGAGGAAACAGTCAAGGCTGGAGTTGAGTCGTGCACTCAGAAAGGGTCTGTATACACTGCCACCCAGGGTTCAGCTGGAGATTAAATCAGGTTGGACACAGCTCGCAAAAGATTCTGCAAAAACAAACTTTAGTGGGCCCGTGTTTGCTCAGGCTTGTGCAGCTCCCTCTCTACCTCACCCCCCTGACCTGTTTCCTACAATTCAAATGCACTTATTCGGCTGCTTCTATTTCTAAAAGCAGTTGCGTATTTTTATGAGGAGGTTCATTAGAAAAGGATTATTTACATTCTATGGTAGGGTGTGTGTGTGTGTGTGTGTGTGATTGATCAGAAGCAGGTTTCACTTGTTAAGAAACCACATTAAGTTGAACGTGTGTGTGTGTGTGTGTGTGTGTGTGTGTGTGTGTGTGTGCAGTCTAGTCACTTTTATGAAGGCTTGAACACAGTTATATGTACTCTTTCAAATGTTCTGTATTGGGTGTTGATAGATGTGAAAAAATCATGTGTTTTTCTCAGCGATAGCTGATCTGTCTGGGCTGCTGCCAAACTACGCAGCATAAATAAAGACGTCCTTCAGATCACACTATCGGTACAGGCCCAGAAAGCAAGTGAAGAAGGAGTTCATTCCTGTCTAAATTTGGGGTCAGGCCAAACCATGCAAAATAAATATAACTCTTGACCAGTCCATCTCCATAACATAAGAAACTCTAACAGAGCTTAAATAAGTCTATCCCAAGAACAGAGTTTATAACATCGGAACTTAATTAAAATGTTTGGAAACGGAATACAATACGCCAAGATTTTCAACATCCCCTAAGTGTAACAGCTTACTTTTTATCCAAACTTTGAGTATCCCTACAAGGCATTTAATCACTGCAGTGTAAAATGAATATCATGAGAAGTAATGGTTATTATAACTTGTGCATGCTGAACTGAGTTCTATCACATGACAACAAAGTGGGCCACAAATGTAGCCTGTCTTTACTTGGGCATTAAAATGAACAATTCATGTTTTCATTACCCTTACAATGCAGGGATTTGGATAAATAAAGAATAAAACTTGTTGGTGCATGCTGTTAGAGGAAAATAATCAACAATAGGGTGGCATGATGCAATCTGATGTGAAAAGATGTAAAAGAGTTATTGTTACAACCACAAAGCTGATTATTTTCCAATAACAGCATGTCCTGAAGTGTTTATCATATACTACAGCAATTTTCCTACATTGAGGGGCTTTTTTTTGTTTATTAAAGAATGACAAATCAGACTTTTTATCCACTTATATAGAAACAATCTAGTTCATGTTATTACTTCCATTATAACAGCCATAAACATTCCTTCACCAGCCTCTTGTTTTAAAAATTAATACAGACAAAAAAAGCAGCTTGGCAAGTTACCAAGAAACTGCAAAGCCCTCCATCCTGATGACCTTCCATGCCAGAAAACTTGAAGTTCCAGCTTTATTTCTGACTGTTACACTTTTTTGGAGCCACTTTCCAAAAATCCTAAATACAGTGGTGCTTGAAAGTTTGTGAACCCTTTAGAATTTTCTATATTTCTGCATAAATATGACCTAAAACATCATCAGATTTTCACACAAGTCCTAAAAGTAGATAAAGAGAACCCAGTTAAACAAATGAGACAAAAATATTATACTTGGTCATTTATTTATTGAGGAAAATGATCCAATATTACATATCTGTGAGTGGCAAAATGTGAACCTTTGCTTTCAGTATCTGGTGTGACCCCCTTGTGCAGCAATAACTGCAACTAAACATTTCCGGTAACTGTTGATCAGTCCTGCACACCGGCTTGGAGGAATTTTAGCCCGTTCCTCCGTACAGAACAGCTTCAGCGCTGGGATGTTGGTGGGTTTCCTCACATGAACTGCTCGTTTCAGGTCCTTCCACAACATTTCGATTGGATTAAGGTCAGGACGTTGACCTGGCCATTCCAAAACATTAACTTTATTCTTCTTTAACCATTCTTTGGTAGAATGACTTGTGTGCTTACGGTCGTTGTCTTGCTGCATGACCCACCTTCTCTTGAGATTCAGTTCATGGACATATGTCCTGACATTTTCCTTTAGAATTCGCTGGTATAATTCAGAATTAATTGCTCCATCAATGATGGCAAGCCGTCCTGGCCCAGATGCAGCAAAACAGGCCCAAACCATGACACTACCACCACCATGTTTCACAGATGGGATAAGGTTCTTATGCTGGAATGCAGTGTTTTCCTTTCTCCAAACATAACGCTTCTCATTTAAACCAAAAAGTTCTATTTTGGTCTCATCCAAACAGTTTTCCAATAGCCTTCTGGCTTGTCCATGTGATCTTTAGCAAACTGCAGATGAGCAGCAATGTTCTTTTAGGAGAGCAGTGGCTTTCTCCTTGCAACCCTGCCATGCACACCATTGTTATTTAGTGTTCTCCTGATGGTGGACTCATGAACATTAACATTAACCAATGTGAGAGAGGTCTTCAGTTGCTTAGAAGTTACCCTGGGGTCCTTTGTGACCTCACTGACTATTACACCCCTTGCTCTTGGAGTGATCTTTGTTGGACGGCCACTCCTGGGGAGGGTAACAATGGACTTGAATTTCCTCCATTTGTACACAATCTGTCTGACTGTGGATTGGTGGAGTCCAAACTCTTTAGAGATGGTTTTCTAACCTTTTCCAGCCTGATGAGCATCAACAACACTTTTTCTGAGGTCCTCAGAAATCTCCTTTGTTCGTGCCGTGACTTATGCTGTGTTCACACCGGTACAATACAATAGTGGTATAACTGTATCGATAAAAAGTATACCGGTACAGTTTAGTGCATCTGTCCACACTAGCGAGAAATGTTTGCGGTTTTCTTTCACGGTAGTTGAAATGCGCATGCGCGAAATGTTTCCGTGGTTACCGAGTAACTTCCTTCCGAGAATATGGCGGATGAAACAACGTGTGTGTGCTTTTTGTTGTCAATGTACAGTCTGTATTTCTGGTGGTCATTTATTCAGTCGAATCGTATAAAATGCGCGAGGCAGTTGAGAAAGAAACAAAGAAAACGAATCTCCGTTCTTCACTATTTTATTCAGCGAAGACATCGATTGAGGTGTGTGACTTTGCGCATGCGCATTATATTTGTATCGATACAGAACCGCTTCATCTGTCCACACTACAGCGAAGCGCTACAGTACCAATACTGTACCGGTACAAAACCCATACATTTTTGGGTTTCATACCGATACAGTTATTGAGGTATTTCACTCACGTGACCAAGTCATGTGATGCTGCCATTTTGGACGGCACGGCTCGAATCAGTTTGAATGCGAGGAAGGCGACAAACGAAAAACATAAAAGAAAAAAGAGCGAGATACAGAAAACACCTTCACTATCCAGCGACGTAGGGCATTTACAGGGCGAGCAGAGGGAGAGGTATTTGCAAAAATTGAGGTTAGCAGGCTTAGAGAACGACGTTTACCTGCTTCCACCAGGATTGTTCACTGACGTACGGAAGTACACGAAGCCCTCGTCTTTACCTGACTTCGGCCCACATGATCTGTATACCTATGTCGTTAAAAACCCATCGCCATACACAGGTATTGATCTGAAAGCGTATAAGAGTTTGGATGCCTACAAATATTTTGTGTCAGGCTGGGTAACATGCCTACATCAGCGGGTCGTCCCTGGAGCCGGTGGTCGCCATCTGATTACAGCTAAGGTTTGTTCACATTTTCATTTACTTTCGGTCCTCAGGATAAACAAAATGTTATTAAATGTCATTGAAATAACTTCTTAGTCTGTTGAGACATGGCCCATTATAAATTTGCTGTTACCAGGCAATGACCAAGAACTGTATTATTAGGGTTGGTGTAGTTGTAGCAGTGTATTAGCAACTAGCTGTTAGCACTAGCTAATGTCAACAACATCGTAGCTAGTATGTTACTGTAGCAATATTTACGTTCAGTCATTTGGATGACTGTTAAAACCTTTCAGTCTCAAGTTTTTCCTTTACTGGATTTACTAGTTTACTGAGCTAGCGCGCTCGGCCAAGCCGGGAGCCATCGCGCGCTCGGCGGCCGAGCCGGGAACCATCGCGCGCTCGGCGGCCGAGCCGGGAGCCATCGCGCGCTAGCTCAGTAAACTAGTAAATCCAGTAAAGGAAAAACTTGAGACTGAAAGGTTTTAACAGTCATCCAAATGACTGAACGTAAATATTGCTACAGTAACATACCAGCTACTGTTGTTGACATTAGCTAGCTTGCCGTCCAAAATGGTGGACACCGGGGCGTCACGTGACCCTGTGACGTCAGGTGAAATACCTCAATACCGCTACAGTACCGGTATAGTTGCTAGTGTGGACAGGTGTTGCGGTACGAAAGTAGTATCGTAGCGGTACAAAATCCCTAGTGTGTACAGGGTATTAGACTTAGACTTAGAAAACTTTAATGTCCCCTTCCATGATACACTTCCACAAACGTATGTTGTGAAGATCAGACTTTGATAGATCCCTGTTCTTTAAATAAAACAGGGTGCCCACTCACACCTGATTGTCATCCCATTGATTGAAAACACCTGACTCTAATTTCACCTTCAAATTAACTGCTAATCCTAGAGGTTCACATACTTTTGCCACTCACAGATATGTAATATTGGATCATTTTCCTCAATAAATAAATGACCAAGTATAATATTTTTGTCTCATTTGTTTAACTGGGTTCTCTTTATCTACTTTTAGGACTTGTGTGAAAATCTAATGATGTTTTAGGTCATATTTAGGCAGAAATATAGAAAATTCTAAAGGGTTCACAAACTTTCAAGCACCACTGTAGGCATCTCCTCAGAGTAAACTACTGCTACAGCTAAGTTGTTATAGAAATTTAATCGTCTGACTAGTCAGCTGTCAGCAGCACCATGGTATAAAACATCATTCACAAATAAACTATTTGATTCATGTCATCTACTGCACAAAGTTTTGTCAATTGTCTCCCAGAGTTATTAACTTTGGCTGGGTCACTGTCAGACCCCACTGAATCTGATCAGGCAACTGAATGCTTAGAGTCAACTTTCCGCTATACTTTAGATAATGTAGCTCCACTTACACTACCGTTCAAAAGTTTGGGGTCACCCAGACAATTTTGTGTTTTCCATGAAAAGTCACACTTTTATTTACCACCATAAGTTGTAAAATGAATAGAAAATATAGTCAAGACATTTTTCTGGCCATTTTGAGCATTTAATCGACCCCACAAATGTGATGCTCTAGAAACTCAGGCCCTGTCCACACGGCAACGGATTCAGGTGAATCCGATACAATTGTTTATTGTTTTGGCCTGGTGTCCACACGGCACCGGCGTTTTGGGTGCCCAAAACGCAATCTTTTGAGAACGGGTTCCAGAGTGGAAAGATCTGGCAACGTTGCTGTTGCGAAGTCGTCTGGATGAGTAGAACGGATTTGTTTACGATGACGTCACAACCACATGACTGTGAGTGCTTCACGCCGGGTAGAAGTGTCACGAACTCGATGCGAGTTGTCAATAAATCCTATAACTTGGTTCATGAAACGCACTTACAAAATCTTTTCACTGTGAATATTTATTGTGTAATGGTGCAAAGTGAGAGAGAGAGAGAGAGAGAGAGAGAGAGAGAGAGAGAGAGAATAGCCCTTAGGGCAGAGTCAATCCCGCCAGCAAAAATAGGGGAAAAAAGGAGCGATCTCACCTCTTCAGATGTTGGTTTAAGTCCTACAATACATTCCTCAAAAAGGGCGTAGAAGAACAAATTAATCCATCAACGTGTAGCATTCAATTTATTCCGGACCATTAAAGATGCCGCCTTCCGCGTAGAATCATACGTCATCCTCGCCGCCATATTGGATGGGTCAAAGCGGAGAATAAAGATGCCTCATTCATGTGCTGCATTTAACTGTACCAACAGGTTTACCATCCAAACGAGATCACATGGGATTACCTTTCACAGGTGAGACTGGAAAAATACTTTTCATTGTATTTGGTCATTATAATGTAATTTTACGAACAGATTTTTCTGACTTTGTGGCTAATATGAAGTCTCGCGCATAATAGTTTATGCGCATGTGTCCTTACTTCTTCTATTGTTCTGGTGTCTCCAAAGGGACCGTCTTACAGCGCCCCTAGAGGTGTGGCATGTGTATTGCACCGTTTTCAGCAAGCGTTGCGTTGCCATATGGACCTGATATTTTACTGATCATTGCCCATTTGGACGCGATATTTTTTTAAATAACATCTCGTTACTGTTGTCGTGTGGATGTAGCCTCAATCTGCTTAAAGGAAGGTCAGTTTTATAGCTTCTCTAAAGAGCTAAACTGTTTTCAGCTGTGCTAACATGATTGTACAAGGGTTTTCTAATCATCCATTAGCCTTCTGAGGCAATGAGCAAACACATTGTACCATTAGAACACTGGAGTGATAGTTGCTGGAAATGGGCCTCTATACAGCTATGTAGATATTGCACCAAAAACCAGACATTTGCAGCTGGAATAGTCATTTACCACATTAGCAATGTATAGAGTGTATTTCTGATTAGTTTAAAGTGATCTTCATTGAAAAGAACAGTGCTTTTCTTTCAAAAATAAGGAAATTTCAAAGTGACCCCAAACTTTTGAACGGTAGTGTAAAAGAAAAAAAACTAGCACCCTCATATAATTATTACACATGCACCTTAAAACAGACCACTCGAAAATTAGAATGTAAATGGCATCAAACACAATTGGTACTATTGAGTTTAGCACGGAACGAGAGCCTCTTGAAGTATAGAAAAGCTCTTAGGCTACGTTTACATTACGTCGAATCAGCGGATCATCAGATTAATGTTCTTAAAATGATTCGCGTTTACACTAAAACCGTTAGCCGTGCACATAGCGACGCCAATACGCAGATACGCTCGGCTCCGCAGGCATCCTGCGCTCCAAATCACTCCGCCCTGAACAGCGAGTGCCCTCTGAAGGGTGCGCACTCCGGCCCTGCGCAGCTCACACAGCGCGCAAGTGAAGTGCAGAAGCCACGATTCGGGACTGAGCCGCTGTGTGTGTGATCCCAGCGCATATCACTTACTACTTGCAAGTGGAAGGATGGCAAGCCTAAAGACAATCATAACTACACAATGGGCAGTATTTGCATCAGTATTTGCAGTATTTTCATACTTTTATACTCTTTAATGAAAGGTGATACAAGGCGGAAGTCCGCGCCGGTTTTCAGCAGTCGCGTCACATGACCAACGCCAGCGAATCAGGAAGGTGGATGTCACAGTGACGTTGTCCAATGAGACGCCAGCTAGAGCTCAGCACAGCGTATTCGCGTATTCTCAATGTTTACACAGCACCGGAGCTGATACGATCTAGATTGAATACGTGGACGCTGGCGGATTCCCGTTTCCTGGCTTTTCCAGGGGGTTTAATGTAAACGGACAGTGCCTCCGCGAAGAAAACGAGATAGATACGGTCTAATGTAAACGTAGCCTTAGTGCTGCTAGATCAACACATCTCTCCACCCTAATCCCCCATCCATTTTGGCATATCACTACAGTGACGTGGCCACTCTGACGGCTTCAGCCATCAAAGTGTCTCAGGAACATTACAGTAGTGGTTTCCCATTGCCTTCTATTGGAACAAACATTCACACTCCCATTCACACCTATGGACAATTTAGAGCCACCAATTAGCCTAATCTGCATGTCTTTGGACTGCTCCACCCTCATAGAGGATAACAAAAATAATCCTTGATTCTTATTTCATACTGTAGCCAAATTAACTCGAGATAAGACCACCACACAGTGTGGAAAATAAGGAATTTTAAGTGGACTGTCACAGGACAGACAAATCTGAAATGTTGTCTGTCTGTCCGAATTTCAGCCTGTCCGAATGATTGGCCAAATGCCCAGAACAATGTGGCCGGGGGTCCGGGGCCCGGAAGCTGAAGGGCTTTAGATGCCTGGAGATGGCTTCTCAGCTATTTCCAGGCACATTTTTGTGATCTTCAAAGGCCAAATTACACTCGACATTAGAAGAAGAAGAAGAAGAAGATGTCAGAAGATTCAAGAAAAACATGCTTAAAGTTATACCCAAAAAAACAGTCGTGCACACAGATCAGTTCCATGTCTAGAAAAAAGTATGGGGGACGGCAAGGATGTTCCAGTTGGTTGTAATTTACTCACACTCATATATAGGTACTATAATAACACCCATGAAACATTATGTCAACAATGACTATTTTTTTATACTATGTTTATAATAAGTCGATAAGAAATTTAGTATTTAACAATACAACTATTCTTACATAATGGAGTTAAAAATTTTGAGTACGATATTCCAAGTAACTTTGTAACAAAATTACTTTTAAAATGACTCAGAACTAGACATGGTAATATCATTTGGTATTCAGGCTAAAATCTGCTGGACTAGAACTTAGAAAATAGAAGAAAATAAAACTCTATAAATCTACATCTTACAAAGCATATGACTATGTCATTCTTATTAACCCCGCCGACAGTAGTCGGAGGGGTTATTATTTTCACCTGCGTCAGTCTGTGTGTGTGTGTGTATCTGTCTGTCTGTCTGTCTGTCTGCAAGATATCTCAAGAACCAATGGATCGATTTGGACCAAATTTTGTACATGTGTTGCCAATCACCCAGGAAGGAAACCATTAAATTTTGGAGGTCAAAGGTCATGGCAGAACTTCGAAATTTTCGCCCAATGTATTTTAATAGGGAAAAGGCGGGGTTTGCACTCGTTAGAGTGTCCCTGTCTAGTTATGAATAAAAAATGCACATAATAATAACAACATAACTATTGATTGGCAGTTTGGCATTTAATACTGTACTGCAAAGTTTCATGTAAACTGAATTCTTAATCAACTGGATTAATCAGATACTGTCAACCCAAAAACACTAGTTCAGCTGCATCGTGCAATAAAAACAACAGTGAATACTGAATGTATTATTATTGTCTTATTTATACCCTGTCCACACTAGGGATTTTGTACCGATACGATACTACTTTCGTACCGCAACACCTGTCCACACTAGCAACTATACCGGCACTGTAGCGGTATAACTGTATCGGTACGAAACCCACAAATGTATGGGTTTCGTACCGGTACAGTATCGGTACTGTAGCGCTTCGCTGTAGTGTGGACAGATGAAGCGGTTCTGTATCGATACAAATATAATGCGCATGCGCAAAGTCACACACCTCAATCGATGTCTTCGCTGAATAAAATAGTGAAGAACGGAGATTCGTTTTCTTTGTTTCTTTCTCAACTGCCTCGCGCGTTTTATATGATTCGACTGAATAAATGACCACCAGAAATACAGACTGTACACTGACAACAAAAAGCACACACACGTTGTTTCATCCGCCATATTCTCGGAAGGAAGTTACTCGATAACCACGGAAACATTTCGCGCATGCGCATTTCAACTACCGTGAAAGAAAACCGCAAACATTTCTCGCTAGTGTGGACAGATGCACTAAACTGTACCGGTATACTTTGTGTCGATACAGTTATACCACTATCATACCGGTATATATGTGAACACAGCATTAGTGTGCCACTCATGGAGAGGGAGGTGCCTGCAAATTTTGACAGGGCGCGGACCTTCGGTGGCCAAGTTATGAATTTTTAAATCCCCACATGCGAGCGGCTGGAGCAAGGGCTCGGGCTAAAGCTTTCTGCGATCCATGCTCGCTCCTGACGTTGGATCAGGCTGAACCTGGCTTGTTTGAAAGGGCTTGTGGAGAGGGATGTACCTGTAAAATTTGGTGGGGGCTAGGACCATTGGTGGCCAAGTTATGAAATTTTAAAATTGCGTCCGCGGGGGCCCCTGTTTCACAGGCCGTGTTATAACATAATGTATTCGCCCAGTGTAACATTTGGAAGAAAATTAGAAGTAGATTAGACCCATCCTTACCATTTTTCATGGGCCATCCAGTTTGATGCTTTTGAAATACAGACGGACACATTTGAATTATTTTTTAATTGGCCATCCGGTGCAATGATTTTGAAATACAGACAGCCAGATGTGAAAATTATCGGTCATTGTCCGCCGGTCCGGGCTTATTTCCCACATTGACCACAGAAACCTGCATACCTTCAATATGTAGTAGCAACAACTTCATGAATTTCTTCAATGGCAAAATTAAAAATATCAGGCAAAAAATTTAAACTATTAAAAAGGCAGACAATTTAATAAGATACCAGCATAACTGCATCAGATCAGCAATTAGAATGTTTTACTCCCCTTAGAGAAATCAAACTAATTTCACTAATTTCCTCATCAAAATCTTCAACTTGTGTATTAGATCCCTTACCTACATGACTTTTCAAACAGATGATACCAGAAGCAATCGAACCTCATCTCATCTCATTATCTCTAGCCGCTTTATCCTGTTCTACAGGGTCGCAGGCAAGCTGGAGCCTATCCCAGCTGACTACGGGCGAAAGGTGGGGTACACCCTGGACAAGTCGCCAGGTCATCACAGGGCTGACACATAGACACAGACAATCATTCACACTCACATTCACACCTACAGTCAATTTAGAGTCACCAGTTAACCTAACCTGCATGTCTTTGGACTGTGGGGGAAACCGGAGCACCCGGAGGAAACCCACGCAGACACGGGGAGAACATGCAAACTCCGCACAGAAAGGCCCTCGCCGGCCCCGGGGCTCGAACCCGGATCTTCTTGCTGTGAGGCGACAGTGCTAACCACTACACCACCCTGCTGCCCAATTGAACCTCTTCTAAAAAATAATTAGCTCTTCCCTTAGGACTGGCTATGTACCTAAATCTTTTAAACCAGCAGTAATCAGACCCTTGATTAAAAAACCTGACCTTTATCCCTATCAGCCATCCAACAATAGGCCAGTATCAACCTTCCCTTTCATCTCTAAGAGCCTAGAAAAAAGCTGTGGCAGAGCAGTTATGCTCACATCTACATAGGAAGAGCATCTATGACATGTTTTAATCAGGATATATACCTCATCATAGCACAAAGACAGCACTGGTTAAAGTAGTAAATGACCTACTACTAGCCTCTGATCAGGGATGCCTCCTTGCTCATGTTGTTTGACCTTAGTGCAGCCTTTGACACCACTTATCATACCATTCACTTTGATAGACTAGAAAATGTTGTTGGAGTTAAGGGAACAGCCCTCTCCTAGCTCAGATCATTCTTAGGCTACATCCACACGACAACGGCAACGAGATGTTATTTAAAAAAATATCGCGTCCAAATGGGCAACGATCAGTAAAATATCAGGTCCATATGGCAACGCAACGCTTGCTGAAAACGGTGCAATACACATGCCACACCTCTAGGGGCACTGTAAGACGGTCCCTTCGGAGACACCAGAACAATAGAAGAAGTAAGGACGCATGCGCATAAACTATTATGCACGAGACTTCATATTAGCCACAAAGTCAGGAAAATCTGTTCGTAAAATTACGTTATAATGACCAAATACAATGAAAAGTATTTTTCCAGTCTCACCTGTGAAAGGTAATCCCATGTGATCTCGTTTGGACGGTAAACCTGTTGGTACAGTTAAACGCAGCACATGAATGAGGCATCTTTATTCTCCGCTTTGACCTATCCAATATGGCGGCGAGGATGACGTATGATTCTACGCGGAAGGCGGCGTCTTTAATGGTCCGGAATAAATTGAATGCTTCACGTTGATGGATTAATTTGTTGTTCTACGCCGTTTTTGAGGACTGTATTGTAGGACTTAAACCAACATCTGAAGAGGTGAGATCGCTCCTTTTTTTCCCTATTTTTGCTGGCGGGATTGACTCTGCCCTAAGGGCTATTTTCTCTCTCTCTCTCTCTCTCTCACTTTGCACCATTACACAATAAATATTCACAGTGAAAATATTTTGTAAGCGCGTTTCATGAACCAAGTTATAGGATTTGTTGACAACTCGCATCGAGTTCGTTACACTTCTACCCGGCGTGAAGCACTGACAGTCATGTGGTTGTGACGTCATCGTAAACAAATCCGTTCTACTCATCCAGACGACTTCGCAACGGCAACGTTGCCAGATCTTTCCACTCTGGAACCCGTTCTCAAAAGATTGCGTTTTGGGGCACCCAAAATGCCGGTGCCATGTGGACGCCAGGCCTAAACGATAAACAATTGTATCGGATTCACCTGAATCCGTTGCCGTGTGGACAGGGCCTCAGTTTGTTGAGATAAATGGTGGCTTGTCTATGTATACTAAGGTAAAGTTTGGTCTTCCACAGTCCCACTGCTTTTTTTCTTTATATATGCTACCTCTGGGTAATATCATGCGTAAGCATGGTATTATTTTCCACTGTGATGCTGATAACACACATTTGTATTTTTCAGTAAAGCCAAATGACAGACACCAGCTTAATAAAATTGAGGAATGTTTAAAAGACATTCAACACTGGATGCTTATTAACTTCCTTCTACTTAATTCTGACAAGACAGAAGTACTGGTACTAGGACCACATGGAGCTAGACGTTTTCTGATTGCATAATGACTCTGGATGTCCTTTCTGTTTTTTTCATGTTCAGCAGTAAAAGACCTTGGTGTGATCATTGACTCCGGTCTTTCATTTGAAACTCATGTAGACATTATACAACCCCAATTCCAAAAAAGTTGGGACAAAGTACAAATTGTAAATAAAAACGGAATGCAATAATTTACAAATCTCAAAAACTGATTGTGGCGGGGGGGCGTGGTCAAGCGTCGGTCTGTGACCGGAGGGCGGAGTCAGGGAAGGTAAGTGGCAGAATCACTACACCTGAGGTGAATTAACCTGTTTGTGTGTCTTCCCAGGAGCCACGCGCTATTTCAGGAAGAGAGCGAGAGCAGAGCGGGCTCTCTCTCCCCAACCAGATGACTTATGTGTGTGTGTATGCGTGTGGCTGGGAGAGTGTGTTTGCGACTGAAAAGTGCAAATAAAAAGAGTTAGTGAGAACTCAGTACTGGCCTGCCGTGCTTCTGTGCTCCACCCACCTAAACACTTGCTACAGTGGTGCCGAAACCCGGGACGGAGCACAGGAGAAAACAGCCCCATGGAGTCCTCCCCCTTCAAGGACCTGGTCCATGCCCTCGCCACGGCCCAACAGAGCCAGCACCAGGCGCTGGTCCCGCTCCAGGAAGAACAGGAGCGGAGGTTCGAGGCCCTGGTGCTGGCGCAGCAGGAAGATCGCCGGGTGTTCCGGCACCTACTTGCGTCGGCGGGGTCCACCACCTCCACTGCCGCGGGCCCTTCCCACCTCACCCTGACGAAGATGGGCCTGCACGACAACCCCGAGGCCTTCCTCATTCTCTTTGAGCAGGCAGCAGAGGCGTGGGGTTGGCCGGTGGAACAGCGCGCGGCGCGCCTCCTCCCCCTCCTCACGGGCGAGGCGCAGCTGGCCACGCTACAGCTCCCCGCTGACAGCCGGCTGGTCTGCGCGGACCTCCGTAGGGCCGTCCTCCAGCGCGTGGGTCACACTCCGGAGCAGCAGCGGCAGCGCTTCCGCGCGCTGCGCCTGAAGGAGGTCAGCCGGCCGTTCGTGTTTGGCCAGCAACTCCGGGATGCCTGCCGCCGGTGGCTGAGGGCCGACAACCGCGACGCCGAGGAGATCATCGATCTGGTGGCGCTGGAGCAGTTCGTCGCTTGACTTCCAGAGGGAACCAGTTCATCCAGTTCGTCGCTGGATTAGGCCATTGAGCTGGCGGAGGACCATATGGCGGCCGTTCCAACGGCAGGACAGCGTGTCTCCCCTTCTCCCCTCCCCTCTCTTTCTCTCTCTCCTTCTGTTCCTCTCCCTCACCCCATTCCCCCACCGCGGAGGCGGGGGCCGGCTCCACCCCAGCCAGCTCCCCACACCCGCGGTGTCCTATCTTCTCCTACTTCCGTGTCTGTGTGTAACGGCCAAAGTAGAGTTCATATAGATGTGAATTACAATTTATGTTACATGGTATATATAATTTCATTTGAGTGTGTAATTTCATATAAGTAGTTTATGTCATGATTAAGATGATGAATAATATGTGACAAGGTTAAAAGAATTAGAATCAGAATTCATATGTTAAGAATTAGAACTGTCTCACGCTTCTTAAGAATTCATATGTGAAGAATTAGAACAAGAATTAGAACTGTCTCACACTTCTCAAGAATTAGAATTAGAAGTCATTCAGCTATATAAGAACGGTCTCGCGCTTCTCAGGGTAGATCTCGAGAAGCCGTGGAAGCGAACAGTTTTTCTTACCTGACACTCTGACTCACCGACTCTCTGTATCTTAGAACCTTTGTAATTGTTAAACGAGGATTAAAGTTCAACTTTCAAGACGTTTCAAGTGGATTTATTGCAAGGCACACGGACACGGAGAGTGGAAACAGTTACTTTGGGACAGAGACTTTGTCAGCGTAAGCTATAGCACTTTTCTCAAGGTCTCACTACGAACGAGCCTCTACATTAGTAAGAAAAACTCGCTTGACATCGGACTACAAAACGCTGGAGAGGTTCGCTGAAACTGGAAAGAAGATTCATCGAGGGATTTACCGAGGGACTTCTGAACTTTCGCGATCGCGCGCTACACTCGTGGCTGGTGATTGACAAGTGGACGTGGCTGCAACGTGACTGTCGCAAGTGGAATCGGAACGAAAAACCGGACCGACGTTCAAAGCAACCATGACGGATGAAGAAGAAAAGACGGTAAGCCTTCCGAGGGAAAAACGTCAGCGTAAACCAACACAACGGTCATTGGAAAATAGTCTGCAGACAAGAATTGACTCCAGAAGAGCAAAGCTAAAGAAACTGACTGAGAAAAAAAATGAATTGCGTGAGTTAATGTATGATGATGCAAACGTGGAAAATATAACAAAGGAATTGTTAACCGAGTATGAAGAGCTGATAGAAGAATTCAGTAAGATAAATGCTGATGTCAAAGACCTGTACAGTCAACTTGGATACATAGAGAATATGAATACAGATCAAAGTGATTGGTTTCAGCCAAGATATGATAAGCAATGCAATTTTGTGCAAGAGGTTAGATCATGGATACAGGATGCAACGCATCGCATAGAAGAGTCTGAAAGAGTGAACAATGAGGTAAATCCTGAAGATAGCATTTCAGTTACATCCAGAAAGAGTAAAAAGACCAAGTCTGTCTCTTCTGCTTCTGTAGCATCATCGGTTCGCTCTGAGCGCTTAAAAGTTGAAATGGAGAAAGCCGCTTTGTTAACCGAGACAGCTGTGTTGAAACAGAAAAGGGCTTTGGAAAAGCAGGAGCTACGGCTCAAAGCTGAAAAGGAAGAGCAGGAGCTACGGCTCAAAGCTGAAAAGGAAGAGCAGGAGCTACGGCTCAAAGCTGAAAAGGAAGAGTTGGAGTTACAAGCAAAGCTCGCTGCATCGAATGCAAGATTAGCTGTGTTAAGAAAATATGGAGGCTCAGATGTGTCAAGCGGCTCTAAAGGCAGTAGGGTGGATTCACTGAGGGCTACTCGGAGACAACATGTCAGCTGCAATAGGAGCAGTGGGGCTAGTAATGTATCTCAGCATAGCCATAGTAGTGGAATAGCTGCCGATGCAACGCCTGTTGTGCGACAAGAGCCTGTTACTTCAAAGGGCAATTCTGCAAACACAGACAACCTGGCTTCTGTCATGCAACGCCAAAATGAGATAACTGAGAGTCTAATAAAGCAACAAAAGCTATCTACATTGCCTTCGCCGAATATTCCAGTTTTTAAAGGAGATCCAATGGAATACCATCTATTCATGAGAGCTTTCGAGCATCGCATAGAAAGCAAGACTGAAAACAGCAAAGATCGGCTTTATTATTTGGAACAGCACACATGTGGTCAGCCTAATGACTTAGTGCGCAGCTGTCTTCATATGGATCCTGAACGGGGCTACCCTCAAGCCAAGAAATTATTAAAGGAGCGCTTTGGTGACAAATATAAGATCTCGATGGCATACCTGGACAAGGCTTTAAATTGGCCTACTATCAAGTCGGACGACGCTAAGGCACTTGAAGCATATGCTCTGTTTCTGATCAACTGTAATAATGCAATGTCGGATCTAGAGTACTTGGATGAGATGGAGAATGCTGCAAACATGCGCACAGTTATCTCCAAGCTCCCATACAGGCTGAGGGAGAAATTCAGGAGTGTCGCCATTGACATTCAGAAGAAAGATCGGCGAACAAAGTTCCAAGACGTGGTGTCATTTGTAACCAAACAGGCTGAAATGGCAGCACACCCTGTGTTTGGTGAAATCTCAGGTCAAACAAAGCGCCAACCTGAAAAACCAGCTGGCAAGAAAACCATCATAACGCTAGCCACTGAAGCTAAAGAGCAGAGGGTAGTGAAAGATGTTGCTGGTGCCGAGAACAAGAAAGCTAAAGAGAAGAAACCAAACATGAACATGGCTTTCGTGAAACCGTGCATCTTCTGTCAGGGAGAGCATACCATGGAACAGTGCAAGAAACTTCAAAAAAAGCTGCACAAAGAAAAATTGGAATTCCTTAAGAGTAAAGGACTCTGCTACAGCTGTCTTATAGGAGGACACATGAGCAGTGCCTGTGAAGAAAAGAAGAGCTGTGAGATGTGTTCAGCTAAACACCCTACACTGTTACACATAAAGCAGAAACCTAAAGACATAACAAAAGAAGACACTTCAAGGGAGGAACCAAAAAAGGAGTCTTTACAGGAAGAACAAACTGTGGTCAGTGGATTCGTGGATGCAGGGGAAACTTGCTCTCAGATGGGGGCTGGGGGTGTAGGAACCGTCCTCGCCATTGTTCCGGTGAGAGTGAAGGCAAAGAAAGGCAACAAGGTGCTGACCTGTTATGCGTTTCTGGATCCAGGGAGCAACGCCTCCTTTTGCACTAACAAGCTAGCCAACAGCCTTAACCTGCAAGGAAAAAATGTGAACATCCTACTTACTACTATGGGAGACCAAAAGACCGTCTCGTGCAAGGTGTTGCCAGACCTAGAAGTCAGCAGTCTGGAGGGGGATGACTTTGTCGGGCTCACTGGTGTGTTTACACAAAGGGCCATACCTGCTAGTCAGGAGAATATCCCAACCCAAGAGGACGTGGATAGGTGGCCACACTTACGAGGTGTACGAATTCCATTGATCAAGGCGGATATCGATCTTCTTATTGGGACTGATGTCGCAAAGGCTTTAGAGCCAAAAGAGGTAATCTGCAGCGTGAAAGATGGACCGTATGCAGTACGTACAGTCTTGGGATGGACAGTGAACGGGCCGCTGCGTGAGAACATCGGAAGCTGGTCAAAGGACGGATACCCACAGATCCAAATTAATCGGATATCGGTGGCTCGACTTGAAGAATTGTGGACCCAGCAATTCAAATATGATTTTCCCGAGAATGCTCAAGGAGAGCAGCTTGAGATGTCAAAGGAAGATCAACTGTTTATGGACAGAGTCACTACATCCACAAAACTGGTTGACGGTCACTACTCTATCGGATTGCCATTGAAGAACAAAGATGTGAAAATGCCTAACAATAGAGCAATGACAGAGCAACGAGCACTCAACATGAAAAAGAAGCTTCAGAGAAACCAGACGTTCCGAGAGGAATACGTCAGCTTCATGAACCAGGTCATAACCAAGGGATACGCCGTCAAGGTCCCAGACGAAGAGCTTAACAGGAGTGATGGAAAGGTGTGGTTTATTCCACATCATGCTGTCTACCACCCCAAGAAGCATAAACTTCGAGTGGTATTCGACTGCGGTGCTTCATATCAGGGAACCACACTTAACGAGCAACTACTGCAAGGGCCTGACATGACAAGCAGTCTGGTTGGAGTCTTAACACGATTTCGTCAGGAGCCAATCGCAGTTATGGCAGATGTGGAGGCCATGTTCCACCAGGTCAAGGTCCCATCTGAAGACGCAGACCTTCTCAGGTTTTTATGGTGGCCTGACGGGGATATCTCAAAGGAGCTGCAGGAGTACAGAATGGAGGTACACTTGTTCGGAGCCACCTCTTCACCCAGCTGTGCGAACTATGCGCTGAGAAGATGTGCCGAGGACAACAGGAGTACTTTTGATGCAGCAGCTGTGGAGACAGTGTTGAACAATTTTTACGTCGATGATTGTCTAAAATCAGTTAACTCAGAACAGGAAGCGATCAAGCTACTCCACGACTTGACGGCCATTTGTCAAACAGGAGGCTTTAGACTGACAAAATGGACGACCAACAGTCGAAACGTGCTGTTAACCATTCCGCTTGAGGACCGAGCAACAGAAGTCAAAGATCTTGATCTCGACCAGGACTCACTCGCCATCAAGAGAGCCTTGGGAGTACAATGGTGCATCCGGTCAGATCATTTCAAGTTTCAGGTGAACATCGAGCAGAAGCCTTTTACCAGGAGAGGAATCCTGTCTACAATGAGCTCTGTCTATGATCCACTAGGAATGTTGTCACCAGTCATACTACCTGCTAGAAACATCTTGCAAGAATTGTGTAGACTAAGAACAGCCTGGGATGACACTGTGCCAGAACACCTCGCACAACAATGGACCAAGTGGACTGAAGAACTCCAACAGCTCACTGACTTTCGAGTAACACGATGCTTTAAGCCACCTGGATTTGGCAAAACTGTGCAAGCTCAACTGCATCATTTTTGTGACGCATGTGAAATAGGCTATGGTACTGTCACGTACTTAGTCCAGAAGAATAGCAGCAACCAAGTACACTGTTCATTCGTCTTGGGGAAGGCGAGGGTCGCCCCTCTGAAACCAACTACCATCCCGCGGTTGGAGCTGACGGCGGCTGCCTTAGCTGTGAAGGTGGATGTCATGCTGAAGAAAGAGCTTCAGTTGCCGCTATCAGATTCCAAGTTTTGGACAGACAGTACTGCCGTACTCAAGTACATAGCCAATGAGAACATCAGATTTAAAACATTTGTGGCAAACAGGATCGCCACAATTCTGCAAGCATCAAAGGTGCATCAATGGAGCTATGTCAACACTCAGTTGAATCCTGCCGATTATGCCTCGAGGGGTCAAAGGGTGAACGCCTTCATGAGGAATGACGTCTGGATTGCTGGTCCCAGCTTCCTCAGTAAACCAGAAAGGGAGTGGCCAGACGAACCCAATCACCTAGAAGAGCTCACGGCTGAGGACCCTGAGGTGAAGAAAGGCGTGCTGGTTAACGCTACCACAGTAGAAAGCACTGATGCAATGCAGCAGCTAATCCAATACTACTCTTCATGGGTACGTCTCAAGAAGGCTGTGGCGTGGTTCACGCAACTCAAGCGAACCCTGGTGAACCTGTCTAGGAAGAGAAAAGAGTTGAAAGGATTGTACAGGGACGAACAACAGCTGAACAAAGAGATGTTGAGCTACAAAAAGGGTCTCAAACATACGTACTTGACTGTGGATGACCTGCAAAAAGCAGAGATCGCTATTATTAGCCATTGTCAAAACGATAACTTCCAAGAGGAAATATCTGCTCTTCGGAGAAAGGACTCCATTAAGAAGAGTAGTCGAATCTTCAGACTCAGTCCGCAACTGGAAGAGGGAATCCTTCGCGTTGGAGGGAGGCTCAGTCGAGCATCCATGCCAGCAGAAGCCAAGCATCCAATGATCATCCCTAAGAACCATCACGTGGCGGACTTGATTCTCCAGGATGCGCACGAGCGTTTAGGACACAGTGGACGTAATCATGTCTTGTCTCACACACACCAAAGGTACTGGATCATTGACGCTCCCTCATCAATCAGAAGAATGCTGTCTCGGTGTATTACCTGTCGAAAACAACATGGTGCATCAGGCACACAAATGATGGCAGACCTACCAAGAAACAGAGTTCTACCAAATGAACCACCCTTTACCAGAACTGGTGTGGATCTATTCGGGCCATTCAGCGTCAAGCGGGGAAGAGTGTCTGTAAAAAGATATGGGGTGATATTCACCTGCCTTGCATGTCGTGCGGTCCACATAGAAATGGCAACATCATTGGAAACCGACTCCTTTATTCAAGCTCTGCGGCGCTTCATTGCGAGAAGGGGTCAAGTGAAGGAAATGAGATCCGACAAAGGGACCAACTTCGTTGGAGCCGACCATGAGCTGAGAAAGGCAATAAAGGCATGGAATACTTCACAAATCGAGAACAGCTTGCTCCAACGTGACATCACTTGGTTATTCAATCCACCATCTGGATCCCACCACGGAGGGGTGTGGGAAAGAATCATCCGCTCCATCAGGAAGATCATGGATGCCACTTTGAGAGAACAAAGCTTGGACGAGGAAGGTCTTCAAACGTTCTTCTGTGAATGTGAAGCCATCTTGAATAGTAGGCCTATCACTACGCCTTCTAATGACATTAATGACTTGGAAGCCCTTACCCCACAGCACTTACTCTTGCTCAAGACTAACCCCAACCTACCACCGGGTGTCTTTGATAAGGATGATACTTACGCACGCAAGAGATGGAGGCAAGTCCAATACATGAGTGATCTGTTCTGGAAACGCTGGACCAAAGAATATCTGCCTCAACTCCAGAAAAGACAGAAATGGAACAGTCCAGCGCGCAACTTCATCCCGGGAGATATAGTCTTGATCGTCGATGAATCAGCCCCTAGAGGATCATGGCTAATGGGAAGAATCGTGAAGACTGTGGAGGACGAACATGGAGTCGTCCGCAAGGTTCGAGTCAAGACGAAGATGAATGAACTTGAGCGGCCGATCACCAAACTCTGCCTGCTTCAAGAAGCAGAATGAAAAGGACTGTTAAGTACATTCAATGTTGTAATTGTTTCTAGGATAGAAAGCAATTAGGGGCCGGGTATGTAACGGCCAAAGTAGAGTTCATATAGATGTGAATTACAATTTATGTTACATGGTATATATAATTTCATTTGAGTGTGTAATTTCATATAAGTAGTTTATGTCATGATTAAGATGATGAATAATATGTGACAAGGTTAAAAGAATTAGAATCAGAATTCATATGTTAAGAATTAGAACTGTCTCACGCTTCTTAAGAATTCATATGTGAAGAATTAGAACAAGAATTAGAACTGTCTCACACTTCTCAAGAATTAGAATTAGAAGTCATTCAGCTATATAAGAACGGTCTCGCGCTTCTCAGGGTAGATCTCGAGAAGCCGTGGAAGCGAACAGTTTTTCTTACCTGACACTCTGACACTCTGACTCACCGACTCTCTGTATCTTAGAACCTTTGTAATTGTTAAACGAGGATTAAAGTTCAACTTTCAAGACGTTTCAAGTGGATTTATTGCAAGGCACACGGACACGGAGAGTGGAAACAGTTACTTTGGGACAGAGACTTTGTCAGCGTAAGCTATAGCACTTTTCTCAAGGTCTCACTACGAACGAGCCTCTACACTGTGCCTTCCCACCCTCAGGTGAGTGATATCCGGAACACCGGTGCAGAGAGAGACCCCGGGCCGGTGTCCTGGCGCTGCGGGGAGCCGGGGCACCTCCAGCATCAGTGCTCGGCGATGGAGGCGGGTGCGGTGGTCCGGATCCCCGACGTGCCAGGAGCCGCCCTCGATCGGGCCGGAGCGTATCGCATACCGGTGAGTATCCAAGGGGATACGTATCAAGCTTTGGTGGATTCCGGCTGTAATCAGACCTCAATCCACCAAAGCCTGGTGCAAGACGAGGCATTGGGGGGAGCACAATTGGTGAAGGTGTTGTGTATGCACGGGGATGTTCACAGCTACCCTTTAGTGTCAGTTCACATTCTGTTTCGAGGGGAGAAATTTATAGTAATGGCAGCGGTTAATCCTCGCCTCACCCACTCTATAATTTTGGGGACTGATTGGCCGGGATTTCGGGATTTAATGACTCATTTAGTAAAGAGTGGGTCCTGCAGCAATTTAATAAGGGAAGGTCCTGGTGTGGCATTGGCGGGAGCAGCTGTCACAGAGCCGTCTACATCAGCTCCGCGTCAGAGTGAGGAGCCGCTGGCCCCTCCTCTCTCTCTCGGGGAATCCCTCGCAGATTTCCCGTTAGAGCAGTCGCGAGACGAAACTCTGCGGCATGCGTTTGACCAATTGAGAGTAATCGATGGTCAAATGCTCCAGCCAAGCGCCGCCCCGTCCTTCCCCTACTTTGCAATTATGAAGGATAGATTATACCAAGTGACTCAGGACACTCAGACTAAAGAGCGAGTCATGCAGCTTTTGATTCCAAAGAGCCACCAGGAATTGGTATTCCAGGCGGCTCACTTTAATCCCATGGCTGGACACTTGGGGCAGGATAAAACACTAGAACGAATAATGGCCCGATTCTATTGGCCGGGGATTCGCGGCGATGTCCGTAGGTGGTGTACGGCGTGCCGCGAATGCCAGTTAGTAAATCCAGCGGCCGTTCCAAAAGCGCCTTTGTGCCCTTTACCATTAATCGAGACCCCGTTCAAAAGAATTGGGATGGATCTCGTCAGGCCATTAGATCGGTCAGCACAAGGGTACCGCTTTATATTAGTTCTAGTGGACTATGCAACGCGATACCCGGAAGCAGTGCCTCTTCGCAATATCTCAGCATGCAGTATTGCGGAGGCGCTCTTCCGCGTTGTCTCCCGAGTTGGAATCCCGAAAGAGATTCTGACTGATCAAGGCACTGCGTTTATGTCACGAACACTAAAGGAACTGTATAAGTTGTTGGGTATTAAGCCGATCCGCACCAGCGTTTATCACCCACAAACGGACGGTTTAGTTAAACAGTTCAATCACACCCTCAAAAATATAATTAAAAAATTCATTAGTGAGGACGCACGTAATTGGGATAAGTGGCTCGAACCCTTGTTGTTTTCAGTGCGAGAGGTCCCACAAGCCTCCACGGGGTTCTCCCCATTTGAATTGTTATACGGGCGTAAGCCGCGCGGCATTCTAGATGTGCTACGGGAAAATTGGGAGGAGGGACCTTCACAAAGTAAAAATGAAATCCAATACGTTATTGACCTGCGTGCAAAACTCCACACACTCGCCCACCTAACCCAGGAGAATCTGCGGCAGGCCCAAGAACAACAAACCCGCCTGTACAACAAGGGTACGCGCCTCAGGGAGTTCGCACCGGGAGATAAAGTACTCGTACTGTTGCCCACATCGAGCTCTAAATTAATCGCCAGGTGGCAAGGACCCTTTGAGGTCACACGGCAAGTCGGGGATGTCGGCTATGAGGTGAGGCGAACAGACAGGGGTGGGGCGTTACAGGTATACCACCTCAATCTGTTAAAACGTTGGAGCGAGGAGGTCCCCGTGGCGCTGGTGTCGGTGGTTCCTGAGAATGCGGAGCTGGGGCCGGAGGTTCAAAAGGGAAAATTGGCATCACCCACCGCTCTGGTCCCCTGTGGAGCCCACCTCTCACCAACCCAGCTCGCGGAGGTCGCCCGGTTGCAAACAGAATTTTCTGACGTGTTCTCGCCCCTGCCCGGCCGCACCCACCTCATAGAACACCACATTGAGACACCCCCAGGGGTGGTAGTGCACAGCCGCCCTTACAGACTGCCCGAACACAAGAAAAAGGTGGTTCGAGAAGAACTCGAGACCATGCTCAAAATGGGCATCGTCGAGGAGTCCCACAGCGACTGGAGCAGCCCGGTGGTCTTGGTTCCCAAGGCCGACGGGTTGGTCCGGTTCTGTGTCGACTATAGGAAGGTCAACGCGGTGTCTAAATTCGACGCGTACCCAATGCCTTGTATTTATGAGTTGCTCAATTGACTAGGCACGGCTCGCTTTTACTCGACACTGGATTTAACAAAGGGTTATTGGCAGATCCCCTTGACTCCATTATCCAGAGAAAAAACGGCCTTTTCCACACCGTTCGGCTTACACCAATTTGTCACACTTCCTTTTGGGCTGTTTGGGGCGCCCGCTACGTTTCAGCGGCTGATGGATAGGGTCCTTCGCCTCCACGCTGCCTATGCGGCCGCCTATCTGGACGATATAATTATCTATAGTAATGACTGGCCGAGGCACCTCCAACATCTGAGGGCCGTCCTTAGGTCGCTGAGGTGGGCGGGCCTCACAGCCAACCCAAAGAAGTGTGCGATTGGGCGGGTGGAAGTACGGTATCTGGGCTTCCACTTGGGCAACGGGCAGGTGCGTCCCCAAATTAACAAGACAGCGGCAATTGCGGCCTGCCCGAGGCCCAAGACCAAAAAGGGGGTGAGACAGTTCCTGGGGCTGGCTGGCTATTATCGTAGGTTTATACCTAATTATTCGGACGTCACCAGCCCGCTGACTGATCTCACTAAAAAGGGGGCACCAGATCTGGTCCAGTGGACGGAGCAGTGCCAGCAGGCTTTTTCTGAGGTAAAGGCTGCACTGTGTGGGGGGCCACTGTTACACTCCCCTGACTTTTCTCTCCCTTTTATATTGCAGACGGACGCGTCAGACAGAGGGCTGGGGGCTGTTTTGTCCCAGGAGGTGGAGGAGGAGGATCGTCTAGTGCTGTACATAAGTCGGAAGCTGTCAGTGCGTGAGGGGCGCTACAGCACCATAGAGAAGGAGTGCCTGGCCATCAAGTGGGTGGTCCTCGCCCTCCGTTACTACCTGCTGGGACGCCCTTTCACCCTCTGTTCGGACCATGCACCCCTCCAGTGGCTCCACTGCATGAAGGATGCCAACGCGCGGATCACCCGTTGGTATCTGGCACTCCAACCCTTTAACTTCAAGGTGGTCCACAGGCCGGGGGCGCAGATGGTCGTGGCGGACTTCCTCTCCCGTTGGGGGGGGAGTCGGCTGCAGGCCGGACGGCTGCCTGGCCTGAGTTGGGCGGTGGGGGTATGTGGCAGGGGGGGCGTGGTCAAGCGTCGGTCTGTGACCGGAGGGCGGAGTCAGGGAAGGTAAGTGGCAGAATCACTACACCTGAGGTGAATTAACCTGTTTGTGTGTCTTCCCAGGAGCCGTGCGCTATTTAAGGAAGAGAGCGAGAGCAGAGCGGGCTCTCTCTCCCCAACCAGATGACTTATGTGTGTGTGTATGCATGTGGCTGGGAGAGTGTGTTTGCGACTGAAAAGTGCAAATAAAAAGAGTTAGTGAGAACTCAGTACTGGCCTGCCGTGCTTCTGTGCTCCACCCACCTAAACACTTGCTACACTGATATTGTATTCACAATAGAACATAGACAACATATCAAATGTCGAAAGTGAGACATTTTGAAATTTCATGCCAAATATTGGCTCATTTGAAATTTCATGACAGCAACACATCTCAAAAAAGTTGGGACAGGGGCAATAAGAGGCTGGAAAAGTTAAAGGTACAAAAAAGGAACAGCTGGAGGACCAAATTGCAACTCATTAGGTCAATTGGCAATAGGTCATTAACATGACTGGGTATAAAAAGAGCATCTTGGAGTGGCAGCGGCTTTCAGAAGTAAAGACGGGAAGAGGATCACCAATCCCCCTAATTCTGCGCCGACAAATAGTGGAGCAATATCAGAAAGGAGTTCGACAGTGTAAAATTGCAAAGAGTTTGAACATATCATCATCTACAGTGTATAATATCATCAAAAGATTCAGAGAATCTGGAAGAATCTCTGTGCGTAAGGGTCAAGGCTGGAAAACCATACTGGGTGCCCGTGATCTTCGGGCCCTTAGATGGCACTGCATCACATGCAAGCATGCTTCTGTATTGGAAATCACAAAATGGGCTCAGGAATATTTCCAGAGAACATTATCTGTGAACACAATTCACCATGCCATCTGCTGTTGCCAGCTAAAACTCTATAGTTCAAAGAAGAAGCCGTATCTAAACATGATCCAGAAGTGCAGACGTCTTCTCTGGACCAAGGCTCATTTAAAATGGACTGTGGCAAAGTGGAAAACTGTTCTGTGGTCAGACAAATCAAAATTTGAAGTTCTTTATGGAAATCAGGGACGCCGTGTCATTTGGACTAAAGAGGAGAAGGACGACCCAAGTTGTTATCAGCGCTCAGTTCAGAAGCCTGCATCTCTGATGGTATGGGGTTGCATTAGTGCGTGTGGCATGGGCAGCTTATACATCTGGAAAGACACCATCAGTGCTGAAAGGTATATCCAGGTTCTAGAGCAACATATGCTCCCATCCAGATGATGTCTCTTTCAGGGAAGACCTTGCATTTTCCAACATGACAATGCCAAACCGCATACTGCATCAATTACAGCATCATGGCTGCGTAAAAGAAGGGTCCGGGTACTGAACTGGCCAGCCTGCAGTCCAGATCTTTCACCCATAGAAAACATTTGGCGCATCATAAAATGGAAGATACGACAAAAAAGACCTAAGACAGTTGAGCAACTAGAATCCTACATTAGACAAGAATGGGTTAACATTCCTATCCCTAAACTTGAGCAACTTGTCTCCTCAGTCCCCAGACGTTTACAGACTGTTGTAAAGAGAAAAGGGGATGTCTCACAGTGGTAAACATGGCCTTGTCCCAACTTTTTTGAGATGTGTGGTTGTCATGAAATTTAAAATCACCTAATTTTTCTCTTTAAATGATACATTTTCTTAGTTTAAACATTTGATATGTCATCTATGTTCTATTCTGAATAAAATATGGAATTTTGAAACTTCCACATCATTGCATTCCGTTTTTATTTACAATTTGTACTTTGTCCCAACTTTCTTGGAATCGGAGTTGTATATAATGTAGATATAATATTATGAGGATAGCCTTTCATCTCAGAAATATTACTAAGATAAGAAATATCATGTCATTACACGATGCAGAAAAACTAATTCATGCTTTTTTTTTACCTCTAGGTTGGATTACAGTCATGCCTTACTGTCTGGTTGTTCCAGTAGGTACATAAACAAGCTCAAGTTTGTCCAAAATGAAGCAGCAAGAATCCTTACAAATTTCTCTACCAAGGGATAAATAAAGTTTATCTTATCTTATCTAACTCGAAGATACGATCACATCACCTATCTTATCCACACTGCATTGGCTTCCAATCAAATTTTGCATTGATTATAAAATATTACTATTGACCAATAAAGCACTGAATGGTCTCACATTACAGTACCTGAGTGAACCTCTGATCTTTTATTACCTACCATGCCTACTTAGATCAAAAGGTGCAGGCTATTTGTTGGTATCTCAAATAGTGAAGGCTGCAGCAGGGACAGAGCCTTATCTTACAAAGCACCACAATTATTGAACAGCCATCCAAGTTGTATTTGGGACACAGACACAGTCTCAGTGTTTAAGTCTTGGCTGAAAACATATTTGTTTAGTCAAGTCTTTTGCTAATAGCTTTTTATTAGGTAAAGCAGCAGACCTGGAGGGTGCTTGGGCATAGAGTGTTTTGCTAAACTGGGATGTATGGATGCTGTGGCCCCCCACTATCACACGTTAACTCAGGTTTGTTGACAGTAGAGTGGCTGGCCACTTTATGTTGCAGGGTGCCCTCATATGTGTTATCTTCTGGCTCTCCCTTTCAGGTATGCTGTCAGTTAGTCTTACCAGAGTCCCAGCTTGCACTCAGTGCACAATGTGCACTGATCTTAACCATTGGGTAACAAAGGGCATACCTAATAATGTGTTTCTCTCTCTCTCTCTCTGCCGAGTTACACATCAATCCTGAGATACCAGTGATGCTGGCCTCTCCTGCTCTTCAGATCTGCCTGATCCATCCTGATGCCCTACTTCTGGCTGGATTCTCATCACTTCAGTCCTGTGGCTTATGGCCCCATATGGACAGTCTAAAGATACACTTTAAGAAGATGGTTCTGGACACTTATAATTTTGCTATGATGGCTTAGGACTACAGTTGCCATAATAACTTTAGGACTGCAGTTGTCATGAACAGTTTTTCACTCAACTGTTCACCATCAGTGAACAGTTGATAACTTGATCAAAACAGACTTCATGTTAAAACAATAATGAATTTCCTGGTTTCACAATTGCACTTTTTGTCCATATAGGACACACTTATAGAAGCAAGTTATTTATAATCATGCTATATGTTATCATCCAAATCAGGATGGGTTCCCTTTTGAGTCTGGTTCCTCTCAAGATTTCTTCCTCATGTTGTCTCAGGCTTGCTCATTAGAGATAAATGCATTAGTTCATATGTTTAAAATCTTTATTTTTCTTTAAAGCAACCTTGGGGAAATGTCTATTGTAAAAAGCACTATGCAAATAAATTGACTTGATTAGTCTTGAAGAGTTCATGAAATTTGTTGGTATGTATTTCTAAATATCCAGTCAGAATCATCAGATAGGTTTAAGAATAGTAATAAAACAACAAATTGCAACATCAATTTGTGGTTTTAGGCGGCACGGTGGTGTAGTGGTTAGCGCTGTCGCCTCACAGCAAGAAGGTCCGCGTTCGAGCCCCGTGGCTGGCGAGGGCCTTTCTGTGTGGAGTTTGTATGTTCTCCCCGTGTCCGCGTGGGTTTCCTCCGGGTGCTCCGGTTTCCCCCACAGTCCAAAGACATGCAGGTTAGGTTAACTGGTGACTCTAAATTGACCGTAGGTGTGAGTGTGAATGGTTGTCTGTGTCTATGTGTCAGCCCTGTGATGACCTGGCGACTTGTCCAGGGTGTACCCCACCTTTCGCCCGTAGTCAGCTGGGATAGGCTCCAGCTTGCCTGCGACCCTGTAGAACAGGATAAAGCGGCTACAGATAATGAGATGAGATGAATTTGTGGTTTTATAGCTGCATTGCGTGAGTGAAGCTGAATAGTTGAATATAATATTGCTTAGAGATCTGTGTCTAATTTCTGATAGTGACGTGTTGTTATGTACATCCCTACAGAGATGCAGTTTGCAGTAAACACACTGAGCTCCTGTCACTCCCCATGTTCTCCAGCTGCATTCTCCACACATCCACATTACATCACTCTAGTCCGCCAATATTACATTCATCTTTAGATTAGATTAGATTAGATTAGATTAGATTAGATTAGATTAGATTAGATTAGATTAGATTAGATTAGATTAGAACCCCGATTCCAAAAAAGTTGGGACAAAGTACAAATTGTGAATAAAAACAGAATGCAATAATTTACAAATCTCAAAAACTGATATTGTATTCACAATAGAACATAGACAACATATCAAAAGTCGAAAGTGAGACATTTTGAAATTTCATGCCAAATATTGGCTCATTTGAAATTTCATGACAGCAACACATCTCAAAAAAGTTGGGACAGGGGCAATAAGAGGCTGGAAAAGTTAAAGGTACAAAAAAGGAACAGCTGGAGGACCAAACTGCAACTCATTAGGTCAGTTGGCAATAGGTCATTAACATGACTGGGTATTAAAAGAGCATCTTGGAGTGGCAGCGGCTCTCAGAAGTAAAGATGGGAAGAGGATCACCAATCCCCCTAATTCTGCACCGACAAATAGTGGAGCAATATCAGAAAGGAGTTCGACAGTGTAAAATTGCAAAAAGTTTGAACATATCATCATCTACAGTGCATAATATCATCAAAAGATTCAGAGAATCTGGAAGAATCTCTGTGCGTAAGGGTCAAGGCCGGAAAACCATACTGGGTGCCCGTGATCTTCGGGCCCTTAGACGGCACTGCATCACATTCAGGCATGCTTCTGTATTGGAAATCACAAAATGGGCTCAGGAATATTTCCAGAGAACATTATCTGTGAACACAATTCACCGTGCCATCCGCCGTTGCCAGCTAAAACTCTATAGTTCAAAGAAGAAGCGGTATCTAAACATGATCCAGAAGCGCAGACGTCTTCTCTGGGCCAAGGCTCATTTAAAATGGACTGTGGCAAAGTGGAAAACTGTTCTGTGGTCAGACGAATCAAAATTTGAAGTTCTTTATGGAAATCAGGGACGCCGTGCCATTCGGACTAAAGAGGAGAAGGACGACCCGAGTTGTTATCAGCGCTCAGTTCAGAAGCCTGCATCTCTGATGGTATGGGGTTGCATTAGTGCGTGTGGCATGGGCAGCTTACACATCTGGAAAGACACCATCAATGCTGAAAGGTATATCCAGGTTCTAGAGCAACATATGCTCCCATCCAGACGACATCTCTTTCAGGGAAGACCTTGCATTTTCCAACATGACAATGCCAAACCACATACTGCATCAATTACAGCATCATGGCTGCGTAGAAGAAGGGTCCAGGTACTGAACTGGCCAGCCTGCAGTCCAGATCTTTCACCCATAGAAAACATTTGGCGCATCATAAAACGGAAGATACGACAAAAAAGACCTAAGACAGTTGAGCAACTAGAATCCTACATTAGACAAGAATGGGTTAACATTCCTATCCCTAAACTTGAGCAACTTGTCTCCTCAGTCCCCAGACGTTTACAGACTGTTGTAAAGAGAAAAGGGGATGTCTCACAGTGGGAAACATGGCCTTGTCCCAACTTTTTTGAGATGTGTTGTTGTCATGAAATTTAAAATCACCTAATTTTTCTCTTTAAATGATACATTTTCTCAGTTTAAACATTTGATATGTCATCTATGTTCTATTCTGAATAAAATATGGAATTTTGAAACTTCCACATCATTGCATTCCGTTTTTATTTACAATTTGTACTTTGTCCCAACTTTTTTGGAATCGGGGTTGTAGATTAGATTAGATAAAACTTTATTGATCCCTTTGGGAGGGTCCCCTCAGGAAAATTAAGATTCCAGCAGCATCATTACAGATAAACAGAGAAAAGAAATAGAGGAAAACTTCAAGATAAATTAAAATAAATTAAGTATTTACATATACAAATATAAAAATAATAAGATATGGGGAAGAGAGGAGGGGGGGAGGGGGAGGAGGAAAAATAAAAAAAGGGGGGAGAAGGGGCGGGCGGCAGGAGAGATATTGCACTTTATATTCCGCATTGTCCGGTATTGCTTATTGTTAGGCTAGGCTACTGCTCCTTCCTGTCCTCTGTCCTCCTGTTACCCCCCCCCCCCCCCCCCCCCAGAGAGGAGTTGTACAGTCTGATGGCGTGAGGGACAGAGTTTGTGAGTCTGTTCGTCCTGCACTTGGGAAGGAGCATTCTGTCACTGAACAGGCTCTGCTGGTTGCTGATGACGGTGTGCAGGGGGTGACTGGTATCGTCCATGATGTTCAATAGTTTTTCCATAGACCTCTTCTCTGCCACCATCACCAGAGAGTCCAGCTTCATGCCGACCACAGAGCCGGCCCGCCTGATCAGTTTGTCCAGCCTGGATGTGTCCTTCTTGGATGTGTTGCCCCCCCCCAGCACACCACGGTGTAAAACAGGACACTGGTGACCACAGACTGATAGAACATCCACAGGAGTTTCCTGCAGATGTTAAAGGACCGCAGCCTCCTAAGGAAGTATAGCCTGCTCTGTCCCTTCCTGTATAAGTGTTTGGTGTTGCAAGTCCAGTCCAGCTTGCTGTTCAGCCACAGCCCAAGGTACTTGTAGGAATCCACAGCCTCCACCTCGACTCCCTCGATCAGAACTGGTCGTGACCTTGGTCTGGACCTCCCAAAGTCAATGACCAGCTCCTTGGTCTTCGAGGTGTTGAGCTGCAGATGGTTCCTGTTACACCACACAGCAAAGTCCCTCACCATCTTGGACCCCTTTCTCTTCTATTTCTCCCTTGAAATGCTCCTTGTGTTTTTGATCAGTAACATTTTGGTGCTTGTATGCCTTTGAACCAAAATATCCTTGAAAAATAACAGGCTGCTAATGTTAGTCAGAAGAGGAGACAGTCACCCCTATGATATTCTTTGTGTGTTACTGTTTGTAGCCTAAATCATGTCTATGAACTGGGGACAATAAGCTTTTTTCTTTTCTTTCTTTGCCTGCTTTAAAAAAAAGCAGTTAAATCAAAGACACATCATTACTTTATTTCCTCATTTCCTTGTTCGTATTCCAGCATAATAAATACTCATGCATCAATGAGAGCCCAGTCTGTTTTATATCATGTGATTGGAAAATGTAAATAATTCAAAATACATGTCTAACAATTTCCTCAATTTGAAATTCTATCTACAGAACTTCAGGACTTGAAGATTGCCAAACCACGATGGAAGACAAGCTTTATAATTACAGCCACTCAATTAGTTTATATCTTCAAAGGTCCTCTAATGTATCCCAATGCACAAAAAAAAACTGTAATGGAAAAACATAAATGGATCCACAAAGACAAACAGTTTATCCAAAAGAGGCTATTGTTTGGATTATTTGAACATGGAGATACAATTTGTTTGGGGAATAGATATTAACAATACTCACAACTATAACTGAGGGATCACATATTGCCAACAGCTCAACAGTTAGAGGAAGTTGTTACTTCTTCTAGGTTTGTGGCACAACTGATTATGAGTTCACTGAGGCAGAACATGAGAAAAATAACATAAATATTTTTACTGATCTTCATTTTTGGCACCTGTCATTGCAGATTTGATGAATGTCAGTGGTGATGAATGAAACAAATGTCATTTCAGCCCCCAAGTTCTAAGCATGAAGGGAAAATAACGTCACATTAAAAAAAATAATAATAAAATATGCCCACACACAAATTATCCTACAGGAGCTTGTTGTTCTTAAGAGATGAGCTGAGTGACAGCTGTATTCATCCTCCTTGTATGTTCCTTAACAAGACAGATTTTAACTTAAGTGGGAAGCGTGTCAGTATTTTAGTCAGTGATGCTTAATGACCTGTTCACATAAACTATTTTTTATAGTGAGCTGACGCATGAGTAACCAAAATAAAAATGTGAAAATATACACTGCAGGGCATTGTTCTGTATTTACACAATCAGGAATACCTTCAAAAGTTGCACAATGTGAAATGTTTTCAGTGCCGTAAAAGGAACAAAATGTGCTCACTCAGGATTCACTCCACTTCCTGAACTGGCGACAACAGTCCATGTGACTTCCAGTCATCCTGCCACGATTAAAATTTTTCCCTTCACACAAACCAGAACTCCATGTGTCCCCTGAGAAGGAGCTGATTGGTTCGTTGAGAGGACTAAGGAAGCTTACGCTTTATTTATCCAAGAGGAGATATAAATTATGTGTGTGAGCACGTATGAGCTCCATAGCCTCAGGCTGATATGGGCTCTTATTGCTCATCCAAACGTAGAAAAGGCAGGACGGGGCAGGAAGAGCTCTCAGAGCAAGGAGTGAGAGCAATGATGCATACCAGAAGAGAAAGACAAAAGCGGTTTATGCTGTTTCATCACATGTTCCAGGATAACGCTCTGGATCATTATCTATTATTTCCTGTTATTTCATGTGAGGAACGTCATTTGTTTGTTAAAACACTGTGTCTAAGGAGAGACTTTATAAACAACACTATGTAATTTGTGGCCAAAATAGCAGTGGAATTTCCACTGGCTCATCATTTTATGTAGAATGGAAAGTCAAAAAGACAAGAGTTTACCATCCTCATATTTATAATGACTGCCTGAGCAGTGACGAAGCAGCAGTTCGGAAGAACTGTCAGAAATCACCGCATATGACAGCTTTGCGTTTGGTAACACACCAATTTTAAGTAACAAGGAATTTAAACATATAAAAAGCAGCCCTGCCACACCCAGTAAGATATTTACAACATGGCCAAATTTCAACAATTCTTGATTGTAGTCTTAAATAACATTGTGGCATTTTTTTCTGCTTGGGTTAAATGCATCCCAGCAGCCTTCCTGTGATTTTTCTCTTCACTGAGAATAATTAATCTCAACTGAATGTGATGCAGAGAACAGACATTATGTTGTTTTCTTTTCTGTCTGGAAATGTCATTAAGGCAGTTGTAAAACACACAGTTCCACGTTCATCTACATGTTCTAGGTTTTTGCCAGCCATACAAATAAGCCTATAGCTGTTTCCCAGTGGAAACTCCGGGTTGTTAAAATACTGGTATGGACATATGGTACTCATGAAACCGGTACAGGAGTTGGTCCATTTACTTCCTCAGAGTGTAACTACACTTCATGGTTTGTAATGAATGGCATGCCACGGTTTAGGGAGCATATGTGTAAGCTTATGAAACACACTTCTGAAAAGGGATACTAGTAATGAGAAAAAAGTATGAATGCAACCTGATCTCATGAAATATTTATACAAATTTTAAATGAGGGAAGGGGGTGAGGTTGAATTTTGTTCTATTTTATATGACAGATACGCTATATGGCCAAAAGCATGTGGTCAGTGTGTGTGACCATCACAATTATGTGTGCTTGTTTCACATGCCATTCCAAATTTATTCCTCCCACTTCTGTTATAATAACCTCGACCCTTCTCTTCTCTTCTGGGAAAGCTTTACTCCAAAAGAGCATTAGTGAAGTCAGGTATTGAGGTGAAGAGACCTGGGGTGCAGTCGGTGTTCCAGTTCATTTCAAAGGCATTCAGTGGGGTTGAGGTCAGGGCTCTGTGCAGGACACTCAAGTTATTTCATTCCAACCTTGGCAAAACATGTTGTTATGAACCTTGCTTTGTGCACAGGGGCATTGTCATGCTGGAACAAGTTTGGGCCTCTTAGTTCCAGTGAAGAGAAATCTTAAAGCTACAGCATAGAAAGACATTGTAGACAATTGTGTGCTTCCAACTCTGTGGCAACAGTTTGGGGGGAGATCCACACATGGGTTTGATAGCCAGGAGTCCGCAAACATTTGGCCATATTGTGTATATTATATTATAAGCCATTATGTACTAATGCTAACCCTTACTTTAGATAAAACTCTAATCATAGCCCAACCATATCTGCAGTTATACCTAAACCCTGCCGGAGTCCTAATCCTAGACCTATAGCATTGATTTATACTGCTGCATTTCTTAATCAGTAAATATACACTTGTGTAGATGTCCTCATAGATCTCTGCTAACATATTTGCACATACCTAAAGAGCGGGGTCTACGCACTCTCAGTAGTCTGTTAAACATAGCCAGCTCTTAAAGTGCATATCACGGATAAATTCAGGAGCAAGATCAATGTAATTCTTCTCTTTTATATTAAACTTTGGTCAAATATCTGTCACATTTTGCATTTTGTGCAATTTTTTTACCTTGTGCAATACCAGAAAAATTCAGGTGAAATCAAGACATTTGAGGCGAATTGGTCCGCCTCTGAAAAAAATTAGCATTTGGATTTCCGGGGAAACATTGATTTTCGTGACGTCACGTGTGGGACGCCTCCTTCTGAATCCTACGTCAGCGCTGGTTTGTTTATGAGAAAACGACCTGGTGGTTTTCTGCAAATTTCTACAACATTATCGCGTAATTATTAAAATGGCTAACAGATGTATCATAGGAGGGTGTGGCAACATTATATTCTTCATCCAAAGGTGAAGTAACATTGCGCTCAGGTGACAATTCCATATTTCAATACAAAATCGCTAGTTGCTAAACTTGGTCTACACAGGCTGTGCACTGAAACTGTATAAGCTCTCGCAGCCTGCTGGCGCTTCCGCAGATGACGTCACGAATCTGGCTCCAGACTCCTTTGGGATTTTTCCAGACACATTTTGTTATTTTATTTTTTTCTGCTGTAGACAGATGGCCTTGTGCAAAATTACCCTTCTGGATGAGTGTGTAAAGGGACATACTTTCATATTAAAAAAAAAACTAATTTGGTCCAGGATATGCGCTTTAAGGATTGTTAAATTATGGACCCCCCTGTCCAATCATGGTTCAATCATGAAAATCACCACCATTATGAAAGTTATGATATTAGTTATTGAGTTCTTAAAGTTATTACCTGGTTTAGTTGGTCAATTGAATTAAGGTGGGTTTAAATTTTTAAATATTTCAAAAACAAGTAGCCTATAAATAATGTCACATGCACATAATGTGTTCTGTCAGTGGAAAATTCAGGAATAAAGAGCCCTATATCACCAGTAAAGACAAAATAGTAGTGGATACGTTTATTAGACATAATTCTAATATTTGAATAGTTTCTAAAAGAACGATGTTCATAAAATAAATTTAGTAAGAGGATCTATGGAATTTATTTTAAAGATAAAGGAGACTTTGGCTGGGCGGCACGGTGGTGTAGTGGTTAGCGCTGTCGCCTCACAGCAAGAAGGTCCGGGTTCGAGCCCCGTGGCCGGCGAGGGCCTTTCTGTGCGGAGTTTGCATGTTCTCCCCGTGTCTGTGTGGGTTTCCTCCGGGTGCTCCGGTTTCCCCCACAGTCCAAAGACATGCAGGTTAGGTTAACTGGTGACTCTAAATTGACCGTAGGTGTGAATGGTTGTCTGTGTCTATGTGTCAGCCCTGTGATGACCTGGCGACTTGTCCAGGGTGTACCCCGCCTTTCGCCCGTAGTCAGCTGGGATAGGCTCCAGCTTGCCTGCGACCCTGTAGAACAGGATAAAGCGGCTAGAGATAATGAGATGAGACTTTGGCTGAATAAAAATGTGAGCACTCATGCATGAGGTTACAGTGTTACACGTACTAAACAAGAATGAAAAGAAAAAGAAAGTCTTGCTTTTTACTGTAGTAATGAAAATAGATGGGGGGTAACTATTAGATGCGATAAATATTTTACACTGTTTTTTTTTTTTAGAGCCAGTTATGGAATATTTCCCTGAAACATGTCCTGTGTTGACTGACTTTGCCATAAGCCGAAATCTAAGCCTACTCTAATCTTGATTCCTACCAAAAATTTCATAACATTTTATACAGAGCCTTGAGAATTGTTACAATTTGGAAAGTGTGAGACCATGTACGATGAACAATAGTATACAAAGCGTCTTACAAATCTCACGCTGTGAGTAACATAATGATGTAGATAAACATTGAGTTAAAGTCGGTTCAGCTCAACAGAGCCCCTTTTTCTCACAGCAGTCTTCCTGATACATTCAGGAGATGGAGGTCATTCCAGCAACTGCTTTCCACCTGGTTGTGATGAAAATGTTTGACATCTATCACAATGCATCATGTGATGTAATTAGTAGACATAAAAGTGAGAGTGGTTCAAATGAAACCAAGAAGGGTTGAGAAGGGAAAAGTATAAACTTCCAGCTGAATGTAAACACTTCTGAATATGTTTGGCACCTCAAGGTCCTGTTTTAAACAAGCGTTCATTTTAAAACTTGGTTGTGATTCAGTGGAGTAACATCTTATGTGACATGACAACTTAGAGCCAAAAACATAACTATATTTTCTTTATGTTTTAAGGCAGACTTTGAACATAGTTGTTTGATCTTCATCCAAGATGAATATATATATATATATATATGGGGCGGCACGATGGTGTAGTGGTTAGTGCTGTCGCCTCACAGCAAGAAGGTCTGGGTTCGAGCCCCGTGGCCGGCGAGGGCCTTTCTGTGCGGAGTTTGCATGTTCTCCCCGTGTCTGCGTGGGTTTCCTCCGGGTGCTCCGGTTTCCCCCACAGTCCAAAGACATGCAGGTTAGGTTAACTGGTGACTCTAAATTGACCGTAGGTGTGAATGTGAGTGTGAATGGTTGTCTGTGTCTATGTGTCAGCCCTGTGATGACCTGGCGACTTGTCCAGGGTGTACCCCGCCTTTCGCCCGTAGTCAGCTGGGATAGGCTCCAGCTTGCCTGCGACCCTGTAGAAGGATAAAGCGGCTAGAGATAATGAGATGAGATATATATATGTCGACTGCTTTAAGCTTTAAGAGTTAAACTCTAGCACAGACCTGTTTTTGAGGGCTTTGGTATTGAAGCTTTAGCTAAAATATAGTCTTGTGTCCTCTTGTCGAGAAGTTAATAGGTAGCTAGAGGCCTGTGCACACCTGAACATGATCAGAGCGCAGAGAGAGGGAAGTTTCCCTCAGGGGAATATCGGCACACGCTGACACACCCATTCTCATGAGCCCCGTGTTTACACATCTGTGCACCGTCTCGCCACAGTTTCTCTCACAATCTCTGGCTTTTTGTCGTCACAGAAAAGGAAGCAAATACGGGATGCTTGTTTAATCTTCTCCTGGAGTTTAGAAAGAAAAAAACAGGAGGGGGAAAACTTTTCCTGCCTATTCTAAGCCAAGATTCTCCCAGGTCATGCCAAAGTCAATATTTATGGAGCTCGGTTGATGAAAAGAAGATGTTATGGAGCTCGGTTGATGAAAAGAAGATGTTGGAGGTGGGGTCAACTGGATGCCTTCTGACCCTCTTTCAGATAGTCCTCATATATTAAAAGATTGCAAGAGGCAAGGCAATCAAAAAGCAAAATCACTTCGCAGCCCTGCCTTTAGGCCAAGACCAAGCATGTAGCATAATTTGTCTCTGTCCAGAGCGTATCAAACTTATACAATGAATGCCTTCAAATGAAAAACAGCTAAGTGAAGGGAAGTGACAAAGGAAAGGATTAGAACATGCAGTGACAACGCTGTCCAAGTGGTCTGCTCCCAGCATTTATTTTTCCTCCTCTCCCTTTCCACTTCAATTTCCAAGTACTACTTTGTCTGTACTTCCCAATAAAAATAAACCACAACCATGGGAATCTTGAATTGTTCATCTAAGCTATCTTCACTGAAGAAACATCACTCTTGCTTTTAGATCATGCAACCCAAAATCCTTACATCACTGTACACATTTTCAGCTTTTAAATGGGAAACTGGCTGAGCCATATAAAGCTCAGTATTTATAAATTGTGCACGGCCGTCATCAGCAGAACCTCACTCCTTCCTCAATTCAAAGCGTGTGTGTAGCTTATGAAAGAATTATGTCCCATTTATTATGGAAAAATGAAGACAGAAAAAATTGAAGTGAGTGATCTGAAAATCTGTGGGTGCATATATGACCAACATTTAGTCAGAGCTTAAAATGTGCACTCTGGACATTTCACCCTTCTGCCTGTTACTCAGAGTCTCTAAAATTAGCCCTAATTGCAGCCTGAACAGGGAGAAAAAACAGAAATGACATCCAGTCATGGCCGCAGCCTCGCAGCTACTCATCCTCCCAACATTTGGAGAGCCAAGAACGGCATGTCCTCCGCTGGAGTTACGGGGCCCGTGGCTCAGGGAGGGCCAATGTGAATCCACTGTCTGTGACCACAGATACCGCAGTCTTTAGAAACATCACCCCATTCACACGCTCCCTGTCTGGCCCCATCCAGTTTGATCCAGAGAGCCACAAGTTTCCTCCATCATCTGACATGGGACACAACAGGGGTATATTATCCTCAGGCCTCTGCAATATAACCTCTGTAGGTTTGCGTTTCCTGGACCTTAAAACCAGGTAAAATGAGATGTGCAAGGACCTTTACTTTCACTTATTTTACAAATGTTCAAGTCATCTCAGGCTGCATTTAATGGAAGGAAAAAATGTGAGTTGAATGAGTGTGCAGACAGGTTCCTGTGTGGAAATACAGGTCTGTCTGTGATTACACTTCAATATGCATGAAACAGGCTGGGTCACAGGAGATAGCCACGCTGATTGAGATGAGGGCCTGCAAAGATGACAGTCAGCTGGACCAGATCACTGTGAAATGTTAAACCCAGCATTAAGTGCCATGAAACTGTATGTGAGAATGCTCCGCTTGCTACCCCACTGGGAGAGAAATATAGAGCATAGATGACGTGACTCTCCGACCGTGTGCGTGACGCGGATCCCTAGAGTCTCCAGTCATGTACACACAATTACACTCCCTCATGACATTTTGGAGCTCATATGATTTTATCATCCTCTCTACAGTTTGAGGTCATTTCCAGAGCCTGGCCTATAAACTAATTCTATTTGAGTCCATGTGCATCCAATCAGCAACGACAGCACATTTCCAGGAAAATATGCAGTTTTGATTAAAAGGCTGTATGTCCCTTTTTTCCCATTTTGAAAGGCTGAAACATTCCTTAGGGATAGTCTGGGGGTTGCAGTTTCGTTTGGAGAGAGAGAGAGAGAGAGAGAGAGAGAGAGAAGGGGGGATGAGTGGTGGTGTAGTGATTACAATTACAATGATTATAATACCATGTCAGTCCTGTCACACAGAAGAAGTCAAATTGTGCAGCTGTATAATCCACTCGACTTCACATTTCACTTTGCTGCTCTGTGGACTATTAGATTACTGATATTCCTCTTTATATGGTGCTGTGAAGAATGAAGTTAGTGCTTCGAAATTAAATCTTTACATACGTCATCTTGTGATTTGCCTGAGGCAGATTTAGGTCAGGGTTGTTTTGAGAAATCTACCTCTCTATGAAGGGATGAATGTGACTATACTGCATGCTGGGGGGAAAAAAATGACTCTAGTCTCATGTTTCTCTTGTAACTACATTCTTTTACTATTAGTTTTGCTGTACATACTGAAAATTTAATCAGAATTACGATGCTTAAAAATGACTAACTGAAGAATAAGCTAGAATTTACAGGTTAGAATGTTAAGCCCACCGGAAATATGCATAATTCAAGACGCAGTTCAATGTTGTTCCAGTCAGGATTCACATGTTATAGAAGCAGAGCTCTCCTGATTAAAACCTATAGGACCAAAAAAAAAAAAAAAAATCCTTGCAGGCTTCTGACGTTAGGTTAATTAAGAACACTGCAATGTTTTAATCACACATTCCATAGGGTTTATCGTCCAATTTATTCATGACTCATTCCACAAACTAAATCCAGATGCCCCCTTTGGGCACGAGCAGTAGATACTCTAATAGGCACATGAACATCTAGGACAGGCCTTAAAAAAGGAGACCAGTAAAGAATAACGAAGTAATGTATTCACTTTATCACAGATCTACACACACACACACAAACTAAAATCAATAAATGCTCAAGTCATGGTGAAGAGTCGATGGATTTGTACTGAATGAGGAATCAATGAGAAAGAGGGGGAACAGAATGTCTCAGGCACCAAACGGCTCAGCAGCTGTAAGAGATTTAGCCAAAGAAACAAAGAAAGAAAAAGATTGTGGTGCATTTCCAGTGGTTCTGCTGTGAGTTAGAAAGTGCACAACAGTATTCCGATTGAATGAAAAGTGAATGTGGGAGAACAACTCAACCATGCAAAGGCGTGTTAAACTTAATGTGATATTCTTAAGACAATAAAATAACAGGCTCTTTCGTTTCTTTTGTCTGTCAGTTAAAAGAACAAGATTAGATGTCTGAGGAACTGATGACAGCTGGGTGCATGTGTATCTGCGCTGGGGATGTTAGCTGCTTTAAGGCAGAATGAATATAGTGTTGACTAGTCCTTTCTGCATGTGTAGCTGTGATGCAGTAATAATGCTGTAGCATGGAAAAGGTGCAAAAGAACACAAGTGACCTTGGCACCATGATGTCAGTAAAGTAACAGACGGAGGAAAGACAGGATCAAATCACTGGAGAACAGTTTAGGAGACGAGGGCGAGAAATTCACTTGTAAACCACCAAAGCAAAACCTGTGGTCTCAGATCTCAGGCAAAGATTTAATACAATCAAGTCTCTACAGAGCACAGATGCTACCTCAAAGCCCTACAGCAAGCCTCCAGGTCCCAGCATGCTGTTAAACAGAGAGCGAGAGAGATGCTGAGAGGAAACAGTTGTCTCTGCTCCTGTCTGCACTTGCACACCAGATGCGCTGTGCCTCAGCTCAGGAATGTGTTTGTGAGAGCAGTTTAACCACCGACCCGCCCAACCATTACCACAGAAATCTGATCCTGTCAATCCACTCCACCTCCTCCTCAGTGTTTTTGTCTCTACGTGTGTGTGTGTGTGTGTGTGTGTGTGTGTGTGTGTGTGTGTGTGTGTGTGTGTGTGGTTGCCTTGCTTACTCATTTTGCTTCCTCTTCCTCCTTTCTCCATTTTCTTCCTTTTCCTAACTTCTCTCATTTTGAGTTTGTCCTGAACATCTCTAAAAAATGTTGCTTTACCTCAAACACACTGGCTGTATTTTAATGGCGCTCATGGCTCGTGTCATGGCAATAAAATAAAACTTGATAGGGCTTCATGGAATTTCTCCAAATATTAGCCAAAAAAAAAAAACTAAGCTTAAGAAAAAGGCTGAGAAAGAACCCAAACTAATCGTGTCTTCCTGCTGTTTCTGTTATAAATAGCAGGTTTATAAATATGTTAGTCTGCAAGTTTTCTCAGTGTGAAATCTTTTAGAAGTTGAATACTGTTTCAAAACCTGGCCAAATGAATACAAATTAATACGAGTCCCCTCAGAGACTGCTTAGTAGTTTAGTAGTAGTTTAGTTTATAATTTCTATTCTGATCAGTTTCCAAAGCAAATTAAAACAAAGTACGGCACGGTGCGGCGCTGTAGTGGTTGGCACGGTCGCCTCACAGCAAGAAGGTTCCGGGTTCGAGCCCAGCGGCCGGCGAGGGCCTTTCTGTGTGGAGTTTGCATGTTCTTCCTGTGTCTGCGTGGGTTTCCTCCGGGTGCTCCGGTTTCCCCCACAATCTAAAGACATGCAGATTAGGTTAACATGGGGTGGCCTTGGGCTGAAGTGCCCTTGAGCAAGGTACCTGACCCCTGACTGCTCCCCGGGCGCTCTGGTGTGGCTGCCCACTGCTCTGAGTGTGTGTGTGTGTGTGTGTGTGTGTGTGTGTGTGTGTGTGTGTGTGTGTGTGTGTGTGTGTGTGTGTGTGTGTGTGTGTGTGTTCACTGCTTCAGATGGGTTAAATGCAGAGGATGAATTTCACTGTGCTTGAAGTGTGCATGTGACAAATAAAGGTTTCTTCGTCTTCTTCTTCTAAAAGTACAAAATTAGAGTGAAGGAAGGTCATGTGGTTGGATTACATTGGATTTCATACAAATGCATACAGAGCAAAAAGGTCAAACTGCTTTTCATACAGACTGAGCAAGCAGGGACCCCCTTAACTGTAAAGAAATTCCACGGACCTCCAAAGTACATATTTATTTAATGAAAATAATCCAACTATTTAAAACTATTTAACTATTTAAAAGTGTACAATAATATATTGGCTATTTATTGGCTTTTCATTAGTGAACTTTCCACAGACAGAAAATATTTTGATTAAACTTGACATTAGATATATACAGTACTGTGCAAAACAACCAAATGTTCGTTTTCCAGCACTAGCAGCATATTCCATAAGAGAGCACGATTCAGATTAAAAAAGAAAATATAATGAAGGCTGCTGGGTTTTGGTGCGAAATTAAGAAGCGAGTGTGACAGTCAACGTGTCCAGAAGAACTGTGGCTGGTTCTGTAAGATGCTCAATAAAACCTACAGCTCATTTCCTTATAAAACTGCACTCATTGTACCTGAGACTACTTTTTTTTTAAAGCAAAGGGTCGTCTCACACCAAATATTGACCTTGTTTCATTTATTATGGCTTACTGGTGTTCATAGTATTTTTTTTAAACATTGAAACAGTTCATTACATTATTTTTAAGCCATTTTTTATCTACAGCATTTCTTTACATGTGTCTAAAACTTTTGCACAGTACTGTATATAAAAAAAAAAAGTCATTTTTTCCCTCAGGCAGTCTCCCACCAAGAACTAACAAGGTTAAGCCACGCCGAGTGGCGCCAATCTCCGTTTCTGTAGCCCTTTGGCCTCTTGCCTATTACATAGCTAGGGTTACAGTGGGAGGCTGGGCCTCTGGTAACCACAAAATATAAGATTCTTTAGATATAAGTAAAAATTTATTACTGGTCTGTTTGTTTTTATGTTAATGAGGTTTGGATTAAGCCAACTAAATTCTCTAACCAATCAAATGGGCTAACAAAGGAACTATAAGAATCTAACAATAAATATAATATGTTTGATAATGCTGAGTTGTGTTTTTTTCACTCCATAGCAAAATTTAAAAAATCTTGGATCCCCCTCACTATAGTTCACAAACCCCTGAGGATCTCCAGACCCCACTAATGAAACTGTTTATAAATGTTTCTTCTGGTAATTATAAGCTCAAATCAGCAATGTGTTTCCTGTCCTTAAAGGAGATACGCAGAACCTTTATTTTTAAATACATTTCTGAGTGGATAGTATCTCCATCCTTGACTCTTGTATACTGCATAAATGGGAATATATATATATATATATATATATATATATATATATATATATATATATATATATATATATAGCGGTGCTTGAAGGTTTGTGAACCCTTTAGAATTTTCTATATTTCTGCCTAAATATGACCTAAAACATCATCAGATTGTCACACAAGTCCTAAAAGTAGGTAAAGAGAACCCAGTTAAACAAATGAGACAAAAATATTATACTTGGTCATTTATTTATTGAGGAAAATGATCCAATATTACATATCTATGAGTAGCAAAAGTATGTGAACCTCTAGGATTAGCAGTTAATTTGAAGATGAAATTAGAGTCTGGTGTTTTCAATCAATGGGATGACAATCAGGTGTGAGTGGGCACCCTGTTTTATTTAAAGAACAGGGATCTATCAAAGTCTGATCTTCACAACACATGTTTGTGGAAGTGTATCATGGCAAGAACAAAGGAGATTTCTGAGGACCTCAGAAAAAGTGTTGTTGATGCTCATCAGGCTGGAAAAGGTTGCAAAATCATCTCTAAAGAGTTTGGACTCCACCAATCCACAGTCAGACAGATTGTGTACAAATGAAGGAAATTCAAGTCCATTATCACCCTCCACAGGAGTGGTCGACCAAAAAAGATCACTACAAGAGCAAGGCGTGTAATAGTCGGCAAGGTCACAAAGGACCCCAGGGTAACTTCTAAGCAACTGAAGGCCTCTCTCACATTGGCTAATGTTAATGTTCATGAGTCCACCATCAGGAGAACACTGAACAACAATGGTGTGCATGGCAGAGTTGCAAGGAGAAAGCCACTGCTCTCCAAAAAGAACATTGCTGCTCGTCTGCAGTTTGCTAAAGATCACATGGACAAGCCAGAAGGCTATTGGAAAAATGTTTTGTGGGCAGATGAGACCAAAATAGAACTTTTTGGTTTAAATGAGAAGCATTATGTTTGGAGAAAGGAAAACACTACATCCCAGCATTATAACCTTATCCCATCTATGAAACATGGTGGTGGTAGTATCATGGTTTGGGCCTGTTTTGCTGCATCTGGGCCAGGACGGCTTGCCATCATTGATGGAACAATGAATTCTGAATTATACCAGCAAATTCTAAAGGAAAATGTCAGGACATCTGTCCATGAACTGAATCTTAAGAGAAGGTGGGTTATGCAGCAAGACAATGACCCTAAGCAACTAAGCCCATGTTTACATTAGACCGTATCAGCGGATCATCAGATTAACGTTTTTAAAACGATTAGTGTGCACACAGCAACACCAATACACGATTTGCGTGCACACAGCAATACCAATACACAGATACGCTCGGCTCCGCAGGCATCCTGCGCTCCAAATCACTCCGCCCTGAACAGCGAGTGCCCTCTGGAGGGTGCGCACTCCGGCCTTGCGCAGCTCACAGAGCACGCGAGTGAAGTGAACAAGCTGTGATTCGGGACTGAGCCGCTGTGTGTGTGATCCCAGCGCACATCACTTACCACTTGCAAGTGGAAGGATGGCAAGCCTAAAGACAATCATAACTACACAATGGGCAGTATTTGCATCAGTATTTGCAGTATTTTCATACTTTTATACTCTTTAATGAAAGGTGATACAAGGCGGAAGTCCGCGCCGTTTTTCAGCAGTCGCGTCACATGACCAACGCCAGCGAATCAGGAAGGTGGATGTCACAGTGACGTTGTCCAATGAGAGGCCAGCTAGAGATCAGCACAGCGTATCCGCGTATTCTGAATGTTTACACAGCACCGGAGCTGACACGATCTGGATTGAATACGTGGACGCTGGCGGATTCCCGTTTCCCGGCGTTTCCAGGCGGTTTAATGTAAACAGACAGTGCATCCGCGAAGAAAACGAGACAGATACGGTCTAATGTAAACGTAGCCTAAGACTTGCTCAACTAAGACTGATTCCCCCACCTCAATCTGTCCCTCTGAGTTACATGTCGGTCCTGGGGTCGAGATGCTGACCTTTTCTGCTCCTCGGACCTGCCTGATCCATCCTGGTGCCCTGTGTCTGTTTGGAGTCTCATCACAATACTCCTCTAGAGGACAGCCCCATGTGGACAGTTGAAAGTCACACTTGGAAGACGTTATGGACACTTACAGTAATGCTTTTATGGCTGAGGACTACAGTTGATTTGCTAACTTTAGGACTGCAGTTGTCATGAACAGTTTTGCACTCAAGTTTCCATCAATCAAGAGTTATAACATCAACAAGACTGACTTCATGTTAAAACTGTTAATGCTATAGTCATGTTGTCTGTTGTTGCCCAAATGACGATGGGTTCCCTTTTGAGTCTGGTTCCTCTCGAGGTTTCTTCCTCATGTCGTCTGAGGGAGTTTTCCTTGCCACCGTCGCCACAGGCTTGCTCATTGGGGATAGATTAGGGATAAAATTAGCTCATGTTTTAAGTCGTTCAAATTCTGTGAAGCTGCTTTGCAACAATGTTTATTGTTAAAACCGCTATACAAATAAATTTGACTTGACTTGACTTGATTTGACTCCATTGATTGTGGGTTGACTCTCATTAAAACAGGATGGGTGTTATAACTTATTCAACATACATGTACATGTATGCATTTTCACTGATAAAATGTAAAAGGCTAATTAAATAATCAGATGAACTGAGACAATCATATTCTGAACCAAATTAAATAATCTTATACCGGTAACTTAAACACACAATACAAGTTACATGTATTGATCTAAATGTAGGTAAACAATGAGTGTTGTTGTTTTTGTTGTTTTGTATCCAAATGAGAGTCGCTTCTTACCCATCTGTGCTCTTGCTTCTTGAAGGCCGATCTTGTGGCCGATCGTTTTGAAGCAATCTGACTTTCAGTTGTTCGTTCAGTTCTCTGTTCATTCGCTTCTTCCACGTAAGGGCGAGATATTGCTGCTGAGGCAAGCATATCCAATGGAGAAATCAGACGGTTGGTTCGCTCATTCTCCATTTTCTCCATACTGAGTACTCCGCCATTACTGCTCAGCTCAGGCAATTACTAAAACCCAGGATGGGACGGGATGTCACTGGTTTTAGCAACAACTGCGGGGAGGTCACTGCCTGAGTGATAATATGTCACGTCATGTCATGTTCCATCCCGGGTTTTAGCAACAACCCTTGGCTCACACTCTGGGAGAACTGGTGCCACTGAACTTACATTCCTTTTCTTGTAGTTTTCTTTTCCTTTCATTGTTGGTACTGCACCCTCTTTCAATATGGTCTTATAGCCAACGCTCTTCAACAGATCAGACGTCTCGTACGAGTCTTCAGTAAAATGTGCAGAGCAGAGGAGAGACCACTTCGTAGGTGCCCAATATGCCCGTGAACTTCTCGCAAAATGCATCCAAATCTTTGCAGTTTGAACATTCTTGGGCCATGAATGCAACGTAAATCCACCTTCTGTCATGTTGCTGCACCGGCCAGCAACACATCTACGTGGCATGGCGATAAATTAGCTTAAAATGGAGGATCAGAGTTGCAGTCAGCTCTGTGTTTTAGTATGGACCCTTTTCAGTCACGTGACCTTCGTAAACGCGACCGCCATTTTGGACATGTAGTGGACTTCGGCTCAAATCGGTTTGAATGCGAGGAAGGTGACAAACATAAAAGAAAAAGGAGCAAGATGCAGAAAACTGTATTTACTAGTTTACTGTAATTATGATCTGGCAGCTATTTACACCGGATCCAGTGTAAATAGCTGCCGGAGCCAACGTCCGGGCCAGGCCGCGAGCGAGCGCGCGCCGGCTCCGCGGCCGCCGGCTCCGGCCGGGCCGCGAGCGAGCGCGCTCCGGAACCTCGGACGCTGGCTCCGGCGGCTATTCACACTGGATCCGGTGTAAATAGCTGCCAGATCATAATTACAGTAAACTAGAATGGAATGTTAACAGCAATGTAATGCCTTTTCTGGCTAATTTTATTCGTCTTACCTCCAACAAAATGGTCACTACACAAGCGCTGGTATGCCGCTATCCATCTTCTCCGTCGGTCAGCATCTACCGGGATCCGATAAAATGATAACCCTTGCCTTGTTTGTTGATGGTTACTACATCCAGGTGCACAACAATATAGTGGCATGATGGAAGTCTTGCTGAAAATAAACACTTTCTTTGCTGCCGTTCCTCAGTGCTGGCTGTGGTAAACTACTGGCAGTACATGTCCAAAATGGCGGCCGCGTTTGTCGTGACGTCACGTGAAAAGGGTCCATAGCGGAAATGGTGATGAGACCGATAGCCTTCCCGCTGTGACGTCACAGATGTCAAGGTCATTCACTCAGACCGCTACCTATATGAATCTTTTTAATCATAAAAATTACTATATTAGACTTATTGTTAACACTTAAAACTATTCCTATGCCATTCTTGATGTCTCAAGACATTTATAAACAAAAAGTGAGGCCATGGTTCTGCGTATATCCTTTAAAGAGGATTCTCGTGAATTCTTTTTGATACTTTCTTACATTTCTCAATACTTTTTCCTTTTACAATTCACAGTGTACCATGGCGCATACCTGCACCTAAAGATTCATCTTATTCCACAGACCTTTGATTAAATCAAAGTAAGTCTGTTGGTCTTTATTTGTAGAACAAAAAGCATCATGGCTTTTACCTCAGCTCTAACACCTCAGTTGCTCTCCCCGTTATCTGTCTGAAAGTTCTTTAAAGTCCCTCCAAGAAGAACTGTCACCCATCCAACTATTCCAGCCTCACGTCTCTTGGCTTTTCTCACCTGCAATATGTGATGACTGATGCCACAATTTTATTAGGCTGTTAGGAATCAAAACAGCTCAGGAATGTTAGCAAAGGAACAAAAACAAGCACAAATGCAAGATAACGTTCACAAACTGAGGAACCAACATTCAGCACTCATGAGAGTGCTTATAACTGAGCAGAGCATGTGGGCAACAAAATTCAAACAGGACGAGTCATGGAAGAAACTGTGTTACACTCTGACTAATAAATTCTCAGAGGGAAAATCAAAAAGGAACAGCAGAAGAAGGTTGGAAAGCCATTAATAGTTGTATACATGTGCTTTAATACAAAATGGGTCAGATATTAACCTGTGCTGACTCGATCTTAATTCTCTCTAATGTCTCTATAACGAAACCTTGAACATTCGCTCTCAGGCTGCAGCTAAACAAGGTTATAGAAAAGCAGCTAAATAGGATTATATTACTGCCCCTGAGGATGAACTCACATGATCGTCAACAGAACTTGCTCTTGATTATTTCTTTTGTACTTGGGGTGGTTTGCAACATTAAAACAGATATTAACCTGTGCCCTATCAGTAAAGCCAGAGACTCTGGAGCTCATCAGAGAGTGTGGGAGAATTTAAAGGACAGCAGAGGAAAACTACTTTTCCAGAAGCTCTGTATCTTACTGGAAATTGGCTTTACTCCAAAGCCACTACTGTGATGTATGTTTAAAAAAAAAAAAACTTATGGAAATATCATTACTGTAAACACCAGTCCGTACGTGGTGTTCCATAAATGTGTCAGTTCAGATTATCGAAATCTACAGCTGAATAATAAACCGTTTTAACACTTTCATTTTAGTAAATTTCAATTTTGGTAAAGAAGATTTTATTTTTATTAGTATAGTTTTATCAGAGGGGCGGCACGGTGGTGTAGTGGTTAGCGCTGTCGCCTCACAGCAAGAAGGTCCGGGTTCGAGCCCCGTGGCCGGCGAGGGCCTTTCTGTGTGGAGTTTGCATGTTCTCCCCGTGTCTGCGTGGGTTTCCTCCGGGTGCTCCGGTTTCCCCCACAGTCCAAAGACATGCAGGTTAGGTTAACTGGTGACTCTAAATTGACCGTAGGTGTGAATGTGAGTGTGAATGGTTGTCTGTGTCTATGTGTCAGCCCTGTGATGACCTGGCGACTTGTCCAGGGTGTACCCTGCCTTTCGCCCGTAGTCAGCTGGGATAGGCTCCAGCTTGCCTGCGACCCTGTAGAAGGATAAAGCGGCTAGAGATAATGAGATGAGATGAGATGAGATGAGTTTTATCAGAGTGTACTATCTTTTTTACACATATGAACGCTGTAACGCTGAGAAATGAAATGGAGATTTCTCACACACATAACAACACACTGATTCAGTCAGTCCCTTCAAAAAGCAATGCATCAGTGTGCTGACCTGATGTACATGTGTCAACAGATTTGTGTATGTATTTCTGTGTGCAGGGGAAACATTACTTTTTAAATATATATTCATATATAAATGGTTCCCTGAATGTGTCTGGATGCTCTCCGGTAGGTCTGATCATCAAAACCATCTATTATAGTTTGAATAGGCGTAATCACAGAGGAATACAGAATTGCTGGAAATCACAGCATGTTAAAGTCCAAATTACTGTCAGTAAATCAAATTAATGGAAGGCTGAGGAGTTTGTTGTCCAAATTTAAATTAGTGAGAAATATATCGTCAAGGACATAGGGTCACATGTCCTTGATGTTAGGCTAATGATGTTAAGTTAGGCTAAGTCAAAATATCTAAATCAGCCACATGGGTTCCAGACTAAATGACTGAAAACTATTTCGATATCCAGTGAGTTGCCAGTAACAGCTGCGATGTTAAATGGGAAAGCTCAAATCTCATGTATACAAGTAGCTTGACAATAAAACACTTGGGATTGAGCAGATTTTATACCAAGAAGTTACATGGATGGCATAATAAGAATGATACAGGCCAAGCTGAAAATACACACACACAAGTAAAGGCAACTGCATTTCATCTCATCTCATCTCATCTCATCTCATCTCATCTCATCTCATGTCATCTCATCTCATCATCTCTAGCCGCTTTATCCTGTTCTCCAGGGTCACAGGCAAGCTGGAGCCTATCCCAGCTGACTACGGGCGAAAGGCGGGGTACACCCTGGACAAGTCGCCAGGTCATCACAGGGCTGGCAACTGCATTTGTGATTTTTAATTTGTGTGTGTGTGTGTGTGTGTGTGTGTGTGTGTGTGTGTGTGTGTGTGTGTGTGGATTCTGTAATGCTCTACTGGTTCATGCCATGTTTACTCCAAATACCAAACAGTGTAAACAGAAAAGTTGTTACCCTTTTTCTCAAACTTAAAGTGCATATTCTGGACCAATTTCATGTTTTTTTTATCTGAAAGTATGTCCCTTTACACACTCATCCAGAAGGGTAATTTTGCACAAGGCCATCTGTCTACAGCAGAAAAAAATAAAATAACAAAACGCATCTGGAAAAATCCCAAGGGAGTCTGGAGCCAGAATAATGACGTTGTCTGCGGAAGCGCCAGCAGGCTGCGAGAGCTTTGCACGGTTTCAGTGCACAGCCTGTGTAGACCAAGCGCTCCCATTTCTCTCTCATTGTCCGGTCTTTTGGAAAACGATGAGTACTAATCCCATCAAGATTGGTGTTGCTACACCCTCCTACGATACATCTGTTAACCATTTTAATAATTACTTGATAACGTTGAAGAAATTTGCAGAAAACCACCAGGTCGTTTTCTCATAAACAAACCAGCGCTGACGTAGGATTCAGAAGGAGGCGTCCCGCAGATGACGTCAAGAAAATCAATGTTTGCCAGGAAATCCAAATGTCAAGTTTTTTCAGAGGCGGACCAATTTGCCTCAAATGGCTTGAATTCAACTGAATTTTTCTGGTATTGCACAAGGTAAAAAAAATTGCAGAGAATGCAGAATGTGACAGATATTTGACCAAAGTTTAATATAAAATAGGAGAATTACATTGATCTTGCTCCTGAATTTACCCGTGATGTGCACTTTAAAAGCACTAAACTTACGGTTCTGTCATCATTTTTGCATCATTTGTACTTTGGAGAGAAAAACCTGATAGAAGAAATAATATTCCTTGTTCACATATTCATTACACCCCCAACTGTATTCCACCAGGCGGCACAAGTTGTTTGCACTGTCCCCTCACAGCAAGAAGGGTCTGGGTTCGAGCCCAGTGGTTGGCGGGGGCCTTTCTGTGTGGAGTTTACATGTTCTGTCTGTGTGGGTTTCCTCTGGGTGCTCCGGTTTCCCCCACAGGTCAAAGACATGCAGTTAGGTTAACATGGGGTGGCCTTGGACTGAAGTGCCCAAGAGTGGTGTTGCACATGTACGCAATGGCTTTGCTCTCCTATGATGAACTAAATTTTGTTGTGCAGTGACAATAAAGCCCTTCTTCTTCAAAGGTTTCTCAAATCACTGCTGATGATGTGCTACTGATACAACATGAGATGAAAAATATCAGCTGAAATGGTGATTAAATCTAGAGTGCATTTCACTTGATATAGCTGTCACTGATAGGCTGCATGAATCTATAGTCTGGGCTACAACGAAATCAGCCCCCTCTTCCACTACATACAGTTTTTTGATTTTCATTATGACCATTGGTGGTGATTTTGTGCCTCGTTCCTCAAAAGTCCAAAATATTTCACCTGCAGACTTTTGATGGGGATGCCAAAAATAAAAATTCATATTACATTACATTAAAGGCATTTAGCAGATGCTCTTATCCAGAACGATGTACAATGAGCGCACACACACATATACCTACACACATACCTCATATGAATTGTCTTTTAATTTTTAAACACTTCTAGCTCTTTTTTTTTTTACCAGATGTCAGTGGGTGCCCCTGTATAAATACCTGGTATCTACACTTATTTGCAGTGTGATTGGCTAAGAAAACGCATTCATTGGATGGTTAATTGTTTTACTGCTTTACTTATTTGTCGAGGTTTGACTTTCTCTGAAAGGAAGAGGGACACATGGAAGAACTATGTAAGATGAAAAATGTAATAAGTTCCCCAAAAGCATACACTGATAGTCTCTACTCTGGTAAGAATGGTTCAGTAATATCTGGACACTGGCAGTGGTGTTATGATGCAGTCCAGTGGTTAGCACTGTTGCCCCACAGCAAGAAGGTTCTGGGTTTGAACTTACTGGTCAACCAGGGCCTTTCTGTGTGGAGTCTGCATGTTCTCGCTGTGCCTCTGTGGGTTTCCTCCAATAGTCCAAAGACATGCAGATTATGTATATCAGCTGTAGATTAGGTATATCACCTCTGTGGGTGGCACAGTGGTGTAAGTGGTTAGCATGGTCGCCTCACAGCAATGCAGTTCTGGGTTCGTGGCCAGCGAGGGCCTTTCTATGTGGAGTTTGCATGTTCTCCCCGTGTCTGTGTGGGTTTCCTCTAGGTGCTCCGGTTTCCCCCACAGTTCAAAGACATGCAGTTAGGTTAATATGGGATGGCCTTGGGCTGAGGTGCCCTTGAGCGAGGCACCTAACTCCCAACTGCTCCCCGGGCGCTGTTAGCATGGCTGCCCACTGCTCTAGGTATGTGTGTGTGTGTGTTCACTGCTTCAGATGGGTTAAATGCAGAGAGGAATTTCACAAGCATGTGATGAATAAAGTTCTTCTTCCTCTTATTATTATTATTATTATTATTATTATTATTATTAATTTTTATTTGTTTTCTTTGTGTTAGCACCACGATAAATTAGTGACCTGTCCAGAGTATACCTTGCCTCTTGCAAGAAGTCGACTGGGATTGGCTCCTGCAACCCTCAGTAGGATATACAAGATAGATAATGGCTGGGGGTGGCACGGTGGTGTAGTGGTTAGCACTGTCACCTCACAGCAAGAAGGTCCTGGGTTCGAGCCCAGCAGCTGGCGAGGGCCTTTCTGTGTGGAGTTTGCATGGTGTCCGTGTGGGTTTCCCCTACAATCCAAAGGCATGCAGGCTCTAAACTGAGTGTGAATGGTTGTCTGTGTGTCAGCCCTGCAATGACCTGGCGACTTGTCCAGGGTGTACTCCACCTTTCGCCCATAGTCAGCTGGGATAGGCTCCAGCTTGCCTGCGACCCTGTAGGACAGGATAAGCGGTTACAGATAATAGATGGATGTGCTGGTTGTATGGAAAGCAGAAACCAGAAGAAAAAAAACCAGAAGAAACCTTTATTTGTCACATACACACTTCAAGCACAGTGAAATTCATCCTCTGCATTTAACCCATCTGAAGCAGTGAACACACACACTCAGAGCAGTGGGCAGCCGCGCCTGGAGAGCAGTCAGGGGTTCGGTACCTTGCTCAAGGGCACCTCAGCCCAAGGCCGCCCCACGTCAACCTAACTGCATGTCTTTGGATTGTGGGGGAAACCGGAGCACCCGGAGGAAACCCACACAGACACGGGGAGAACATGCAAACTCCACACAGAAAGGCCCTCGCAGGCCGCTGGGTTCGAACCTGAACCTTCTTGCTGTGAAAAATCTCATCTTTGGAAAAGTCATTCTTGTGAACAAGAAAAGTCTACAACTGGCATTATTCGCTTAGGAATAATTATTTAATGCATGTAAAATAAACTGCAATGTGAACAAAAACGTGCTGGTTTGAATTATAATTATTTACAACTGGGGCAGCATGGTGGTGTAGTGGTTAGCGCTGTCGCCTCACAGCAAGAAGGTCCTGGGTTCGGGGCCGGCGAGGGCCTTTCTGTGTGGAGTTTGCATGTTCTCCCCGTGTCTGCGTGGGTTTCCTCCAGGTGCTCCGGTTTCCCCCACAGTCCAAAGACATGCAGGTTAGGTTAACTGGTGACTCTAAATTGACCATAGGTGTGAATGTGAGTGTGAATGGTTGTCTGTGTCTATGTGTCAGCCCTGTGATGACCTGGCGACTTGTCCAGGGTGTACCCCGCCTTTCGCCCGTAGTCAGCTGGGATAGACTCCAGCTTGCCTGCGACCCTGTAGAAGGATAAAGCGGCTAGAGATAATGAGATGAGATTATTTACAACTGACTCATAAACTCTGCCCACTTTGGTTTGTTGGGCTGGTGATTGAGCCAAATGTAAACTAAAGCAATGCTGCCCCCATGCGGTTACATCCTGCATAACACAAATATATATATAAACAAATATAGCATGACAACATTCACTTAACAGGATTTTTTTTTTAGTTTCTGTTATTGGCCTCTGTCTGATAAACAAAAAGAAGAACTTAACAATGATAATAGATGTCTTTCAGACTGTTAAGCGAACTGCTGAATGAATAGCCTAAATATATTTAACCAAGATCCGACATGTTTATGATACAGAATGTTCCAGGACTGCTTTATCCAGGCAGGATGTCATGCAAATCATTTGAAGACGGTTTCTATTTCGGATAAATGATGTGCAAAACACTGCTCCAGGTGAGGCTCGAACTCACAACCTCGGCATTGCTCTGCTTCGTACTGTCGTATAAGTACCGCGCGCTAACCGATTGCGCCACTGGAGCTCGAGGACAGCTGCTGAGCAACACAGCTTACAAACGTAGTAACACAGCAGATCTGCTCTGGCTCGCTTTAATTCTGAAAACTAAGCTATTCATGGAATAAAAGCAGCAAACTCGTTTAAAACATAACACATTAAATCGTATTTAAACGCTATATTTTACAACACAGACCACTGTTCACTTTGCAATTTAATCTCCTTATATGATGATCACTGGATTGCTGTACACTGGATTGCAAAACACTGTGTTTCCCCTTTATCTGTCGACAGCAGGCGTGTGAACAGGAACTGTTCCTCTCAGAGCCAGTGGTCTGAAATCATACAGGAGATCAGTTATCCTCCTGCTGGCCTGCTTGTCGGTGAGTCTTGCTGTATTTTCTTTATCTGCACTCTCAGAAAATAAACTACATTATTGTCCCTTTAAGGGTACAATGGCTTGTCACTTGGCTCAATACCCTCTATTTGGACCCTTTATATACTGCTTGGGATCATATATTTACCTTTTTGACCCTAGCTACCCTGAGGTCCAATAATGATCCCTAGAGGGTACATTAGTGTAGATTGTACCTTAGGGGACAGAAATGGACTCCTACTGTACCCTTATTTCTGACAGTGTGAAGACAAACTTTGGCCCTATAAAGGGAGGGGGTGGTGGTGTTGTGGTTAGCACTGTCACTTCACAGCAAGAAGGTCCTGGGTTCGAGGCCGGTGAGGGCCTTTTTGTGTAGAGTCTGCATGTTCTCCCTGTGTCTGTGTGGGTTTCCTCTGGGTGCTCCGTTTTCCCCCACAGTCCAAAGATAGGCTGAGATAGGGTCCAGCTTGCTTGCGACCCTGTACAGGATAAGTGGCTACAGACAATGGACGGACCCTATAAAGGTACACATAGCTACCTTCAGGTCCAATAATGATCCCTAGAGGGTACATTAGTGTAGATTGTACCTTAGGGGACAGAAAAGGACTCCTACTGTACCCTTATTTCTGACAGTGTGAAGACAAACTTTGGCCCTATAAAAGGTGGTGTGGTTAGCACTGTCACTTCACAGCAAGAAGGTCCTGGGTTCAAGGCCGGTGAGGGCCTTTCTGTGTAGAGTTTGCATGTTCTTCCTGTGTCTGTGTGGGTTTCCTCCGGGTGCTCCGGTTTCCCCCACAGTCCAAAGATAGGCTGAGATAGGGTCCAGCTTGCTTGCGACCCTGTACAGGATAAGTGGCTACAGATAATGGACGGACCCTATAAAGGTACACATACAGTAGCTACCTTGAGGTCCAATAATGATCCCTAGAGGGTACATTAGTGTAGCTTGTACCTTAGGGGACAGAAATGGACTCCTACTGTACCCTTATTTCTGACAGTGTGAAGATAAACTTTGGCCCTATAAAAGGTGGTGTGTTTAGCACTGTCACTTCACAGCAAGAAGATCCTGGGTTCAAGGCCGGTGAGGGCCTTTCTGTGTAGAGTTTGCATGTTCTTCCTGTGTCTGTGTGGGTTTCCTCTGGGTGCTCTGGTTTCCCCCACAGTCCAAAGATAGGCTGAGATAGGGTCCAGCTTGCTTGCGACCCTGTACAGGATAAGTGGCTACAGATAATGGACGGACCCTATAAAGGTACACATAGCTACCTTGAGGTCCAATAATGATCCCTAAAGGGTACATTAGTGTAGATTGTACCTTAGGGGATAGAAATGGACTCCTACTGTACCCTTATTTCTGACAGTGTGAAGACAAACTTTGGCCCTATAAAAGGTGGTGTGGTTAGCACTGTCACCTCACAGCAAGAAGGTCCTGGGTTCAAGGCCAGTGAGGGCCTTTCTGTATAGAGTTTGCATGTTCTCCCTGTGTCTGTGTGAGTTAAAGGCCTCCCTGTGTCTGTGGAAGTTAAAGGCGGCGAGGAAAGGAACTGGCCACCCTACCTCACCATGCCGACGGCCTAGACAGAGTGTGCTCTTTAACAGGCACTCCCCAACGTACGTATGAAAAAATGTATATGGGACTCTTTGACTTGACTTTTTCTCAGAAGGAATGGCATCAGGTGTGATGCAGATACAATAATGTGGTCAAATAGAGATGAGAGACTGGATGCACCTTGAAGAGTTTCATATTTAGCACTTTATAGTAATTTTTGATTTACACAGATATATGCATATATACATACATTGCCCTCCATGATTATTGGCACTCCTTGTAAAGATTAGTAAAAAGGGTTAGAATTAATCCACTTTTTGGTGAAGTCGCTTCATCTCACACTGAACAAATTAGGAAAAAAATCCAACCTTTATTTGAAATACATTTATTCAGAGAAAACCAAATCCCTCATAAAGAAATAATTATTTTCAACAAAAACACGTGCCACAAGTATTGATACCCCTGGAAATTATACTGAACACAATATACCTGAAGCGTGTTTAAATTGTACATGTTTGACTTGACTGGAGTGTGTAGGAACTTTAAAGCTGTGCTCCATGACTTCCTGTTTAACTAGGGTATAAATATGAGGTGACACAGAGGCCAAATTCCCTTAGTCAACTGTAAAGATGGTAAACATAAAAGAACACAAACCAAATGAGGGAGAAGTGTGTTGACTTTCATAAGTCAGGGAATGGTTATAAAAAATAGCTACTTGCCTGAAAATGTCCATTTCTACTGTTAGGGCAATAATAATGATAAAGTGGACACCAACTGGGCGGCATGGTGGTGTAGTGGTTAGTGCTGTTGCCTCACAGCAAGAAGGTCTGGGTTCGAGCCCCATGGCCGGCGAGGGCCTTTCTGTGCGGAGTTTGCATGTTCTCTGCGTGGGTTTCCTCTGGGTGCTCTGGTTTCCCCCACAGTCCAAAGATAGCCTGGGATAGGCTCCAGCTTGCCTGCGACCCTGTACGGGATACGTGGCTACAGATAATGGATGGACCCTATAAAGGTACACATAACTACCTTGAGGTCCAATAATGACCCCTAGAGGGTACATTAGTGTAGATTGTACCTTAGGGGAAAGAAATGGACTCCTACTGTACCCTTATTTCTGACAATGTAAAGAAAAAACTTTGGCCCTATAAAGGGAAGGGGGTGGTGGTGTTGTGGTTAGCACTGTCACTTCACAGCAAGAAGGTCCTGGGTTTGAGGCTGGTGAGGGCCTTTTTGTGTAGAGTCTGCATGTTCTCCCTGTGTCTGTGTGGGTTTCCTCTGGGTGCTCCGGTTTCCCCCACAGTCCAAAGATAGGCTGGGATAGGCTCCAGCTTGCCTGCAACCCTGTACAGGATAAGTGGCTACAGATAATGGATGGACCCTATAAAGGTACACATAGCTACCTTCAGGTCCAATAATGATCCCTAGAGGGTACATTAGTGTAGATTGTACCTTAGGGGACAGAAATGGACTCCTACTGTACCCTTATTTCTGACAATGTGAAGACAAACTTTGACCCTATAAAGGGGTGGTGGTGTTGTGGTTAGCACTGTCACCTCACAGCAAGAAGGTCCTGGGTTCGAGGTCGGCGAGGGCCTTTCTGTGTAGAGTTTGCATGTTCTTCCTGTGTCTGTGTGGGTTTCCTCCGGGTGCTCCGGTTTCCCCCACAGTCCAAAGACATGCAGGTTAGGCTAATTAGTGGCTCTAAATTGACTGTAGGTGTGAATGGTTGTTTGTCTCTGTGTGTCAGGCCTGTGATAACCTGGCAATTTTCCAGGGTGTACCCCGCCTCTCACCCATAGTCAGCTGGGATAGGCTCCATCTTGCCTGCAACCCTGTAGAACAGGATAAGTGGATACAGATAATGGACGGACCCTATAAAGGTACACATAGCTACCTTGAGGTCCAATAATGATCCCTACAGGGTACATTAGTGTAGATTGTACCTTTGGAGACAGAAATGGACTCCTACTGTACCCTTATTTCTGACAATGTAAAGAAAAAACTTTGGCCCTATAAAGGGAAGGGGGTGGTGGTGTTGTGGTTAGCACTGTAACTTCACAGCAAGAAGGTCCTGGGTTCGAGGCCGGTGAGGGCCTTTTTGTGTAGAGTCTGCATGTTCTCCCTGTGTCTGTGTGGGTTTCCTCTGGGTGCTCCGGTTTCCCCCACAGTCCAAAGATAGGCTGGGATAGGCTCCAGCTTGCCTGCGACCCTGTACAGGATAAGTGGCTACAGACAATGGACGGACCCTATAAAGGTACACATAGCTACCTTCAGGTCCAATAATGATCCCTACAGGGTACATTAGTGTAGATTGTACCTTAGGGGACAGAAATGGACTCCTACTGTACCCTTATTTCTGACAATGTGAAGACAAACTTTGACCCTATAAAGGGGTGGTGGTGTTGTGGTTAGCACTGTCACCTCACAGCAAGAAGGTCCTGGGTTCGAGGTCGGCGAGGGCCTTTCTGTGTAGAGTTTGCATGTTCTTCCTGTGTCTGTGTGGGTTTCCTCCGGGTGCTCCGGTTTCCCCCACAGTCCAAAGACATGCAGGTTAGGTTAACTGGTGACTCTAAACTGACTGTAGGTGTGAATGGTTGTTTGTCTCTGTGTGTCAGGCCTGTGATAACCTGGCGACTTTTCCAGGGTGTACCCCGTCTCTCACCCATAGTCAGCTGGGATAGGCTCCATATTGCCTGCAACCCTGTAGAACAGGATAAGTGGCTACAGATAATGGACGGACCCTATAAAGGTACACATAGCTACCTTGAGGTCCAATAATGATCCTTACAGGGTACATTAGTGTAGATTGTACCTTTGGAGACAGAAATGGACTCCTACTGTAGCCTTATTTCTGACAGTGTGAAGACAAACTTACAGACTACACTCTCAGAAAATAAAGTAAATTATTGTCCCTTTAAGGGTACAATGGCTTGTCACTGGGGCAGTACCCTCTAAGGTACTTATTTGTACTCTTTATATACTGCTTGGGATCATATATTTACCTTTTTGACCCTATAAAGGTACACATAGCTACCTTGAGGTCCAGTAATGATCCCTAGAGGGTACATTAGTATAGATTGTACTTTGGGGGACAGAAATTGACTCCTACTGTACCCTTATTTCTGACAGTGTATGGTGATGTGATATTTAGTCTGAATGCTCTCTTGATTTATAATGTTAAGATTTGTCTGTCGTAGAAGAAATCTGGAGAGCCCAAAGCACATTTACCTTTACTCAGATTCAGACCAGGTCAAAGTAACTACTGCCTTCAAGTCACTAACAAAGAATGTTTACACACTTAAGAAAGGATAGATGAGGTAGATGAACTAGATGAGGTAAACTGTTGTCTGGATTTAATCTCAAATATGTTAAAGACTAATAATGCATTACAGTTTTTATTAATCGCTTTGATGCCATTCACACATCAGAAACGTCATTCTCACCTCTGACTGCATTTCTCATGACACTGACTAACTCACCTGTGGAAACGCCACGAAAACACTCAAAGCCTTGTTCACATGTTGAAGCATGCAGTCAATCATTTCAACATTTTCACCAATGAATAAAACCCTTTCACCAGTGCTTTAAGACTTAGACACCAAATGTTTGGACATTTTAATAAAAATCTGGGGCGGCACGGTGGTGTAGTGGTTAGTGCTGTCACCTCACAGCAAGAAGGTCCGGGTTCGAGCCCTGTGACCAGTGAGGGCCTTTCTGTGTGGAGTTTGCATGTTGTCCGCGTGGGTTTCCTCCGGGTGCTCCGGTTTCCCCCACAGTCCAAAGACATGCAGGTTAGGTTAGGTGACTCTAAATTGACCGTATGGTAGGTGTGAGTGTGAATGGTTGTCTGTGTCTATGTGTCATCCCTGTGATGACCTGGCGACTTGTCCAGGGTGTACCCCGCCTTTCGCCCGTAGTCAGCTGGGATAGGCTCCAGCGTGCCTGCGACCCTGTAGAACAGGATAAAGCGGCTAGAGATAATGAGATGAGATGAATAAAAATCTGACTAACTTTATATAAAGGTTACTGCAAAAAATGAGAAAAGTCCAATCTTGAATTGAAATAAATTTATTCAGAGAAAACAAATCCCTCATCAAGAAATAATTGTTTTCAACAAAAAAACACATGCGCCACTATTATTGCCACGTCTCCTTTTGCAAGTAAAACAGCACTGAGTCTCTTATAACATTTTATAAGGTTGGAAATACAGAGCAGGGCATCTGAGGCCATTCCTCTTTACACAGTCTCTCCAGATCATCCAGGGTCCTCGTTCTCGCTTGTGCTCTCTCCTCTTCAGCTCATCCCACAGGTTTTCACTGGGGTTCACATCAGGGGACTGAGATGGTCATAGCAGAAGCTGGATTCTGTGTTCAGCGAACTATTTTTGTATGGATTTGGACATATGCTTCGGATCATTGTCTTGTTGGATGACCTAGTTTTAGTTTCCTGACAGAGGCAGCCAGATTTTGATTTAAAATGTCCTGGTATTTCATAGAGTCGATGGTGCCATGTACTCAAACAAGGTTTCCAAGGTCTTTGGAGGAAAAACAGCCCCAAAACATCACAGAACCTACATCATATGGGATCGGGTTCTTTTCATTGTAGCCATCCTTCTTTTAACACCAAACCCACCTTGAGTATTTTTTGCCAAAAAGCTCCATTTTGTTGCATCAGACCACAGAACACAGTTCCAGTCAAAGTTGTAGCAGCGTTTTGCAAACTTCAGTTGCTTATGTTTGTGGTTAACTAACAGAAAAGGCTTTGTTTCTGGCAAGCCTTCCAAATGATCTATATTGGCATGGAGGTGGCATCTGATGGTGGTTTTGGAGACTTGGAAACCCCAAGATTTTACTTTTTTGTGTGATTCACCAACAGTGATCCTTGTTTTCTCTCTCTCTCTCTCTCTCTTGCCATCCTCCTCACTATCTGTGGGGCAAAATAAACCTGGGTCCTCTTCCAGGCAACTTTGTTTCAACACAGTTCCAGTTGGTGTCCATCTCTCATCTCATCTCATTATCTATAGCCGCTTTATCCTGTTCTACAGGGTCGCAGGCAAGCTGGAGCCTATCCCAGCTGACTACAGGCGAAAGGCGGGGTACACCCTGGACAAGTCGCCAGGTCATCACAGGGCTGACACATAGACACAGACAACCATTCACACTCACATTCACACCTACGGTCAATTTAGAGTCACCAGTTAACCTAACCTACATGTCTTTGGACTGTGGGGGAAACCGGAGCACCCAGAGGAAACCCACGCGGACACGGGGAGAACATGCAAACTCCGCACAGAAAGGCCCTTGCCGGCCACGGGGCTCGAACCCAGACCTTCTTGCTGTGAGGCGACAGCACTAACCACTACACCACCGTGCCGCCCAGTTGGTGTCCACTTTATTATTATTATTGCCCTAACAGTAGAAATGGACATTTTCAGGCAAGTAGCTATTTTTTATAACCATTCCCTGACTTATGAAAATCAACACACTTCTCCCTCATTTGGTTTGTGTTCTTTTATGTTTACCATCTTTACAGTTGACTAAGGGAATTTGGCCTCTGTGTCACCTCATATTTATACCCTAGTTAAACAGGAAGTCATGGAGCACAGCTTTAAAGTTCCTACACACTCCAGTCAAGTCAAACATGTACAATTTAAACACGCTTCAGTTATATTGTGTTCAGTATAATTTCCAGGGGTATCAATACTTGTGGCACGTGTTTTTGTTGAAAATAATTATTTCTTTATGAGGGATTTGGTTTTCTCTGAATAAATGTATTTCAAATAAAGGTTGGATTTTTTTCCTAATTTGTTCAGTGTGAGATGAAGCGACTTCACCAAGAAGTGGATTAATTCTAACCCTTTTTACTAATCTTTACAAGGAGTGCCAATAATCATGGAGGGCAATGTATGTATATATGCATATATCTGTGTAAATCAAAAATTACTATAAAGTGCTAAATATGAAACTCTTCAAGGTGCATCCAGTCTCTCATCTCTATTTGACCACATTATTGTATCTGCATCACACCTGATGCCATTCCTTCTGAGACAAAGTCAAGTCAAGTCAAGGAGTCCCATATACGTTTTTTCATACGTACGTTGGGGAGTGCCTGTTAAAGAGCACACTCTGTCTAGGCCGTCAGCATGGTGAGGTAGGGTGGCCAGTTCCTTTCCTCGCCACCTTTAACTTCCCCAGTGTTTCCACCAGGTCCCCATTCACTGCTGGGTGGACAGGAGGCGAGCCCCAGATCACCGTCCGAGGCGAGGCTCGAACCAGGGACCGTTCGCTTAGTGGTCAAGTGCTCTAACCACTTGGCCACTTCGCCTCCCTTCTGAGACATAGAAGGAAAAAATCTTGGCATGACAAGTGTGATGTCCCCTTAGCCAGTGTCTTTTGCCTCCAGTATGCTTTTTCAGGATCTGTGGAGAGACTCAGAGGCAAAGGTGTTTTTTTTTTTTTTTTTAATGCCATTGTCCTTCATAACAGCGCTCTGGATCTCTTTTAGTATTATGGCATTGTTTTCTTTCACCATGTCCACAAATTTCCATCTGCTGCTTGTGTGTCAAACGTGAGCCTCTCCCACCAGAATGAGGCAGTGGTACTATTCTGACAATACAAAAGGTGACGTCTCAATTGCTATCCAGAGGTCACAGATTCTACATTTTATGCATACTGCAAAAAGGTATGTGATATATTGCATATGAAGTCATGAACTAATGAAAACATGGGATCAGATACCTGTTCTCATTCCTGATTACAGATGCCACATTAGACTGCGTAATCTGAAGCTGCATCCACTTCAGCTTCAGCGACGCTTAGGTCATGGTTGGTAACATGGTCTACAATTGTTGCCCATATTTCACCCTCTAGTACCTACTCACTCCAGCCCTGCCTCGTCCTTGTCCTCTGTGCGCTCCTATCCCTCTTGCCGTACCACGCCCTCTCATGAAACCTGCTTCTTGCTCTATTTTCAGCACAATGCACTGGGTGAAACTTGTGTGTAATTCCTACAGTGCCATAACATGCATCTGTGATACAAGATTGAGAACATGTTTCTCTTGGTTTCAACTGATTCTGTTCTGAGCAGAGGTGGACAAAGTACCTAACTTCATTATTTAAGTCAAAGTACAGATCCCACCGGTCAAATGTGACTCCGATACAAGTGAAAATTGTACAGTCAAATTTTTACTTAAGTTAAAGTACTGAACTATTTGCTTTTAAAAAAATACTTAAGTATTAAAAGTACATTTTCTGTCAACACATTGTTGTATTATTGCCACAACACTTATAATACCTCATGCCTCTGAAGCAACCTACTGGATTATTTTGTGAATTCTTAAAATGAATGTATGCTGTGCCATCATGGTGGTTTAACATTAAGCTAGCTAGTCAGTGACACTCCACCTGACACGCTAGCAAACTCTTTTCAAACTCAAAATCATATTGGGTAGCTAACGCTACTAGAAAAAAAAAAAAGATTTTTACATTCTGTTTATTTGGTAAGATTATGCTAAAACATATTTCTGAAAGGACTTCAGATAAGTTAACATTATTCATGTTAGCGTAACTCCGTTTTTACATGCTAACTAACAATGTCCAAGTTAACTAGCTACAGTATGTGTTAACATTAGCCGTGGACAAGGCTACGGCAACTTGGCGGGGAAAGTTATTTGACTAACCAGACTGCATAGCTATTGCAACGTTATTGCTAGCTCTAAAAGCACAGACAACTTCATTGCAAGCTTTCTCTTGGAATAAAACATTTACATATTGAGATATGCTTCCACGGGTTGGACGGCAAGTTTTTGTAGGCCTTGATGTGGTTCGTTTTAGATAAACAAAGCAAACGTTTAAAACAAAACAAATCTTTAATCCTTGCAGAAAACTGAAACATGGGTTCTAGGTATGGCCATGAGCACGTGCATTCCCCAGAAGAACTGCCTCCTTCCATTCTGCCATCAACTGATCGTGTTCAAATAACGCTGCTGAGAAATCACTGAACTTGATTTTATACAGTCTATGGATGTGACGTGACCCTAGTGATTACTGATCGGCTGTCTCAGTGTCACCTGTGAAAAAAATCAATCATGTTTTAGAAAAGAAAAGAGCATCCACTTTCAAAGCCGCTTCATAGTAACAAGTAACGAGGACCTTGATAGAAATGTAGTGGAGTGAAAAGTACGATATTTGTCTTTCAAATGTCTCATCTCATCTCATTATCTCTAGCTGCTTTATCCTGTTCTACAGGGTCGCAGGCAAGCTGGAGCCTATCCCAGCCGAAAGGCGGGGTACACCCTGGACAAGTCGCCAGGTCATCACAGGGCTGACACATAGTCTGTGAAGTAGCCTCTTTCATACTGGAAAAGTGATCTTAGAAAAGGCAAAAAAAGTTTGTTCCACTGCTATTTACGGTTAGACGGTTTAAACTTCCTTTTGTGACTATTTAGTTCAAGGAAGTGGGTCAGCGAAAGTAATAGGAGAGTTATTATTATTATTTATGGAAATTCCTCGTTGCATGTGTAAGATCGAGACTCTTATATAGTGTACAAACGTGGCAACTACCGTACTTGAAAAAGAAAATGCAAGGATAGAGGTGGCTTGGCATGGTTTTCTTAGAAGAATAGTTAAGGGTGGCTTTAGAAGAAAGAGGGATGACATCAACGGAGAGGGTACTGACGGTGATAGTGATCAGGGGTGGCATTTCAAGCTGTCCAATGAAGACCTTCAGCGCATCACCAAAACCACACCTATCAGGGCTGTATGTCTGCGACATCACTTAAAGTACCTGTAGCCCAGGAGTAATAGGGTTATACCTGGAACAAATTAGTAACAAGCTGAAAATTTCAGAATATGTTCAGAATACCTTTAGGAATAACATACTAAAAGTCCCCGGAAATCCCCCTTGTGCTCTCTGAGAAATTCAAGATGGCGTCCAAAATGGCCGCCAAATGGAGATCTGCCCATATCTCAGGCCCAAAACAAAATATTAATGCAATTAAAAGGTCAGAATATATGTTTTGTAGGGTAGGAGAGTAAATTCCAACATGTGTGTATTAATTACATTGTGTATTAACATTATATAATAACAATGTACACATTATTATAACAGTATATTTGTGTATAATGTGTTCGCTTGCCATGTCTGGTTAGATTGTCATATTTTTGGCATTTCACCAGTTCACATTTATGAATGTGCACAGTACTATGAATGTGTGTAGGTTTCATCCAGTCCGATCCTTGAATCAAGTATCAATCTTGAAACGCCCTGGCCCATAAATTCACATCCAAGAAGAAATAACAATGACTGTTATGACAAAATAATCGTTATGGTATCATGAAGATATCTCATATGTTTTTGAAATGGCTTCAGTTCTTAATGTTTAGGACTAATAATTACAGACTTATAATTGTAAATCTATACATGTGCTATTTAATGTACACTACTGATTATAGAGTGTGGATCCATTGGTTACTCATTCACTCCGTATCGTCCTATTCTGTTCACAAAACAACAAACACAATTACTAGGGGTTGGAGCACTTATTTTCATTAATATTAAGTAAATTGGTGGTGTAAAATGAAAAATGGCATGTTAAAAGGTCATGCTGAGTTCAGTCATTTTTAAAAGGCCATGCTGAGTTTAGTCATTTTTTGTCTGAACACACTGGCATTGCTAGTAGTAAAGACTGGCGCAAGAAACTCAAAGATTAATTTTTTTCCACCCTTAAACAAGCTTGAATAAATTCCCTACTTCATTGATGGTACAACAAAGGTCCAAGCATTACAACTGAGGCACTGAGACGTGTTTAAGTCTACTCATTGTTTATAAGCAAGAGCTTTTATTGAGGCAGACCTTTTTGTCATGAAAGTCGCCGGAATGTTGAAGAAGTGTACTGAAACGGCTTGCCATTGTAGTTTTAGAAGATAGAGTTCTCAAATTTAATTTCCCTTTAATATTTTATCAAAGCTTAAAGATGCACTGAATATTAAGGAAATTGATGTCTAATTGTTGTCTTATGTTCATGTATGTAGGTAGCCTACTAAGCTAATCTGTCAATCATGTCAACCATCAAATTCCATGTAATTTCCACATTAATGACCTTGTAATCTTGGTTAATTTTAATTTTAACAGTGTGACAATGGTGAATTTGCATTGCTTGTATGAGAGAACATATAATTTAACATTTTAATTGCATTTATATTATGTTTTATCCCTGAGATATTGAAAAATCTCCAATCGGCGGCCATTTTGGATGCCATCTTGAATTTCTCAGACAGCACAAGGTGGATTCCCGGGGACTTTTAGTATGTTATTCCTAAGGCTGCTGGGCCATAGAAGGTTCACGCTGCATGCTGCACGCTACACGCGTGTAAAGAAAAGTGGACAAATGTAGCATGACTTGCTCTGGGCCATAGAACGGCGTTCACGTTGCACGCTGCACGCTGCACACTTCACGCGTGAAGCGTGAAATGAACATGCACACTTTTTTCTAGGCGCGAAGACGGAAATTCCAGTCAATGCATGCGGTCACCGCCGCGCCAGCCAATCAGAACAGGTCTAGGGAGATAACGCTATGCTTTCAGGGGAAAACTTCAGAAAAAATATAATTGAATGGTATAATTGAAAAATAGTTCTTCATCGGGATTGTCAAGCAGATTATAGAATGTTCGGTGAAATTCACCACGGGTTTCTCTCAGAAGGAAGTGTTCTCGGCTCCAAATTCTGTTCCTTTTTCTCTTCCTCTGTCTCAGTAAAAGCAGAATGAGGCAATCGTCATCATCCAAAGAGTCCATATTGTTGGTTACTCGGTCAAAGTAGAACAGACGCAACACGTGAACATCCAAGCATGAAGTTTAATGGCCCAGGGTCTGGTTCTTCACGTGAACGTGTAGCGTGCAGCGTGCAGCATGCAGCGTGCAGCGTGAACCTTCTATGGCCCAGCAGCCTTAGGAAACAAGTACTATTTACAGAAGGCGATTCAAAGTGGGGAAAGCTGGAGAGGAAACTTGGGCTGGAAAGCCAACAGATTAGGAAATGGATGATGAGCAGAGAACACTTTAAGTGTCTACTAGAACTTACAGACACATCCTCATGGGGTTAAACTCCAAGAAGAGGGAGAAAGATGATGGACACAGACAACCATTCACACCTACAGTCAATTTAGAGTCACCAGTTAACCTAACCTGCATGTCTTTGGACTGTGGGGGAAACCGGAGCACCCGGAGGAAACCCACGCGGACACAGGGAGAACATGCAAACTCCACACAGAAAGGCCCTCGCCGGCCACGGGGCTCGAACCCAGGACCTTCTTGCTGTGAGGCGACAGCGCTAACCACTACACCACCGTGCCACCCTCTTTCAAATGTAGTGGAGTTAAAGTTTCCAAAAAATAAAAAATACTCAAGTAAAGTACAGATATTCAAAAAGTGCACTTAAGTACAGTACTCAAGTAAATGTACTTTGTTACCGTCCACCTCTGGTTCTGAGAGTATGATTCCAGTTGTTTTGAATTGAAGGGCAATTTTACTGCTACTACTGACAGTGTGACTGGTCCTGCTCTTTCTTAGATATTTTAGGACAGTTTAAAGTGATTGGAATGAAAACACTAATGCAATGATGGACAGTATCAAGGTGATTCAGATGAGAAATGCATCAACACAATGAAAAAACATCTTTCGTAGTCAAAGTGGAAACAATGGCAGTTTGTACAAACATAATCCGTGTCCGAAATTGCTGACTCGTTCACTACTCCCTACTCCCTCTATAGGGAATTACTATATAGAGGACTATATCGTGAGCTCATTGGTAAAATGAAAAAACGCTTTCGGACACTACTCTGTCGCGCCGTTATTTACGTCATTACTGTCACACAATTAAAACGTGCCAGATCAGTCGGATGGTTGGTTTTCAAAATAATAAACACATGCCTGTATTTTTGTGATAAATCCATATTATACTGAGCGTATTTCCTACATTAAGCAATACAAAGTACCTGCATCTTTCAGTTGTTTTTAAATCAAGGCTGAATACTTTCTTCTTTGCCGCTGCCTTTTATCAAATCAAATTTGAGAATTTTAATTTGATTTCTTTAAGCGCGACCACAATGCAAGATGGGATATATTGCTTTGGTTAGTGACCATCGTTGTACACTTCTTTTCGTGATGCATTGTGGGATACTTTGAGTGCACTATATAGGGTGCAAATAATCCTCACTGGAGCGGCACGGTGGTGTAGTGGTTAGCGCTGTCGCCTCACAGCAAGAAGGTCCGGGTTCGAGCCCCGTGGCCGGCGAGGGCCTTTCTGTGTGGAGTTTGCATGTTCTTCCCGTGTCCGCGTGGGTTTCTTCCGGGTGCTCTGGTTTCCCCCACAGTCCAAAGACATGCAGGTTAGGTTAACTGGTGACTCTAAATTGACCGTAGGTGTGAATGTGAGTGTGAATGGTTGTCTGTGTCTATGTGTCAGCCCTGTGATGACCTGGCGACTTGTCCAGGGTGTACCCCGCCTTTCGCCCGTAGTCAGCTGGGATAGGCTCCAGCTTGCCTGCAACCCTGTAGAACAGGATAAAGCGGCTACAGATAATGAGATGAGATAATCCTCACTAAGGTTTCGGACAGCACTACAAAATGGAGTCCCCACTATACTGTATAGTGCCCTATATAGTGAGTAGGGAGCGATTTCAGACACAGGGAATGAGAATTACTAATGTGTGTGGGGAAATGCAGTACTGATCTCACAACTGCATTAAGAGTGAACAAAATGATGTTTCTGATGTGTGAATCGCATCAAAGCGATTGAGAAAAGCTGTAAGATATGGGAAAAGCGGAAGTGAAAAACAGGAAGAGGTCTCCTTCTCTACCTTAAACTGTATGTAATGCCCCTCAACCCCACCTTGTACAAAGCAACAATCATTATGTTGATTGACCATGTGTTTTCGAACCATAGCTGATCCAAAAGGCAGTAAATTAATGGAAAATCAATAAGATCAGCCGATTTTCATGGAATCTGCCGAGACTGAACCGGAAGATCCTGAAGGGGTGCGTGACGTCACACGTGTAACACTCCAGGTATCAATTTCGTTCATCTCATCTCATTATCTGTAGCCGCTTTATCCTGTTCTACAGGGTCGCAGGCAAGCTGGAGCCTATCCCAGCTGACTACGGGCGAAAGGCGGGGTACACCCTGGACAAGTCGCCAGGTCATCACAGGGCTGACACAGGCACAGACAACCATTCACACTCACATTCACACCTACGGTCAATTTAGAGTCACCAGTTAACCTAACCTGCATGTCTTTGGACTGTGGGGGAAACCGGAGCACCCGGAGGAAACCCACGTGGACACGGGGAGAACATGCAAACTCTGCACAGAAAGGCCCTCGCCAGCCACAGGGCTCGAACCCGGACCTTCTTGCTGTGAGGCGACAGCGCTAACCACTACACCACGTGCCACCCCATGGAATCATGTTTTGGAGAGAATTCTGATAGTGATTGTGATTTCGTATATGTCAGATGAAGGGGCAGATTATTATCAAGGATATTCCGGAGGAAATGGTTATCTTTTCGAGCCCCCAAGATGAGAAACTGCCAGTTCACTCAGTTCATGACAGTCTTCCTTTATAGCGCATGCGAGATAGAGAGATGCGCAGAACGCGGTGGTTACCTTTCACGTTTTCCTAAACAAAACTAAAAACAAATTGAGTCTTGCAATATAGCAATCTGAGAGCATTTAACACATTTCAGTTAATAATTAATGATGATGACTGCGCACGTGCATTTTCCTTCCTGTTAAAGTGCATCAGATATGATAAGATCAGATGTTGTGAGTGTGTAAATGCTGCTCATAATCCTGCGTCTGATGTACTGTGTGTGTGTGAGATGATGGGGGAATCGATTGACGAACTGTCCAAATGTCAGATCAAATGTAATTTATTTGTTAGGGTTTTGCTAGGATTCGAACCTGGTTCGTTGGTGTGATGATCCAGCAAACCCCCACTAGGCCACCAGGGGAATGACTCAAATGCAGAGGCGTGAGGCGGAAGTAGAAAAAGTAACAAAAGGTTTATTTATACTATGTACACTATATACAATCCAGGGCAAAACAAAAAAACAAAAACAAAGAGTATAATTCAAAAAGAAAAAGGCAAAAATGCAAAAGCTCAGAAGATCCACAAAACACAGTACAATGGAAACTGGAGATAAACATAACAGCACAAAGACTCCGTGACAAGAGGACTGAACTCAGGGGTATAAATACACAAACTAATTAAGGACACAGGTGAGGATAATTAGGACTAACAGGCAATTAACAAAAACACAAAACACAGGAACAGTGGCGGCCTCTAGAGGCCAAAATAAACAAGACACAAAAAGGAAATAACAGCGGCCTCTAGAGGCCAAAACAGTCCAAGTCCTAACAGGACCCCCCCCTCTAGGAGCGTCTCCTGACGTTCCCAGGGCGATCCGGATGGGCCGAATGGAAGTCCCGACACAGTTCTTTATCTAGGACATCCCGAGCAGGAACCCAGCAGCGCTCCTCAGGACCATAGCCCTCCCAGTCCACCAGATATTGCAACCCGCCACGGACCCGGCGGGAGTCAAGCAGGCGATGCACAGTGAACACAGTCTGCCCCTGGAAGATGCGGGGGGGTGGGGGGGTTCCTAGGGGCAGGGGCATACGTAGACGTCAGTACAGGCCGCAACAGGGAAACATGGAAAGTGGGGTTGATCCTCAGAGTCCGGGGCAACTGGAGCCGGTAGGAGACAGGGTTCACCCTGCGCACCACCTTGAAGGGGCCAATGTAGCGAGGAGCAAGCTTGCGGTTCTCCACCCGCAGCGGAAGGTCCTTAGTGGACAGCCAAACCCGCTGCCCAGGGCGGAAAGTGTGTGCAGGTCTTCTGTGGCGGTTGGCCTGAGTCTGGTTGGTTCTGGAGGTCTGTATGAGGGTCTTCCTGACCTTGCTCCAGGTCTTGCGACACCGTCTCACATATTGGTTGACCGAGGGCACCCCCGCGTCCTCCTCCTGGTCCGGGAACAGAGGTGGCTGGAACCCGAATTGGCACTGGAATGGCGACAGCTTGGTGGCCGATGACTGCAGGGTGTTGTGGGCGTACTCTGCCCATGGCAGCCAGGTGCTCCACGATGTTGGGTTATCCATAGCCAGGCCTCGCAGGGTGGTTTCCAGGTCCTGGTTGAGCCTCTCCGTCTGACCATTGGACTGTGGGTGAAACCCAGAGGAGAGGCTGGCAGTGGCTCCGATGACCTTGCAGAACCCGTGCCACACTCGGGAGGAGAACTGGGGCCCTCGGTCTGAGACGATGTCCTGTGGAAGACCAAAGACTCGGAAGACATGATTAAATACAAGTTTCGCTGTTTCAAGAGCAGAGGGGAGTTTGCACAGAGGTATGAAGCGGCAGGCCTTGGAGAATCTGTCAACAATGACCAAAATGACCATGTTACCTTGTGACTCAGGGAGACCCGTGATGAAGTCGACAGCCACGTGGGACCAGGGACGCCGGGGAATGGTCAGAGGATGCAGGAGACCCTGGGGACGCTGTCGTGGGTTCTTGGTTCTGGTGCAAACCTCACAGGACAGGACAAATGACCTTACTTCCTGCTCCATGTTAGGCCACCAGAAGCGTCTTTTCAGGAAGTCCAGGGTCCTCCGAGCTCCCGGGTGGGCGGTGAGAGGGGAAGAGTGACCCCACTGGAGAACCTTGGCCCGGGCTTGATGTGGGACGTACAAGAGGCCCGGTGGCCCCGTCCCAGGGCCGGGGTCCTGGCGTTGGGCTCGTCGAACAGCCTCCTCAATACCCCAGCGGACAGGGGCCACAATCCGGGACACCGGGATAATAGGCCCGACTTCATTCTCCCTGTTAGTGGCAGAGAACAGCCTGGACAGTGCGTCAGGTTTGGTGTTCTTGGAGCCGGGACGGTACGAGAGGGTGAAGTCAAACCGACTGAAAAACAGGGCCCACCTAGCCTGTCGAGGGTTCAGTCTCTTGGCTTGCTGGAGGTACTCCAGGTTCTTGTGGTCAGTCCAAACCAGGAATGGATGTTGCGCTCCCTCCAGCCAGTGCCTCCACTCCTCAAGGGCCAGTTTGACCGCTAACAGTTCTCGATCCCCCACATCGTACCGGGACTCCGCAGGACTCAGGCGGTGGGAGAAGTAAGCGCAGGGGTGCAGCTTTCCTTCCGAACGTTGAGAGAGTACCGCGCCAACACCACTGTCCGAGGCGTCCACCTCCACGATGAATGGTTGGGAGGTGTCCGGGAGGACCAGAATGGGTGCCGTGCAGAAGCGGGCCTTGAGGTCTTTGAACGCCTTTTCTGCCTGAGGAGACCAGCCATAAGATCCACCTGTCCCTTTGGTGAGGTCTGACATGGGTGCTGCCACAGAACTGAAGTTCCTGATGAACTTGCGGTAGAAGTTAGCGAATCCTAAGAACCGCTGAACCTCCTTAACGGACTTGGGAGTAGGCCAGTCCCGGACGGCCAGGGTCTTGGCAGGGTCCATTTGGAGTTGGCCTGTCCGTACAATAAATCCCAGAAAGGAGACCTCGGGAACATGAAATTCGCATTTCTGGGCCTTGGCGAACAGATTGTTCTGTAGCAGCCTCTGGAGAACCTGGCGGACATGGTGGCGGTGCTCCTGCACGGTCTTGGAAAAGATAAGGATGTCATCGAGGTAGACAAAGACGTACAGGTTAATCATGTCCCTTAAGACATCGTTGATTAGGGCCTGAAAAACAGCTGGTGCGTTGGTGAGTCCGAAGGGCATCACCTGGTATTCGTAGTGCCCAGACGGGGTGTTAAAGGCAGTCTTCCACTCGTCTCCCTGTCGGATACGGATGAGGTGGTATGCGTTCCGTAGGTCCAACTTGGTGAAGACGGTGGCGCCTTGGAGCAGGTCGAAAGCAGTGGACATCAGCGGAAGGGGATATCGGTTGCGCACAGTGATCTTGTTCAGGTCCCTGTAGTCAATACATGGTCGAAGCCCCCCATCCTTCTTGCCGACAAAGAAGAAGCCGGCACCAGCAGGTGAGGTGGAGGGTCGAATGAACCCAGAGACCAGGGCGTCTTTGAGGTATTCCTCCATAGCCTTGCGTTCTGGCTGAGAGAGGGAAAACAGTCTGCCACGAGGAGGGGTAGTCCCAGGGAGCAAATCGATGGCACAGTCGTAGGCCCGGTGCGGAGGAAGAACGGCGGCCCTGCTCTTGCTGAATACCTCCTTGAGATCCCAGTACTCTGTGGGAACTTGAGATAACTCGGTGAGATCAGGGGGCTCGGCAGGAGACACAGGAGAGCTAGAGAGCAGACAAGAGGCATGGCATGCAGGGCCCCATTCCACAACCTGGCTTGTTACCCAGTCTATGCGAGGGTTGTGGTGAGTAAGCCAAGGAAGGCCTAGAATAACTGGGAACTCAGGTGAAGGAATCAGGTGCAGGGATATTTCTTCCTTGTGACCTTGAGACTGGAGGAAGACTGGAGAAGTAACTTGAGTGACTCTTCCATCACCTAACGCTTGGCCATCGAGGGCAGACACAGACAGAGGGACTTCAAGAGGTGCAGTAGGTATATTGATGCTTTGGGCGAAGTGAATATCCATAAAGTTCCCAGCCGCCCCTGAGTCTATCAAAGCTTGACAAGAGTGGACAGACTCACCCCAGGAGATGGAGACCGGGATGTAGATTCCTTGGCCAGGGAGTCCGGGAGAGAGGGTAGGCCCCGTCACAACCCTCCCTCGGCTGGACGGGGCGGTCCTTTTCCCAAGAGTTCAGGACATGATACTCGGAAGTGACCAGGCTTGCCACAGTAGATGCAGCACTTGTCCCTCCTTCTGCGCTCCCTCTCAGATGCGGAGAGGCGAGTACGACCCACTTGCATGGGTTCTGGACAGTCACTGAAGGAGGTAGACGGTCTCCAGGTAGAGGTAGGGAGGCTGGGGGGGCTCAAGGCTTGGTGGCGTTCTCTCATCCTGTTGTCCAGACGAATAGCATGTGAGATGAGGGTTTCGAGGTCACTTGGGCATCCAATAGAGGCCAGACCGTCCTTGATGGGGTCAGACAGACCATGGTGGAAGGCTGACACCAGGGCAGTCTCGTTCCATCCACTTACTGCTGCGAGTGTTCGGAACGAGATGGCGTAATCTGCGACGCTTCCTCCTTGCCGGATGGACATGAGCTTTCGGGCTGCGTCGGTACTGATGTCTGCCTGATCGAAGACCCGAAGCATCTCTTCAGAAAACAGCTGGAAATCAAAGCACTCAGGTCCCTGTCTTTGCCAGATAGCAGTAGCCCAGGCTCGCGCCTTACCAGCTAATAAGGTGATCACAAAGGCAATCTTGCGGCAATCCGTAGTGTAGGTGGTAGGCTGAAGCTCAAAGGTGAGTTGACACTGGGTAAGGAACTCTCGGCACTCACTGTGCTTGCCGTCATACCTCTGTGGTGCAGGAAGGCTGGGTTCGCGAGGTGAAGAAGGCAGCATGGCAGGAGGCACTGGAGCAGGAGTGGGAGCTGGATCAGGAGCAGGAGATGCAGGCAGAGATGTCAGCTGTGCCAGGGTTTTCCCAATTTGCTGAAGCAGTTCCTCGTGGCGAGCAAGGGCCTCACGTTGGCTGGTGAGCGTATGTCCATGAGCATCCATGGTCGCTCCGAAGCGTGTCAAAGCTGTCATAATTCCCTGAAGGTTGGCCGGGTAGACAGTTGAAGCAGCCTCTGCTGAGTCGGTCATGACGGAGTCTTTCTGTTAGGGTTTTGCTGGGATTCAAACCTGGTTCGTTGGTGTGATGATCCAGCAAACCCCCACTAGGCCACCAGGGGAATGACTCAAATGCAGAGGCGTGAGGCGGAAGTAGAAAAAGTAACAAAAGGTTTATTTATACTATGTACACTATATACAATCCAGGGCAAAACAAAAAAACAAAAACAAAGAGTATAATTCAAAAAGAAAAAGGCAAAAATGCAAAAGCTCAGAAGATCCACAAAACACAGTACAAAGGAAACTGGAGATAAACATAACAGCACAAAGACTCCGTGACAAGAGGACTGAACTCAGGGGTATAAATACACAAACTAATTAAGGACACAGGTGAGGATAATTAGGACTAACAGGCAATTAACAAAAACACAAAACACAGGAACAGTGGCGGCCTCTAGAGGCCAAAATAAACAAGACACAAAAAGGAAATAACAGCGGCCTCTAGAGGCCAAAACAGTCCAAGTCCTAACATTATTAAATAAATGGGTTTCTTTTTACTCCAATAATTTCCATGTGGTTGTTCTGGTGGTGGTGGTGAATACTTGATGAATCAGATTTATCATTAGTAGGCAACATGAAATCTGCCCTCTTTGTTTGCACAAAATTTCACCCACTGTCGCTTTAGATTAGTGTCATTGCTCGGAAATTCGTGAATTGAATGTACTGTTGTATATGGATTTGAACATCCAAACACAACACAGCACTTTCCCATCGGTATTTTTGCAAGATTCCAACAACAATATCAAATTTCAGCGTGTAAACAAGCACGGAGTCAGATGAATAGAAATGACCCAGCTAACCGGGGCGTGACATCATGTGAGATTAGCCCTGAAGCAAGGCTGCTTTTTTCCGGGATCCGGAAGCCACGATTTATCGATAGTTTTGTGCTTGATAATAAAATGACAAATAATTAATATTATTTTTCCCCCTGCTTTATTAATTCATTTTGGTCGTCACTAATGATATATATTTATTTTTAAGCAATACAATAAGGCATTACATGCACTTTAAAACAAAGTGTCAAAGAATGCAAAGTCTTATGCTAATGCTAAGGTCACACATAGCCGGCTAATCCGTGAGAACTTTTGCCAGGGCCTACCATGGCCATTCCAGCAGATTTTGGAGGTGATCCATCACATACACTACCGTTCAAAAGTTTGGGGTCACTTTGAAATGTCCTTATTTTTGAAAGAAAAGTACTGTTCTTTTCAATGAAGATCATTTTAAACTAATCAGAAATCCACTCTATACATTGCTAATGTGGTAAATGACTATTCTAGCTGCAAATGTCTGGTTTTTGGTGCAATATCTCCATAGGTGTATAGAGGCCCATTTCCAGCAACTCTCACTCCAGTGTTCTAATGGTACAATGTGTTTGCTCATTGCCTCAGAAGGCTAATGGATGATTAGAAAACCCTTGTACAATCATGTTAGCACAGCTGAAAACAGTTTAGCTCTTTAGAGAAGCTATAAAACTGACCTTCCTTTGAGCAGATTGAGTTTCTGGAGCATCACATTTGTGGGGTCGATTAAATGCTCAAAATGGCCAGAAAAATGTCTTGACTATATTTTCTATTCATTTTACAACTTATGGTGGTAAATAAAAGTGTGACTTTTCATGGAAAACACAAAATTGTCTGAGTGACCCCAAACTTTTGAACGGTAGTGTAAATTTGGGCGGAGTAAATATGCAAGTGAAGCCACGGTAGCCACAATGATAGTGACAGAAGATGCTGGTAAAACCAATGGCGGTCAGCAACATATAGCGACGTATGGCCTTACAGCAATGACAGCAGTGTGTATGGTTTTTCATGACTGCAGTACAGCATAGCCACATTAAGATGAAATAAGCCACGCCCCCTAGGCAAACTTTTCACTCTCTGCAGAATGTCGTTTCAGGAACATTTTGAGCTCAATGCTTGCGATGGAATGCTACGGTAACTCCCAGTAGTCCATGTAAGCCTCACAGATGCTCAAGGATGCCTTCATGTTTGTGATGTATGAAATCATCTGGCACCTGACCCACGACAATTTTCAACACGACAAAATTTTCTGTGGATGGAAGCCACGTCCTCCTGGTTGTCAAGGTAGCTCCCCGGCTCTCACAGATTTCAACAGAAGGGCCCAGAACGCATGTCGATTGGCCCCTGGAAGGCTCAAAATCATCTACCGTGAATTGATTCCAGTTATGTGAGACCTTAGCAGAAGAAGAAGCACAGTATCAAAAGGGTGAAATGTTTACTTGTTTAAATATATTGGGAAAAGCCTACAATTGGTTTGATTACTTCCCACAGCAGTCTAGGATTTTTACACTGGCTCAATTTTTAGCCTGCATAATATCAACAAAATATATGAACTTTTTGCCTGGTTATTATATCTTTAGTAAATGTTGGATTCAGATTCAGTATAAATATTATTTATAATCTGTTACTCTTCTCTAAAATTACAAAACAGGTCAGGAACCAGACCAAGAGCTTTGTTGCTTCGTAGGTGGTGAGTGACGAGTCTGAATGCTGGACAACATGACCAACAACAGCAGTTGTATGGAAGCTGAGAGCCTTGTTGCTTCTGCGTTAACCCCCATGTTGATCTTGGACTTCATTTTGGGCTTGCCGGGAAACGTCCTAGCATTATATCTCCTTGCCTTTAAGGCTCCATGGAAGCCGGCCAATATTTACCTCCTCAACATGGTGGTGGCTGATGTCCTGCTGCTCATTGCCCTTCTCTTTCGCATCGACAGTGTGCTGCGTGGGAGATGGATTTTTGGAGATCCCTTTTGCCGCATCCACTTCTTCATGCTGTCAGTAAACCAGTCAGCAAGCATTGCTTTCATGACTGTTTTGGTAGTGGATCGCTTCTACAGGATAGTTTACCCACACCATCCTGTTTGTCACCTGAGCATTCAGAACACAGTAAAGGTGGCCTGTGGAGTCTGGGTAGTTGTGGTGACCCTTTGCATTCCTCTGCTCGTGACTCGACGACTGAGATCATCTGGAAACTCATCTGTTTTACTTTGCCAAAATATTGATATATGGACAGACACTGGAGCAGGCATGAGGGTTCATAATTCACTTCAGATGATAGAGTTTGCTGTAGCTTTCCTGTTAGTAGTCTTTTCTTCTGTGCGTATCTATTACCACATTCTGGGTAACAGGAAGCTCAGAGAGCATCGAAGAGTGAAACGGACCATCTACTTACTTTTGACTGTTCTGATCATGTTCACCTTTTGCTTCCTGCCCAATTACATCACAGGCTTTGTGGCTTTCTTCCTCGGAGATGTCTCCACATGCTCCTCGTACATAGCTGTGGGTCAAGTGTTTAGTATTACTTTATGCATTGTGTTTTTAAACAGTGCCCTGGACCAGCTTCTGTACATTTTTTCAAGTGCATACTACCGAGACACCCTAAAAGAAACATCTAACTCTACAGGGCTCACCAAGTTTCGACTAAGTGTTAAGGAAACCAGATCTCCAAGACGATTTTGAGAAACAGACTGATAACAAGGAACAGTCCTACCCACAGCCAAATGACTTTATTTCACTATTGTATAGTAAAGACACTCATAATACATTGCAAGCAGCTCATCCAGGAAGCCATGGCCTAATGGTTAGAGAAGCAGCTTTGGGACAAAAAGGTTACCGGTTTGATTCCCTTGATAAGCAGAAATGGCTGAAGTACCCTTGAGCAAGGCCCCCTAACTGCTCCCCAGGATGCTCTAGGTATGTTGCTGTGAGTAAGGATGCCTGAAATATGATCTAAAGTATTTGTGCCTTGAACATTTCTACTTTTACAGTTTTTTTTAATCTGGTCTTGAGTCTTAAATTGAATATAAGTTGAATATATATTTTGTGTGAGCAATGTTTTCTGCTCTTCCTACTGTAACACTATAATTTCCCTCAGGATCAATAGTATCTATCTCTATATGCTTATAATAAGGTACTGTATATCATCATAAATGGATGTCTGTATTGTTAACCATAACAGACAGCTCTGGAAATTTATTTAAAGAGAATAATTTTAACGGTAGTCACTATTTAAATAAGTTATTTTTTCCATAGCTGTACCTATATTTGTACTCTAAATGTTAAGGATTCACATTTTCATATTTCTACTATATTCAAGCTTCAACAAAAATAACAGGCTTTATGCTTTCAGCTTTCCAGTGTACAGTATTTATATATCCAGTTCTTTCTTTCTTTCTTTTTTTTTTTAAGAGCAGCATATATTCTTTTGGACCCCAATAGTCAGTGTGACTGTCATGGATGGATGGATGGATGGATGGAATGAATGAATCATATGTTGACACATTGAGATTTGAAAGGCTGAAAAGCCTTTAAAAACTAGATAATCACATATGCATTTTTCATTGCTACAAAATACAGTGATGCTTGAAAGTTTGTGAACCCTTTAGAATTTTCTATATTTCTGCATAAATATGACCTAAAATATCATCAGATTTTCACGCAAGTAGATAAAGAGAACCCAGTTAAACAAAGGAGACAAAAATATTATACTTGGTCATTTATTTATTGAGGAAAATGATCCAATATTACATATCTGTGAGTGGCAAAAGTATGTGAACCTCTAGGATTAGCAGTTAATTTGAAGGTGAAATTAGAGTCAGGTGTTTTCAATCAATGGGATGACAATCAGGTGTGAGTGGGCACCCTGTTTTATTTAAAGAACAGGGATCTATCAAAGTCTGATCTTCACAACACGTTTGTGGAAGTGTATCATGGCAAGAACAAAGGAGATTTCTGAGGACCTCAGAAAAAGCGTTGTTGATGCTCATCAGGCTGGAAAAGGTTACAAAACCATCTCTAAAGAGTTTGGACTCCACCAATCCACAGTCAGACAGATTGTGTACAAATGGAGGAAATTCAAGACCATTGTTACCCTCCCCAGGAGTGGTCGACCAACAAAGATCACTCTAAGAGCAAGGCATGTAATAGTTGGCGAGGTCACAAAGGACCCCAGGCTAACTTCTAAGCAACTGAAGGCCTCTCTCACATTGGCTAATGTTAATGTTCATGAGTCCACCATCAGGAGAACACTGAACAACAATGGTGTGCATGGCAGGGTTGCAAGGAGAAAGCCACTGCTCTCCAAAAAGAACATTGCTGCTCGTCTGCAGTTTGCTCAGGATCACGTGGACAAGCCAGAAGGCTATTGGAAAAATGTTTTGTGGACAGATGAGAACACAACAGAACTTTTTGGTTGAAATGAGAAGCGTTATGTTTGGAGAAAGGAAAATACTGCATCCCAGCATTATAACCTTATCCCATCTGTGAAACATGGTGGTGGTAGTATCATGGTTTGGGCCTGTTTTGCTGCATCTGGGCCAGGACGGCTTGCCATCATTGATGGAACAATGAATTCTGAATTATACTAGCAAATTCTAAAGGAAAATGTCAGGACATCTGTCCATGAACTGAATCTCAAGAGAAGGTGGGTCATGCAGCAAGACAATGACCCTAAGCACACAAGTCGTTCTACCAAAGAATGGTTAAAGAAGAATAAAGTTAATGTTTTGGAATGGCCAAGTCAAAGTCCTGACCTTAATCCAATCCAAATGTTGTGGAAGGACCTGAAGCGAGAGGTTCATGTGAGGAAACCCACCAACATCCCAGAGTTGAAGCTGTTCTGTACGGAGGAATGGGCTAAAATTCCTCCAAACCGGTGTGCAGGACTGATCAAGCAGTTGTTGCTGCACAAGGGGGTCACACCAGATACTGAAAGCAAAGGTTCACATACTTTTGCCACTCACAGATATGTAATATTGGATCATTTTCCTCAATACATAAATGACCAAGTATAATATTTTTGTCTCATTTGTTCAACTGGGTTCTCTTTATCTACTTTTAGGACTTGTGTGAAAATCTGATCTTGTTTTAGGTCATATTTATGCAGAAATATAGAAAATTCTAAATGGGTTCACAAACTTTCAAGCACCAATGTACATTTGCAGCCTTTATTACCACAAAGGAAAACGGATTCAAGACTAATTAATGCAATTATATACAATTTTTTTTTATTCTGCATGTTTCACTTAACACATGACATACAAGTAAACACAACACAGTATATGAAGCATTGAAAAAAGTAAGTTGTGATCATTATGACTGTCACATGCAGTATAAACAGCCTGAATTTGCATTATGGTAACTCCCATTCTGCATTATGTACTTTATTTTTGTCAGATCTTAACCTTTGTATGGATATATGGAGGAAAAATATGTCCATCTGTTGACAAACTGCTAAATTAAATTTCTTTTTGAAGTTCAACACCTTGTTTCTTTCATTATTTCCGAAAGGGCACTCAAAACTTTACGTACTTTGTTCAAAAGAACAATCATTTTTCTGCCATATGGACAATGTCTTACTCAGGGTGCCTCGTTATTTTTGTAGAATGTCAGATCATCCTTGCCAATCAGCGCTCCTGAAGTTGTACAGTAGTCATCAAGAATAAACTGAACCTCCACTTATGAGTGCAATCAGAAACACATTACACTGTCTGAAATACAAAACAATATCATCATGAAATGTATCAAAACTGGTGGCTTCTACAACAGATAAGACTGGAGGAAAAAGCTGCACCTTGTATCCAGACGTCCCATGCTATTTACATAATTCTGCCTTCCAGTAATGTCCAACATGTCAAACTTTCAGTCCTGTTCAAACATCGGTTAAAACAGCTCACAAACCTGTAGTCATAACACTCACAGAAAGTAAGAGAACTGAAGGACTGCAGTGCAGTGCTAAATGAAATTACAAACAAAATAGCACACAAATACTTTCCAGAAGAGTCTGTCAAGTGTCTTCAGCATGAGAAAGAAAGGCTTTCTATATTATAATGTCATGTCATTTCATCTGACCACTGACTTACAGGACCGTGATGACTCAATCCTTACATCCACAAAGTATTCGATTAACAAAGATGATCAGTTCAGAGTTTAGAGAAGCTTAACTGAGAATTATGGAGCCCTAGAGTTATTTTAAGTGCTTGTTTATATGGCAGAGTGCATGGTGTTAGTTAACTATGCTTCTCTCGATGCACTGTTTCTGTATTTCCAGAGAGAACGGAGCTGTGGTGTGTGGCCACTGTGGTGTATGATTTGGGGCAGGAATCAAAGAGAAGAGGCAGGCAGGTGAAACGGCACAGACGAGGGTCAGTCGTGGATCACAATGGGACCTCGCATCCGTAGACTAGGGTGAGGGGGCGCGAGGATGGGTCCCTGCACTGGCCCCTGCGGGACCCTGCGCAAATTAATCTGCTCGCATGGCTGCCTACAGGCTCTTCTTAACTGGGAACGAGTAAGCAGCCTCCGGGCTTTCCTGTGACCACAACACAAGAGAACATGGTGACTGTTCACTCCTGCAACATTACGGTGTCCAAGGCTGTGGTTGAAGACTGTGGTATACAAAATGACGTTATAGCAAAAGCAATAGTAGTTCAGACAATACAGAGAAATATGGAGCGTCTTAAGCGACTTGGTGGTTTTTTATTTTCTAATAGTGTGTGACTATAAATTAATATATTACAGCCACAAGTGAACAATTTGAAGTATCACAACATCATAAATTGTGGCCACAAATTATGTAATTGGAGCCCAAGACTTAATCTGCTGTGAGAATGTCATACTTAATATGTGCCCTTTAGTTCATTATTTGGAGGGAACGGGCAAATCTATTTGCGTTGATAATTCACTTAACGTGACATGGGCTAAAAGATTACAAGTGACCAGTAACTCCAATTTGTCTTTATACATCATCCCAAAATTGAAGTGTAATATTATCAATCATCTCTATGATTAGGCTCCTGTGGCCACAATGATATAATTCAGTTGATTTACCTGTCTCATCCGTTTTAAAGTACAAGGCGTTTCAAAAAAATCTGATATTATTTGAGATGTAAATATCCCAGAAACTACATAGTCTAAGCAAATGAAACTGAACAGGCTTAATGTTGAGCAATGTAAGATTTGTTCCTCAAAATTTGAATGAGAAATTCAAAAGGTATGTGAACGATTTCACAAATTTTCAATATGTGCGCCGTCTGAGACAGACACACAGACAGTCTTCCTCTTTGAACTTTTTGTGCCATGTCCAAATCTGCACGGCATTTGGTGCATTTTTAGAGAATTCTCTCATAAATGCACGCTGCACGGTCTTGTTCGAGCGTACTCTAACACACAAAACGCCTCATTTTCCAGTGAATGATATTTCTATACCTAAAAAGATAAACAAACGTAAAATTTTGACCTGTTTCCAGACGTGCTGTTAAAATTTGAGGTCAACGGAACGAGAATTGGCAAAGTTATTAGATTGTGAAATGATACTGTGAAATTTTTTGAAACACCCTGTACAATAATTACCACGAATTAAATCATTACTAGGTCTCATAACCACCAAGTTGCCTCTGTGTCTCCATAGAGAAAGCATTATGACACATTTCCTCTTTAATGTAGGAACCTAGAAGACATGCAGGAAGGATCCGGTTATATCTGGTTACAGAACAGATCAACAATTCGCAATCTTCAAACACCATCGTTATCATAATTCCATTTTCCAATCGCAGAGAATAGTTTGATGTCGGAGCAGTTGAAAGCTAATCTATCGTTTTGCTTTATGAAGAAAACATATGATTTCTTGCTCATTAATGGAGTAACTAAGTATTCCTGAACACTAGTGGTGGCTCGGTAGAAAAACACATAAATCTTTCTTAGTGGAACTGGCATGCTGTTATTGTATTACTGCAAGCTAATGTTGCCATTGTGTTATCATGACGTGGGGCATTTGTGTTTGTCTAAACCACAGAAAACATCATTACCAACTGGATGCTAATTCTCTCCCTTGAGAGAAACACCACTCTGTTCCAGAGCAAACAGGAACTGTAACATATGCACATGCACACCACACACACACACACCACCTGCAATTCCAGTAACATGATAATAGAAGGATAACAATACAGTAGAACAAGAACTAAATCCAAAAACAATATTTTTTTCCCCAATCAATGTGAAACAGGTTATAGTATATATACTCATGGTTCAGTAATGGAATTAGTGTGAACTTCCCTCTCAGGTAAACAGAAGACTGTGTGTCAGTTAATTTGCTGCTCTGAATGCATTGCCTTCCGAAGTGATTATGAGCATTAGCGTTGTAATACGACTCAGTGAAGACTGATTATATCAAATATAATTTGATATAACACAGAGTATAATTGCAATAATCAAGCTAATGGACGAACCCACGGGTCCCGTGTTCATGCACAATTTATGAGGCTTACAGTCATTTTTGCCTCTGTTTCTAATGAAGAAACCACGATCTGGACTGCTAACATCAAATCCATGAGAAAAAATATATGAGATAAGGGTGTTAGTGAGCACTTGAATTAATGCAAATGCATGCATGTGCATTCATAATTTAAACAGCCATCCTGTGGAATAAAAAATAAAAATCTAGATGTATTGGTCATTCCTGTCTTCTGAAGACAGTGTACTTCAACTGTGAAATGGCTACATGTGGAAATATCAGGAGTAATACCTACTCAGAAAAAAACACAAGCTCTAAACATCTTCAATAATACATACCTACATCGCTGAACTATTTATACCACTTGTCTTTCACGGCTACACAGAGTTTCTTCACTTTGCTTTCCTTTCAGCATGCAAAAAAACAACGCAACAGTGATGGCACAACCTTCACTTCCTGATTGCTGTATGATGTAAAACATGAGTGCCAGGCCCCAGCCTCAGAGCAACCCTCATTTTTCTCAGCCTCTCTGAAGCCAGTTACAGGCTAATCCTTCAGAGCAAGGGCTCTAAATTTAGCCTGGCATCCGCTCCAGCGAGCACAGACGCACCGGTCATGGCTCATCCAGACAGGGCCCTAATGGAGAAGCATTTTCCTCCAGCTTCCTCCCTATTCCAAGTCCACTTAAACTGCACTTAGGACCACATCAGAAAAGGTACCATCAGTAAGTTAGGATGATACAACTTTTTGAGCCAAGCTGCTCAAAGTAGCTAATCGATAGGCAACTCGATGCCAAGTTAACCACATCTACAGCAGACACTATTTGGGAAAGGTAACCATTCCGTCTTGTCTACGTTGAGTCCATTCAAAGTGTAATCGTCTTAAAATGTCTAGCTCACGTTTTTTTGTTTTGCACATTCATGTAATCTAATGCAGCCCCAGTCTGAGTGTGTGTGTATCTGTGTGTGTGTATTTGTGCATGTGTTGGTGTGGATGCAGTAATGGGCCAAGGTCTTACCATGAGTAGATGTCTAACAGCTACAGCACTGAAATGAGACAAGCCGCCAGTCAATCATAGGAACTCACAAACACTGTGACCCACGATGTATCTGGGCATAAAATAGTCTTCCTAGTGCACCTCTAGTGCATCCCCTCCCCCTCCCCCCCCTCCCCTCCCCCAAACCAGACTTTCCAATCTCAGGATTATTTTTGCTGCCTTGTTCATTTCTAAGTTTGTCCCCAAATAAAAGTATCATTTCAGACCTTATTAACAATCATCCAGAAGCTGAGCACACATTTAGGCAGATCGAGTACTCTAGATCAAATTACTGCAGACTGAGAAATGATCATTAGGATTCAAAAGACACATTTGTTGCTGCAGAACATATTTGGTATGAAATGAGCTACTTAATTCTGGTGATGCTTATACATCGGTGTCTGTTGACTAAGAATTAATGAATGAATAAAAATAAATAAAATAAAAATGATCTACAGTACATGTTACAGATTTGACACCGAAGCTGGAATACTGGAGAAGGGTGGATTACAACCCAGGTCAAAAACAGTCCACTCATTTTTCTGCTTTCAGTTAATGACTGGATTTTTCTTTCCAGATTTAACGGAGCAGTGGATATTTTTCTTGGGATGAACTTATGCTCACTTGCAGGTTACCTGTGGAGTCCTGCCACTTCCTGTTGAGACGTTACAGACAAATGAGCATTTTATTCTTCCCAAGCTACCACCACAATCCCACCAATTAACTAAAGCCAACACCCATATTTGCACTCTGCTTTATTTCCAGTTTCTTACTGGTACTGAGCATGACCAATCCTGTAATTACACATGTGCAAGTCCTGCCATTTGGATTTGTCACTGACTGTTAAGTGATGGCTGCATCACTATGTGGGAAAATAAATGAGAGATTTCATGCTGAGTCAATCAATAATCCCTAAAGGTGCTAATCAAAGAGCAAACTGAGCACTCTGCCACTCTTTGGCACTTTTTTTTTTCTTAAAGGGTGTCATGTTCTGTTGGTAGGCCTCTCGATATACTAGCTGGTATCAGTCGTTTATTATTTAGAACAAAAATGTCGCTTATAGTTGAGTATCCACACCAAAAGGCACACAAAGAGAAGACATGCTTCACATTTGTTAGACGTACCTGGTTTCTCGGGATACAAGGAAAAAGCTGTCATCTGGCGCGTCAATCCAATTGGGCCGCCTCTTGCGCATCATCATGTTGCTGGCTCGTAAGCTGGGGCTGCTGCTGCTCCGTCCATTGTGCTGCTGAGAGAAAGGGACGTGTTACTGGTGAAAGGTGAGCATAAGAACGTAATTACAAAATACTGTATGAATTAGTATGCATGTTGGACTCAAGGAAGTAACTATATCCAAATACCCAATTAACTGTATACACACTATGTCGTAATCTGCACTGCCAGTCAAAACATGGATCTGCTTTTGTTTTATTATGGTTTAGCCACTATTAGTGCCACAGACAAAGCAAACGGGTACAGAATAATGTTTAAATAAGGACAAATATCAAACAAGTATCCCAGAGAAATCTTTCAATCTCTCCATAATTAAATGCCAATTAATAAAAAACAAATCTAACAATGTTGGTATTTAGACTGTTTACGTTTATTCATACCTTTTAATGATTCATATGATGTAATTTTAGACTAAAAATAGCTTGAATTGTTTAACCAAATTCCTCAAATTTATCTAGCGGTAATGCAGTAACTAGTAAACTGAGAACTCGGTGTAATTTCAAGGTGTGGTTGAAAAACAGGATTAGCTATGAATAAGTAGTGTATACAGCCGCAGGAGTAGGAACAAACACAGAAATATTACTAAAAATATTTAAGAGTTATTCCACGAAATCAAGTCGTACATGAGCTGATAGCCAACGAGGAGCGTACAGTAGCATCGAGTCGGCTATAAGCCATGTACGACGAGATTGAGTGGAATAACTGTTTTGTTCTATCCACGTTCACTGGATTTTGAGAAAATCGAGCATTTTTATTTTTTGCAAATTTGATGAATGAAAACTTTATGCAAAACGCCTGACAAAATCATTTCCGCTTAGAATGTAAACAAAGCGGCGAAATGACAGTAGCAATTTGTGAAAAATTCTGTCGTAATAATTCTTGAAAAATAAAAGATACGTTCTTACAATCAAATACTTTTATTTCATATTTTGTGGCTTGGCGGCACGGTGGTGTAGTGGTTAGCGCTGTCGCCTCACAGCAAGAAGGTCCTGGGTTCGAGCCCCGGGGCCCTTTCTGTGTGGAGTTTGCATGTTCTCCCCGTGTCCGCGTGGGTTTCCTCCAGGTGCTCCGGTTTCCCCCACAGTCCAAAGACATGCAGGTTAGGTTAACTGGTGACTCTAAATTGACCGTGAGTGTGAATGGTTGTCTGTGTCTATGTGTCAGCCCTGCGATGACCTGGCGACTTGTCCAGGGTGTACCCCGCCTTTCGCCCATAGTCAGCTGGGATAGGCTCCAGCTTGCCTGCGACCCTGTAGAAGGATAAAGCGGCTAGAGATAATGAGATTTTGTGGCTTTTTTTGTATTTTGGGGGTTTTGTTTTCGAGTAGATTTTTTTATTTTGTCTTCAGTTGGTTCAGCAAGATGCTCTGCCATTTTTTTTTTTAATCTACTCACGGTATATGAGCTGATTGGCTACTCTACGACTAGGCTATCAGAGAGCAGGATTACACGTATCCAGTGAACGTGGATAGAATAAATGAAGTTAAATCGTGTGAATATGTACCAGAAAGTAAAGACTGGTAAAATGTTCCGACATGCCAACCTGCAATAATGAACAATGGAGTATACTAAACTGTAATACCAGAGAATGATGTGGTCACTGGCTTTACAAATGTATATATTTATAATGTGATGTAAAGAGCTTCTCCTTTCAAGATTCTTTGGTTAAATTGCATGTTATCCTGTTAAGCAGGGCCTTCTAGTCTTTGATAGCCGCCAGCACTTAGTGAGAATAGTGCGGTATGGTTTACTTACCAGAATAGGACCCACGATGTGACCCTGATTTTCTGTAATAAAAGCAAAACATAAATGTGTGTGTTTAAATTAAATCTACATAGTTAGATTAAACAGATAGTCGTGAACTGTTTATGCATATGTGCTTCATGTCAGCACCTTGTCCTGGTGCATTTGCTCTTCTCTCAGAGTCCATCCTGCTGCTATGGTGGTAACTGCGTTTTCCCAGCATACCGAGTGGACCGTGGCTCGGCAGGGAGGAAAGAAGCCGGCGTGGTGGTTGGACCTGCAGGCCAAGTGTACGATGAGAGCGCTGAACATGAGGCGCTGGACGGGACTCTGAAACAACACAGCACAAACCCGGTCACTGTTGGTCCCAGCTTCCCTGTAAGAAAATCAGGCCAGCAGCAATGGAGCCCTGATGTGACTCACCGAGGTACTGCAGGACGCTGGTTAGCGTGCTCCTCTGGGAAGGTTTGGGCTTGGTGGATCGCCCTGTCATGCCTTCTGCCACTCGAATCATGTCTACATATCAACCGACAGCATTGGACACACAGAGAACAGGGCGAAGTCAATATGTCGCAGCAAGCAAGAGAGAGAGACTCGTCATGTCGCTGTGAATCACCACCATCTTTGATCGAAACTTTGCACGAAGAACCAGGCAAATGAGAAATTCAAAGGCAAATCGGTTGTGCTGCAGTCTTTTCTTCCAGGAAATCCATTTTTTTTCCTTTCTCAATTCTAGCACACTGATCTGACCATAATGCACTCATTACAATCCCTGTCCAACCAACTTCAGCTCATTATAAAATTCATTAAAACATTCAGGAATGCTGGTGCAAGATTTTCTGAGACAGGCCATTCTGTTGCCTTGGCAAACAAAGGCCTGGCTCTGAAATTTACTCGAACTGTTCCCTCTCTAACAATGCATCTAATTGGATCACACATCACTGAGCTGACTGCAGTAGTAAAGAACTGCACTGAGTAAAGAAAATGCAGTCTCATCAGAGATCTCTTAGTGTTGGAAAGAAACTATTACAGCTTGCAAGGTGCATGCTGATGTACTCACTCACCAAAAAAATAAGTGTACCATTTTTGAAGCTGGTAATTTCTCATCAGGCTTTAACAGCTTTATTTCTCATTTGGCCAAACTGTCTGTGGTTCGTCAGTCCTTTCAGATTTGTGATTCTTGTAAGCTACATTTAGTGGATGTTATGTGATACTCACATGGGTATTGATGTTAAAAGCTTACATGCATTCACTTTAGCGCTTAAAGCACCAATTAACTCTTAAACAAAAAGAACCCTGGCAAAACTTGTATCTTAGCAGGACCGGTATATTTTCACAGGCAGCATGCTGATTGGTATGCAAAGGAATCCAAATAGCCAACATATATGCTTGGCTAGAGGAAATCAAACGTGAAGGAAAATGTGTGTGTGTGTACAATCGCATTCACACGCCATAAAAAGAAACACAAAACACGCTTGATGAGGGCATGGACAGAGCAGAATGACAGGAGCTAATGGATCAGAGCTCATGCTGTCAGTGGAGGTGAACTTCATACGACTGCTGCTCCACTCAGAATATCAAGTGTGAGTGTGGCACAGTGATGGACAGTTACACAAGACACATGAAACTACAAGGACTCAGAAAGAATGGTTTCAGCCATGGTTTTATTTTTGTTGGGTTTTTTTTGTTTGTTTTTTTTTTTGATTGCCCACAGGACATTTACACCAGGAAAACAAAGATATGATAGAAAAGAAGGAAACAAATCAAAGAGCATGCCCCAAGGGTCACCATGCCTTACAGCCTACAAATGGCACAGGATCTTCTTATGGGTGCGACACAAACACGCTTCAAGGGTGGGTGGAGAAAGGAGTGGAATGAAAGCACAGAATGAAAGATGTGGTAGGAGCAACACAAAACGTGGAAGAGCAACTTAAGCTGAGGCAAAATGCAGAGGAAAGAGAAGGGATTATGGATTTAAATGATAGGCTTTACATATGGTGAAAAACTGAACGGCTAAAAAGTGGCTGTCTGGAGTTGTATTCCCACAGAAATTTAAAAAAAAAAAACAAAAAAAACAATGCATGTCTGAACATCTTCCTTCTAACTTGGAACATATTTTCAAAAGCTAGTTATAAGAAATTATGAATTTTAAATAATCCCAACAACCGACTGCATATGAAATTAACAGAAGCCCCTCATTGTAATACATAATCCCATAAAGCAAATAAAATGTTTATTTAGTTAAAGGCCAACATTTACATAGCAGTGAAAATTTGCTTCCCTGACTACTTGATAATTGCTCCTCAAATGTTCTTTTCAACATAAAAACAAGTTTAAAAAAAAAAAATGTATTTCGGGCTACGGAAATTTACCTGAGGCCCAAATGCCCATCTACTCCTGCCTGTAATCTAATGAACTACACTGACGAGATATTTTTGCACTTTAGCCTTCTCCAATTACTGCATTTACTAACCAGAGTTATACTTGCACAATTTTCACTTTTCAGCCAAACCTCTTTAGTCATGACATGACTCAGTACGTTTACATGCACATCCAAATCGAGCTGCTGTCGGTAATCGAGCAAAGGGTCCCAGCAGGCGTGCCAGAGAAATCCAATCCTACATGCACACAAGGAAATCGAGCTATTGTGTGAGGTACATTGTGCACCCGAGCCACAGGTGGCGCTACACGCCCCATCGTGTTGGTACACTTCCGGTTGTCGTCATGAAGAAGAGCTATTCAAGAGTATAAACAAAGTTATCAGTTCCGTGTTCTCCATTGCGCGTTTTTCTCCCGTCCATGAATTTTAATATATTCAACTCCTTAAGCTGAATGAGCATGAACTCTGTCTCCTCATTGCTCCAGAAGTGCACGTTTCTGCTCGCCATTTTCTCTTCTTCGTTTGTTCCTCCTGACCTCTTCTGCTGCTCGCTACTACTGTTGTCATGCCGACCGAGGCTGTCGTGTTTCCCGCTTGTGGTCTCGTCACTCGTCACTTCCGGAAGGGGCAGTGCTGAAGTAAGTAGCTCGACTACGTAGCTCGATAGGGTTTACATGCACTAAGTAGCTCGGCAAAAATCACATAATCTAGGTCGTGTAGCTCGATTACGAGAAATCAAGTTCGGTTCAATTTCAGCCTAGCTAAGGTGTTTCCATGGCATTTAGAACTTCGATTTCAGTCGAGCAACGGCAGAAATTCGATTCTCTCTATGTGCATGTAAACGCACTGACTGATGACCCAAATACAAAAGGGCCTCAATAGCGTGTCAATGGCTTCTTCTTTACACGAGTCGGTTGCTTATATCAGAGCAATTTGAGCAGCCCAGTTTTTATAGAGTTTCTCATTTCTTAGGGATAAATTATTTTAGTCTGGATTGTTTTCTGTTCCCCGACCACTATGAACTCATTTCTTAGGGCAATTGCTTGAGCAGTCCCGCAATCCAATGATGCAAAGAACAAATGAGATGCTGTTCTAGTGAACAATTTATTCTTTAGATTAACTGGCACCTGAAGAAAATTATCTTGATAAGCCAGAAACTTGTACATTTTCCTTGAACACCATTTAACTACATCAAATAATTTCCACCTGGAATTAGGTGATTTTACAAAAAAGTCCTATAATGTTAAGATTTCACAATCATGAATGCAGTTTATGTACTTCCATAAGTATTGGGGGAAAAATGCTGGTTTTAACTGATTGGTAGTTTGTAGAAATGCTTTTTAAACTAATTTACCAACTGTCACATTGCAAGAATATACTTCTAATAACTTATCTTTGGAAGTTTCAAATTTATAAAGTAATTGAAAAGATTATTCAGCTTGATGGTCAATGCATTAAATTATGTTTTGTCTAGTACATGCACAAAGACTAAAAGAAAAAAAAAAAAAGTCCTGCCTAGTCATCTCTTTCCTGAAATGTCCAAGCTCTTACTCCTACACTGCATTCCTTAAAGTGAATGTAATGTCCCTAAACCACACGTTTTTCCTTGTACAAAGCAAAAATCATTATGTTGATTGACCATGTGTTTTCGAACCATAGCTGATCCATAAGGCCATAAATTAATGGAAAATCAATAAGATCAGCCGATTTTCACGGAATCTGCCGAGACTGAACCGGAAGATCCCGAAGGGGTGCGTGACGTCACACGTCTAACACTCCAGGTATCAATTTCATTCACGTGCACAGCAGTGGTTAGACCAGTCTCGATATGGAATCATGTTTTGGAGAGAATTCTGATAGTGATTCTTGTGTGTCAGATGAAGGGGCAGATGATTACCACGGATATTCCAGAGTAAATGGTTATCTTTTCGAGTCCCCAAGACGAGAAACTGCCAGTTCACGACAGCCCCACTCGGCGCCGATAGCGCACCACCAGCCAGAGAGAATTGGAAACACAGATTGGTTTGTGGATTTTTATTCTAATCTGGCCACTGCAAAATATCCGGAAAATATTTACATGTACCTCAATAAATGCAGAAATATAATTTTTAAAACGTACACAATTTAATTATTGAAAGAAAATATGAAGTGGGTGATAACAGGGGAATCAACGAACTATCCAAATGTAATTTATTAAATCAATGGGTTTTTTTTTGCTCCAATAATTCCCATGTGGTCGTTCTGGTGGTGGTGGTGATGAACACTTGAATCAGATTTATTATTAGTAGGCGACACGGAATCTGCCTGCTTCGTTTGCACAAACCTCACCCACTGTCGCTTTAGATTAGTGCCATTTCTTGGAAATTTGTGAATTGAATGTACTGTTGTATATGGATTTGAACATCCAAACACAACGCAGCACTTTCCCATAGTTATTTTTGTAAGATTCCAACAACAATATCCAATTTCAGCGTGTAAACAAGCACGGAGTCAGATGAACGGAAATGACCCAGCTAACCGGGGCGTGACATCATGTGAGATTAGCCCTGGGGCAAGGCTGCTTTTTTCCGGGATCCGGAAGCCACGATTTATCAATAGTTTTGTGCTTGATAATAAAATTACAAATAATTAATATTATTTTCCCCCCTGCTTTATGAATTCATTTTGGTCATTACTAATGATATTCATTTTAAAGCATTACATACACTTTAAGGCGCTTAAGCCCCCCTAACCTGTACAAGGGATTCAAGGACATACATTATTTAGTCTAACTATCCATTCACTGTTTCATAAAACTCTATTCAATAGACCACAGGTTATACATTCATGAGTTCACTTGTGGACAGGTATTAATTACAACCCCCCCAGTGACAGCCTGAATCTGTTACAGATGCAGGGCAAGGCACTACATTCAGCACTATTTTATCTCGGCATTTAAGTTTCTTATGCCTTACAAACATCTTGAGGTACAGCACAGATATCATGCAGAAACATGACCAACAAAAACAAGTGCTGCACATGACCTTAGGAATGAAATGGAGGAAGCAACAGTAAAATGAACTGTGGGAGGGGAGGACAGGTTCACAGTGAGCATTATGTAGTAAACATCATAAGGGGTGTGCAAAATACAGTTTCTTGTAGGCAAAATAGACTTAAAGAACTATCTGTAAATGCAATGTTAATAAATACAAGTCTCACACTGTATGCACTTGCAAGTACACCTACAAGCTGGAGTAAATGCAACAATAAACGGGATCTACTTGATTTTCCTCGTGTGATCAAACCCTTTTTCACAGACATTCCAAATATATATATATTTTATATCTTAACTCTATTTTAAAAAATGACAGCAAACCAAAAACTAAAGAAACAAATGTAACTAAAATGAAAAGATGATTGCAACCCAAAATGATGGAGGAAAGGCTTTCTTTATTGGAAACGAGGTGGGGGAATACAAAAACCAAAATAATATAATAATATAACAACAACAAAAACAGTAAGACAAATGAAGGGGAGGAATGACCGTGAGATGTTGATAATTGGGTGTGGGGAGGAAGGCAAAGAGGGTGCAGTGATGAGTGTGTGTGTGTGCGGTGTGGTGTGCGTGCATGTGGGCGCGCGCATGTGTGTGAGAGAAGGGGCGAGATAGAGAAAGACTGAAGTTAGGAATTTAAAGAGCTCTTACACTCCGCCTTTATGGCGCCACAGTTAATGGGCACAAAGGGGCGGCGCGCTGCCCGGCGCAGCCTGATGAGGTCACGGCACATGTGACGCGCCAGCTTGGTGAGGCGTGTGGCCTGTAGTAGAAAGGCCTGCTTAGTCTTCATGGAGGATTTGGGACTTCCGCTGTTTCTCATGGGAACCATGTGGGAGGTCTGACGCAGGCTATGGCCACGTGAACGCATCTCCTACAGAAAGACAGACAATGAACGTGTTTTAGTTACGGTTATACTGGGTTTCATTTAAACGTTCTTCACTACCACTTGCACAGAACCAAATTTTCACGCTGCGTTTTAATTCAAAAGTCGTTTGATTAAATTTTTTTTTTATTCAAATGGACAACCACATTTGCACCGTTTTCCAAACCTAATGCCAACTGCACTAAGACTTATATGTCTGAGAGGGTATAAAGGAGCTTTTCAGTGTTTTTCATCCTGCGTGTGGTCCAAATAACCCATCTCTAGCTGTCTTCTGAGAGATCATCAGGACACCTCAATCATCAATTACTGGCTTCTAAAAGCTGCACACACACTCATCCCTGACTATAGCAGGTGCTTACATTGATAGCAGGTGCTTACATTTGAAGCAGGGCTTGGAGGCGTTTTCTCCTCTGTTCCCTCAGCTCGACTTGGCATCTTAAGGCCACCATACTTTTTCCAGTACATCCAGCAGGAGACGCAGAGACGACACTGCATGTTCGGAGGACCCCACGAGTACCACTGAGGAGACTGCATGGCTAGGGAGGCAAAAGAGACGGTCACTACAGTCTCACACTGACAAAATTTGTGATTTTATTTTTGTAAAAGGAAATCCTTGAAGACTGTAGGACAAGAATAGTACAATAATTTCAAACTACAAACTCGTGTCAATTCATATTCAAAGGGCAAACATTATAAACTTCAGAAGAATTTATAAGGAATAATTATTAGATTTCAGAGCTTAAGTGAAAACCTAATGGAAAAAAGAAGCACTAAACTCACGCACAGATATGTGAAACTAATGAATTGGCAACTGTGAAGAGCTGCTCTTAGAAACATCTGATCATCATCGAAAGGTCCAAGAACTATTAAAGGAGATACGCAGAACCATGGCCTCACTTTCATTTATAAATGCCTTGAGACCTCAAGAATGGCACAGGAATAGTTTTAAGCATTAACAATAAATCTAGTACAGTAATTTTTACAATTAAAGTGATTCATATAGGTAGCTAGTCTGGTTAACACCAGACCATATCACAAGTGAAATATGGTCTGGAATCCGCCTATTGAATTTCTCGTAGGGGAGGTGTGGTTTACGATTGTCAACGGCCGTTTATTGGACGTTGCGAATGTCTATCATTTGGCGTATATGCAGCCCATGGCCAATCATGGCAGTTGTACCTGGTGACGTAGTTAAAGCAACGAAGAAGACGAAGAGGCGAAGAAGAGAAGGAAAGAGAAGGCAAAACAAAAATAGGAAAACAATGGCACCGAACGATTATTGCCGTTTGTGCAAGACAAAGCTTGATCGAAAGTTTGGTTCGTATCGCTCGCCGCCATGTTAAATGTGATCCGTAAACAGTCCCAAATAAACTACAAGCTTCCGTTTGTCGAGTAGTACACGTCACCGTCTTTCCACCCCTCCCCACTCTCTGATTGGCTCCCTAACTCAGGTGAGCCTTTAGACCATAGTTTCCATGCTGTCTTTTCAGATCGGAACGATTGTGCAAAGCAGCATGGGATTTCCCAGGCTAATAGGTAGCGGTCTGAGTGAATGACCTTGACGTCACAGCAGGAAGTCTATCGGTCTCATCGCCATTTCCGCTATACTAAAACACAGAGCTGACTGCAACTCCGATCCTCCATTTTGAACTAATTTATCGCCATGCCAGGTAGATGTGTTGCTGGCGGGTGCAGCAACATGACAGAAGGTGGATTTACGTTGCATTCATGGCCCAAGAATGTTCAAACTGCAAAGATTTGGACACGTTTTGCGAGTTGTTCACGGGCACATATGGGCACCTATGAAGTGGTCTCTCCTCTGCTCTGCACATTTTACTGAAGACTCGTACGAGATCTCTGATCTATTGAGGAGTGTTGGCTATAAGCCCGTATTGAAAGAGGGTGCAGGACCAACAATTAAAGAAAACTACAAGTATTTATTATTATTTTTTTTAAAGTTCAGTTGTACCAGTTCTCCTGGAGTGTGAGCCGAGGGTTGTTGGTAAAACCCGGGACAGAACGGGACGTGACGTATCGCTCGGGCAGTGACCTCCCCACGATTGTTGCTAAAACCGGTGACATCCCGTTCCGTGTTTTAGTAATTGCCTGAGCCGGGCAGTAGTGGTGGAGTACTCAGTATAGAGAATGAGTGGACCAGCCGTCTGATTTCTCTGCTGGATATTGCTGCCATCTCACCCTTACGTGGAAGAAGCGAATGAACAGAGAATTGAACGAAGAACTGAAAGTCAGATTGTTTCAAAACAATCGGCCACAAGATCGGCCTTCAAGAAGCGAGAACACAGACGGGTAAGCTCCGACTCTCATTTGGATACAAAACAACACGTTGTTTACCTGCATTTAGATTAATACATGTAACTTGTATTGTGTGTTTAAGTTAGCGGTATAAGATTATTTAATTTGCTTCAGAATGATGAGTAGCATGCTATAGATGCACAATGGTGTAACATAGGGAAAAAAATTTAATTCAGGTTTTGATTTTATGTACTGAAATAACTATTAGGCACAATTTTTACAATATCTATATAAATTAGTTGTTTTTACCCATTTTAACCTTGAAATCAGCATTTTAATGATTACCCATAATGCATTGTTTATCGCGCTAAAACAAGCAAAAACGTCATAAGACAGTGGAAATACTACCTTTACTACCTTCACGTGGCGTCTTTCTCGATCGCACGTGCCTAGAAGCGTACCTTCTAGAACATTCCTGGGTGGTCACGGACTGTCACGTAGCCTAGTTCGGTTGTGAAACTCGCTAGGATGGAGTATTTTCGCGAGTTTAGTGGCAAACTTTTGCGCCGCAATTTCTCTATTCTCGAAATTTGTAACCTGAAACCCTACAAGAAATGTTTCATAATGTTTGGGATTTTGAAAAATGCTTCTAGCAAGTTTATTTCGCTGTATTTTTCCATGAAACTTGGCATAAATCATCCTTAAGTGATGAGCGTGACATTGTTATTTTGGTATGGGTCATGGAGTTAGTTGGAAGCGGGAGAAATGAGAGTTTCTCAACTACAGCAGCACTTCTCACCATAGATGGCTGGCGTGTTTCACAGCGTTTGGGATTTACTAAATCGACTAAATCTCTAGATCTACTGAAGCTACGAGGATATAAATCACCAGGATTCTAAGGCTACGTTTACATTAGACCGTATCTGTCTCGTTTTCTTCGCGGATGCACTGTCCGTTTACATTAAACCGCCTGGAAACGCCGGGAAACGGGAATCCGCCAGCGTCCACGTATTCAATCCAGATCGTGTCAGCTCCGGTGCTGTGTAAACATTGAGAATACGCGGATACACTGTGCTGAACTCTAGCTGGCGTCTCATTGGACAACGTCACTGTGACATCCACCTTCCTGATTCGCTGGCGTTGGTCATGTGACGCGACTGCTGAAAAACGGCGCGGACTTCCGCCTTGTATCACCTTTCATTAAAGAGTATAAAAGTATGAAAATACTGCAAATACTGATGCAAATACTGCCCATTGTGTAGTTATGATGGTCTTTAGGCTTGCCATCCTTCCACTTGCAAGTGGTAAGTGATATGCGCTGGGATCACACACACAGCGGCTCAGTCCCGAATCACTGCTTGTGCACTTCACTCGCGCGCTCTGTGAGCTGCGCAGGGCCGGAGTGCGCACCCTCCAGAGGGCACTCGCTGTTCAGGGCGGAGTAATTTGGAGCGCAGGATGCCTGCGGAGCCGAGCGTATCCGTGTATTGGTGTTGCTGTGTGCACGCAAATCGTGTATTGGTGTTGCTGTGTGCACACTAATCGTTTTAAAAACGTTAATCTGATGATCCGCTGATACGGTCTAATGTAAACATGGGCTAATTTACTGGGTGAGAAGTATTATATATTTTTTTGAAAGGTTTATTCGCGCTACAAGTCCATGAAAGTTGGAATTGTTCGTGAAGGGGTTAGTTAGATTTTGGTAGCGTGACGCGCACAACAAGCAAAAGAAAAAACTAATTTTCTTCCGAATTTCCTTGCTTTATCAAAATTATTTTTTGATACATTAAAAGACTGTATTTATAATATTTAAGCGATTTTTTATTATAGAGAATATTTGATCAAAACTTTCAAAACAGCATTCAAAGTGATTTTTCACGGGTGTAAATGTTACGCGTGACGTCCATAATTACGTTAAATTTTAAGAACTAAAATTCTGTTAAAAATTCTAGATTTGTGCTATCATTCTGGGGTTTTGCTGAATAATACTTTAGGGAGTTCTCTTACAATGCTGAAAATTCAATGAGTTTTGGTGAAATTCTAGAAAAGTTTACATTTTAACGTGCCTGATCGCGATTGTGCTCACACAGCGTGCTACTCATAAATGTGATCGTCTCAGTTCATTTGATTATTTAATTAGCCTTTTACGTTTTATCAGTGAAAATGCATGCATGTTGCATAAGTTATAACACCTATCCTGTTTTAATGAGAGTCAACCCACAATCAGTGAAGTCAAATCAGTCTTACTTGAGCAAGTCGGTAACAGTATTTCTTACTTTCACCATACATTTTTTATTTATATAACTTTGGTCTATAGCTGTCAAAGACCTCGGCCTTAAAACCGGTTACCGCTGTAACGTCACGCACTCAGGGCTGGCTGGCTCAGTGAGGCAGCTCGAATGCCAACTTTGCGGTCAATTTTAACTCTCGAAAATATTTTTTTAATTCTCATTAATGCAGCATACAAGAGTCAAGGATGGAGATACTATCCACTCAGAAATTTATTTAAAAATAAAGGTTCTGTGTATCTGCTTTAACATGCAAGACACACACTTGTTCTTCTACTCAGGATTTATCACTAATGGTCACGATTGATTGTTTCAGATCCTTGAGGATAATTTTGATTGCAAGGTCACTTTGACCTAGAAATGTGTGCAGCTCTTAACTGAATGAAGAACAAAAAAGTTTGTAGTTTTAGAGGGCATGGCATGTTTTAAGTGAACTCTGGGGACTCCTGATTGTAATTAAAGAAAGTTAAGTCATAAGATACAAGATATTCACCAAAACAGCTTTCACATGCACGGCCCCCACTGGCTGCATGGTACCCGCCCGGTCCGGCTGCACCGTTCATGGTGGTCATCTTGCCATTGCTGACGGAGATCTGATTGGGATTCGGCTTGTTACTGCAGAATTTAAAAGTCACGTTATAAATCAGTGAATAAATACTGTCTGCTTTAGGAAAATAAAGCAAGAGGAATCGGAAAGCAAGGCAAGGAAGGCAATGTTCAACTCACTATGTGGGGATATAGACTTGCTTCAGTTTGCTCTCTGCTTCAGCTGCCTTCAGTCGCTTCTGAATCGACAAATAAAACATTTAGCACCATGTGTACAGTCCGTAATGTATGCTCTCAACATTACAATAACGTCATACTTTTTCAGTGCTTTTCGTTTACCTGCTGCACATATCTGTCTGTAGTTTTCCACATGTAGTAATACTCAATAATGCTAGTCAGGGACTTCCATGGGAGCTGAAATAAAGCAGGCACAAAGCAAAGAGTAAGAAATTACATGAGAACTACCATGGTAGTGATCTTGCACGCACATACACAAACGTCTTTGTCTGTCCCTGGTGAACTATGTGCCTGCTTTCACTTTAGCACCGCTACTCGACAGCCTGTAATGTCCTCAAAATACCTTTATATGTCTATGCTTACTCTGACACATGGAATGTCTGGCTGTGCATACCGAAACACACATTTATTCATGAGCACCTGTCTTTGGCAGATGCCTGGAGGATGAATGCTAAAAAAAGACACTTCAATGTATCCTAATGTACAGCCGTACCACTGGCACTTAATTCGAAAGGCAAAAAGAGGATGACGACACTGAAGTTTCTTTCAAGGTCCGTTGGTAAGACTGCACACAGGATATTAAAGCGTGTATGTGGCTTTTTTACTCCTTTTTTTCCACTTCTGTGTTCCAGAAGAAATTACACCCGTCTTTGTTGAGATTTGTCAGAACCCACAAGCTGGACCTTAATGCAGTATCTTTAACAATGTGAAAGCCTAGAAAATTCTACCCTTACATCACACATCTTGTGGACGGGGTCTCCAACTCTAGATAGAGAGTGCCTGATGTGGCGGAGTGCACGTTGAGAGGAGAGCACTCATCAGTCTGCAAGCTTGATTAAGGACAAAACTCCTGAAGCTTCAAAATAACATCCCTGCTGTGTACCCGCAAATCTAGTCTTGGTGTGGCTCGGCACATACGGATCATACAGTTTTGTATCTTAAAAATATGGTACATGGTTAGTCATTTAATAAGGTGGCTTTTTTTTTTTTTAAATCAATCATTCCTCGATTGGAGCAGAGCACCATTCGCCTGGCATTTTGTTCAACTCTCATTTTACGAACAGAACTGCCCTCATAAACAAAAAAAAAAAGGGGGGGGGGGGGGGGGGGGGGGGTTAAAACATGCAACAATGGGATAGACGCCAAGCCTCTAGCTTTCAAAGGCAATCTCCAGCATATCCCACCAAAGGCCAACAGAACTTTGAGACAATAACATCTCCGTGGGATTATTCTTGTGAACAGCACTCATGATTCCATTTCAGCTATTGAACCATGAGTGTCTGAATAACCATTTACACTTGAGTCATCACCTGATGCCTTCTTTCTCCAAGTGCAGGTCAAGCCAAGGGCAGCTCTCCCTTTAGATGCCAAGTCCCAAATGGAAAGTAAGTCATTTCCCAGAGAGCTAAAACAATACTGTCCATCTTGATCTTAGCCTGAAAGCCACTCACACCAGACCATGAAACTGAAGCACACACACATGAGCATGCACTCCAGATTTTCTATCTGGATTAACCCATTTGGAAAAGTTTCACTTAGAAACTTAAATTTCTAAAAGTTTCTAAGTGAAACTTAAATTAGAGGCGGATTTACCTCCTAGGGTAAATCCGCCTCTAATCACCAGATTTCAGAAAATGTTCCTGCCTGAAAACGGTTTTGCTGAAACTAATTTGTCTACATTTTAGAACTGGGGATAATAGAATAAAGATAAATTGAATATTTAGACATAAAATCAGAGGTGAACAGTAACGAAGTACATTTACTTGAGTACTGTACTTAAGTACATTTCTATCTGTACTTTACTTGAGGATTTTTTTTTTATGCCTCCGCCACCTTAAGGTGCAGGAGGCATCATGTTTTCGGGTTGTCCGTCTGTCCATGCGTCCGTGCGTGCGTGCATCTGTCCGTCCCGAAACCTTGTGAACACGATATCTCAAAGGCTAATGAAAGGAATTTCACCAAACGTTCACCATTTGTGCGCTTTGGGACAAACATGAACTGATTAGATTTTGAGGTTAAAAGGTCACAGGTCAAGATTACTGTGAGGTCAAATGTCCATCCCCAAATCACAACTTAAGGCGTGTAGTCTACCAGGCAGAGGCATCCCCATCGATGCCGTTGGTGTCGAGTTCTATCTAGTTTGGAAACTTATGCCTTTAACTTCACTACATTTGAAAGACAAACTATCGTACCTTTTCACTCCACTACATTTCCATCAAAGTCCTCATTACTATGAAGCAGCTTTGAAAGTGGATTTTTTTTTTCTCTTTTCTAAAATGTGATGATTTTTTCCCAGGTGACACTGAGACAGCCTGTCAGTAATCACTAGGGACACGTCACATTCATAGACTGGATAAAATCAAGTTCAGTGATTTCTCAGCAGCGTTATTTGAACACGATCAGTTGATTGCAGAATGGAAAGAGGCGGTTCTTCTGGGGAATGAACACGCTCATGACTATACCTAGAACCCATGTTTCAGTTTTTTGAAAGGATTACGGATTCGTTTTGTTTTAAAATGTTTGCCAAAAACGAACCACATCACAGCCTACAAAAACTCACCGCCCAACCTGCGGAAGCATATTGAGGTATATATACGTTTTATTCCAAGAGAAAGCTTGCAATGAAGTTGTCTGTGTTTTTAGAGCTAGCAATAACGTCACAATAGCTGTGCAGTCTGGTTAGTCCAATGACTTTCTATGGATTTGGCCACTAAGTTGCCGTCGCCTTGTCCACGGCTAACGTTAACAAATAGCTAGTTAACTTGGACACAGTTAGCATGTAAAAACGGAGTTACGCTAACATGAATAACGTTAACTTATCTGAAGTCCTTTCAGAAATCATGGATGCAAACGGCGCGCCTTTTGGCGGATGCCGCCTTTTTCACGGCTGTCTGGGGGACTTGTGTGAATCGTGCAGGTCCGATGAGGTTTTTTTTTTTTAGGGGGGGCGTTGGAGTGTCTGATTATAACTTCATCAAAGTAAATTTTGTATTAAAATTACTAAATAAGCAAATGCCGTTACAGTCGATGAAAAGCTGAGAATATCGGAAGTATAAGTATGAGAAGAAAACAGTAAATCAGAAAGCTGCGCACGTAAAGCCAATTACGTAACTTACGTTGGACTGATGGAAATCCTTGCGCGTGCAGTGAAGTGCAGCCAGCAGCAGATAATGGCGCGCAGCCAACTGGCTTTACGTGCGCAGCTTTCTGATTCACTGTTTTCTTCTCATACTTATACTTCCTATGTTTCATGGACTGTAACAGCATTTGCTTATTTAGTAATTTTAATACAGAATTTACTTTGATGAAATTATAAATCAGACACTCCAACGCCCCCTCCCCGCAAAAAAATAAAACTCATCGGATCTGCACGATTCACACAAGTCCCCCAGACAGCCGTGAAAAAGGCGGCATCCGCCAAAAGGCGCACCGTTTGCATCCATGAGAAATATGTTTTAGCATAATCTTGTCAAATAAACAGAATGTAGAAATCTTTCTTTTCTAGTAGCGTTAGCTACCCAATATGATTTTGAGTTTGAAAAGAGTTTGCTAGCGTGTCAGGTGGAGCTTCACTGACTAGCTAGCTTAACATTAAAACACCAAGATGCACAGCATGCGTTCATTTTGTGAATTCACATTTCTTTCTTTGGTAACAGCATTAGGTTTTGTAAGCACTGTGGCAACGACTCAATGATGCGTTGACAGAAAAATGTACTGTTAATACTTAAGTATTTTTAAAAAGTAAGTACTTCAGTACTTTAACTTAAGTAAACATTTGACTGGTCAACTTTCACTTGTATCGGAGTAACATTTGACCAGTGGGATCTGTACTTTGACTGAAGTAATGAAGTTGGGTACTTTGTCCACCTGTGCATAAAATACACATTAGCGCTCTGATATAGTTTTATAACTGTATTATAAGAAGTGTACCTCCGTTTTACATTTCTGTCTGTAGTAAAACAAGGCATACTTAATAAAGTTTGGCTGAAGATACCAACTTCATATTTTGTGCCTATGCTAAATAAGACCTGCGCTTTCCAGTGGTATAATTCTTTTTATAGTAGACCGTGTCATATGTGAGAAACATGCATTTAAAACATGGGCACAAAATGATTTTTTCTTTTTTTTTTAAATGGTTGATAACTCCGAAAGTTTGCTCTATTTTAGACAAATACTTAGCTAGCAAAACAGTACTATAATATGAGAAATAAATACCAGAATTTGAAAGCTCCAACATGTTTAAACGTGGAGATACAGAGGGCCAAAAATACTCCAAAGCACAAACGCAAGAAAAATTACAGTACATAAAATGATAAAGATGCAACTGTGGATGTTCATTTTCAGTATTTAAAAGACACCTTGTAACCAAGAATAATTCCTGAAAATTTCATGCTTAAATAGGTCAACGGTTACGGCTTAATGAACTTCAGAGTTTTTTCTATAGCACTCGTTTTTACAGTAAAATTCGAGCCACACCCCCTTATTCATGTCCCTATATCTCAAAAACTAACAAAGCTCTAAGGCTGAAATTCTGTGCAATGTTTAATGAGACTAAAGGCCAATTTATGCTGACAACCCAGTCCTCGCAGATAGCGTCGCAGATAGCGTCTGCGTAGCCCCCCCACCTTCGCAGACGCTCTGCGCGCACCTCCCAAAAATTGTGACCACCACAGAAGCCTCGCAGACAGCGTCGCAGACAAGAGGGCTCTGATTGGTCCACTCTACATCCGCTGTACACGCACTTCCGCTTCCCTACTTTCCCGGTTTGGTTTGTTTTCACGACCGGCATTTTTAAAAACACGAGCGAAGATGGAGCAGCACGAAGAGTGGTTGATCGAGGAAGTGAGGAAGTACGTACATCTATACGACTCCAGTTCTAGTCAGTATAAGTAACCGGAGGATAAACGCTCCACTAACCACACCCACCAACTACTCCTAGCGATTTCGTGACTTCGCGCCCCCTTGCGTTGTGGCGGTGAATAACATCACACACGCCTATTACTCCCCGCTCAACGATAAATTACAACTGTCTGCGAAAAGCTACCTGCGAAAGCCTTGTCGCAAGAGCATGCAGAGGCCTTAAGGACCTTAATCTGAGAAAGTATGAAGCAAATCTGACAGTCATTTGGGAGGCCTTTGGTGAGGTCACATGGATTGACCCCTAACTCTACAGAGAGACAACAGGGGTGTTCACACGGCAACTTTTATTCCGGTGTAGCACCGGGGCTGCCCCGGTAGAGCGTTCACACGGTACAAAGTTATACTGGTGTAGCCCCTGAAAGCTGCTTAAACCGGTGCAAATCTAACCCTGCTTGGGAGGTGGTTTAAGAAATTTACTCCGGAGTAAATGCTAGTTTGCGGGGCAGCACCGATATAAAATGGGACGTCTGAACGCTACAGGGGTAGACTCGCTACGCGTGAGGAGAGTTGATTACATACGGGCATTGCATAATTTGCATCCTGGTATTTTGCGCTTCCAAACTGGCGAATATCAACAACAACAGAACTGCGTGTCTTCCAGTGTTGCCAGATTGGGCGGTTTTAAGTGCATTTTGGCGGATTTGAACATATTTTGGGCTGGAAAACATCAGCAGTATCTGGCAACACTGGTGTCTTCATCCACATTGTTTTCCCGGCGCTTGGTGATGCCATGACAACTGGGAAAAGGAAGTACATTTTCACGCATACACATATTTCATTTCCGCATTATTACTATCGTATAGCACGGTCGCAAAAACTGCTGTGTGACCGCAAGTGGGGCTGCACCGGTACTAACACGCTTCTCTCTAGTAAGCAGGTTTGTGACGTGTGAACACTCCACAAAATTTAAGATATATCGCAACAAAATAGATCGGTGCAGCATCGATGCAAATATGTGCCGTGTGAACACCCCTAACGTTAACCATCATTTTCACACTTTCTTCACTTCACTACCCTACTGGCTCTCAAAAATGGCATACGGGGACCCCTAGGGATCTGTGAAGCATAGCCTGGGTGTCTGTAAATCTTTACATTTCATTACAGTGGAGGAAATCACAACCCACATCGTCAAAAGTTATTATATTTAGGGATCCAAGAACGCCGGGCCGAGTTGATTCATCAGTGTAAATTTCAGTAAGAGAAAGTTCTATGGGTACAAAAAAAAAAAAAATATATATATATATATATATATATATATATATATATATATATATTTGAACAATCTAAATAATGTTCACAAAATAAATCCACACTAAGGGGGTTCGTTGGAATTTATTTTACTGGCTACAAAAAGTTTGACACACAGCTTTTGCTTGCTCTTTAAGGAGTTGTATTGCTTTCCTATACACCCCTATATGGCAATCTATGCGCGTTATGATTTGTACTCACAAAGTCTTGCCGGATGTCGTTGAAATCCTTGCCGTACTTCTCCAACGCTTCCTCAAACAGATTAGCCTCGGAAGAGCTCCACTCCTCCATCTCGTCCCTGCAAAGTACAGGGCCTCCCTGTGGCACCAGAACACTCAGTGCACTTGAAAGGTCATAGCCATGCCGGTGCAGAGTGTCCATGGCATGGAACTGCACACAGTCAGCACATGGATAAAAGAAAAAGAATCGCGCACACAAACAAAATTAATGAGGCAAAAAAAAAAAAAAAAAGAGAGATGGAGAGCTATAAAACTGAGTGTTGCTGAGGATGGTACCAGTGTGATGTCCCGCGATGCTGCTGCAGCACTCATGTGTAAACTGGGCTGCCTGACGGAGCTGCTGCAGTCCAGAGCTCGAGCAAAGGTGCCCACCGCCCTGCACAAACAATAACTACAGTCATTATAATAATCAATAGCATCTCAGCCTATAAACATTCTAATTCAGGGCACATAGCTTTATAATTAACCTTGATACTCCCCCCCCCATAGGAGGCAGAATAATGACAAACACGTTTCCTATGATTGTATGTTACAATTATTTAAAAACAACACATTTTAACTATAGATGCTTCGATATCCAATACAACCAGCATTTGTTAGTGCTAATTCATTAACAAAAGGATTGATTTTCATATGAGCCAGAACACATACCTAGCCACCACTAGGAACTGGTCTATCTGCTTATTGGTCAGTGGACATTCTGGGTCCCACATCTTGACCTCCAGCTTGGACTGGTCTCTGTCATCTGCTTCCCCTGGTTGGAGGAGAACAGTTTCATTTACGTAACTATCCAAATCATTAGTTATGAAAAGCTTGTACTCCCCCAGAATAAAAATATCCCAAAAGAGCACGGCAATAGATTTCAATGACCAAATATTTATTCATTTTCATTCTAAACACTTCCAGAAAAATTCAGCCTAGCAAGAGTTTTCATTTGTTTGGTGATTTATTAAATCAAACTTCCCACAGTCAAAGTGTTGACAAAGTATCAGCCTGAGCTTAATTCTAAAAGACTTGGCAAAGAAAGGCCTTACAAGGCGAGAAAAGTGAGGAAGAGATCCTCGATTCCTTCTAAGGACAAGCTGAGTAAGAATGGATATGACTGTATACTATTGTTGTTGCAATAATTATGCCACAAAATATTTTTTGTGAGTATCGTCACTACTCCTAAAATAAATAAATATGTTATTTACCAGCTGGGAGGTCCGTATCGTGAAATACTGTGACCAAGGTCTTGAAAGTACTTACCGAGGTCATGGTATTTCACCATACGGACCAACCTTAAGCTGGTAAATAACATTTTTTTTTCTTTACCAAATTCTAACAGAAAACGAGAGCGCCCGAAAGGGAAAACCGAGCCGAGCCGCCATTTTGAATCCTCATTCACGGCTGTAATGCAAATTGCTTTCTGCTCAGTATACAAGTGCACTTCCATGGCAGGGGAAAAAAAAACAAAAAAAAACTACATTTGGCTGCCTATGTAGCCCCCTATTGATACAAATAGGAGTCATTCAGGATTCAGCCATGTTTTTGCTCGGCATTAGCAAGTTAGAGGTTTTTAGCTTTCTCCTGAAATGTTCTCTTTTATTTCTTCTTCCTCAGGGTAGTAAAACTCGCTTTCGCTGTGAACACTGTCGTTATCGCTATCCATGCTGTAAAATTAATGCTATTCTCCTGAGAAATGCTGGCAAAAAATTTATAAGATTTTTGATAATCTTATAAATAAATCTTATTAAAAAAAGATAAATGTTGACAAAAAAAAAATGCTACTGTTTGCTGTTGTTGTGAATGAGTGAGTTGCCAGAGGTCCGTACCGTAGGATACGGACCCGCTTGCCAGCCAATCAGAGTGCAGGATTTGATGAAAACCGCACTGCAAAAAAAAAAAAATTATTTGCCAGCTGGGAGGTCCGTATCGTGAAATACCGTGACCGAGGTCTTGAAAGTACTGACCGAGGTCCTCTGGGTCGAAGTCAGTATTCAAGGCCGAGGTCACGGTATTTCACCATACGGACCAACCTTAAGCTGGTAAATAATATATTTATTTTTTTCTTTACCAAATTCTAACAGAAAACGAGAGTGCCCGAAAGGGAAAACCGAGCCGAGCCGCAATTTTGAATCCTCATTCACAGCTGTAAAGCAAATTGCTTTCTCCTCGGCATACAAGTGCACTTCCATGGCAGGAAAAAAAAAACCAACTACATTTTGCCACCTATGTAGTCCCCTATTTATACAAATAGGAGTCATTCAGGATTCAGCCATGTTTTTGCTCGGTGTTAGCAAATTACAGGTTTTTAGCTTTCTCCTGAAATGTTCTCTTTTATTTCTTCTTCCTCAGGGTCGTAAAACTCGCTTTCACTGTGAACACTGTCGTTATCGCTATCCATGCTGTAAAATTAATGCTATTCTCCTGAGAAATGCTGGTAAAAATTTGTAAGATTTTTGATAATCTTATAAATAAATATTATAAAAAAAGATAAATGTTGACAAAAAATACTACTGTGTTTGTTGTTGTTGTTGTGAACGAGCAAGTCGCCAGAGGTCCGTAACCGGGACCCGCTCGCCAGCCAATCAGAGAGCAGGATTTGGACCGCGAAAAAAATAATACCTATTACTGAATTACTGATGAGACAATGACATTTCCCTTCTTCTTTCATGTCTTTTTTTTCCCCTTTAAAAAAATTTTTCATAATAAAAAAAATGTATTAGGACCCTGACAGTGTGTGGCATGCTTTATTAACCTTTGTGTCATAATTCTCATCTTATATCATGATTATTTTCTATTCTACTTAGATTAGTGGATACAAAAGCAGCCAGCGGAGGCCCATAAACCTGACTGAGACTGATAATGGCACTGTAAATTAAATGAAATGGCACCATTGCAAATTTAACAAATAAAACTTTGATTCATGATCTTATTTAAGGTTTATGGTTTCCTTCAGGTACTCTTAATTGTCCAGACTTTTTGCCACTTTTCATTACAGGACACAAACCCATGGTGACCCCCAAGAGACAAATGGCCACTGACCACCATGAGAGCTCTGCAATGCACTTGGGTCATTCCGTGCCAACTCACCTAAGGGTCCCCACATCACCGTCTCAGATTTTGCTCAAAAAATTCTATAATCAAGAATCATATGTTTGTACCACACATGCAAAATATTAGCTCCCAATTCATTGTAGTTTTGGAACTACTGGCCTTTGAAATTTTGATGTCAAAATACCACATGACGAAATGGCTCTTTCCCCAACTTCAGAGACCCATAACTTTTTATTGCAGCTATCTAGACAGTTGTGTTTGCAGATTCTTACTGAATGATACCCACTCTTTTCAAATCTGTTGTCAGAAAGCCTCTGAAGGACATACGTTTTGCATAATGGGAAGCCAAAAATGACGTTTTGGCCAAAATCACATAAAATTCATTAAAACTCTAGGGGGCATAGTAGAAATATGAAGCTAGTTAGATTTTTTTCCTCACTACATAGTATTTGTAGGGTTGTTATCTGTTCACAGAAACATATTTTGCCATGAAATTTCAATTCCTGAATTTACAAAAAAAATTTTTAACATCTTACGTCCTTTCCGAGGGGGCTAAAATAGGGCATTTTTGCCATCTTATTTGGTCATGTGGCTAGGGGTTTAGGATCTTCAAATTTTTTGTGAAGATGCTCTCATATAAGATGTAACTACTCCCTGATTTTTTTTAACAAACGCCCCTTGCTTCATATTTTAATAATTTTTTTTGTACATGGACAGTTTCATCATTTTTCACTTTTTTCCACATTCAGAACTCTGTAACTCTAAATTGGAAGATTCCTACTAGCAGCTATTTCAGATTTACATACACTGACACACAAATTTTCATATTTTAGTAGTTGTATGCCCAAGAAATTCATATTTTTCTTTCTATTGGGACCTAAAAACAGCTATTTGGCCAAAAATGACAAAAACGCTGGGCAGCTTTTAATAAACAAGGGAATAATGAAGGGGTGTTTTGCACACAAATTAAGGCTTATAAGAACCTAATCTAGGCATACACATTTCCTGAACAACTTTTTCTGTATTGTATATTATTTTTTGCAATTAGAAAATTTTAGGTATAATTGCAATTTTTGTTGAATATCCTTGGAAAATATAGAAAAATAACAACAAAATTCTGGAGTAGTATTTTTTATATACTTCAAGGTTGTGTAAGCACAAAACATTTAGCAATGAGGTTTTATTTACATATTAACACATTCAATGATCCATGATCATGATGTTGAAAAACATCACAAGATTTGTACATAATTTAAAGTCAAATATGGGCATCCGTGATAATGGGTAATTCATTCACAGGCAGTACAGTTTCATGTGATGTGCTAAGACACTCATAAACTGTCATCTAGTAGTACATAAGTTAAAACTTAAGTCTTTCACAAGTTTGAAGTCATCCTCTGTTAGTTGGTAATGGCGTCCCCCACTTTTTATGTTTGGGGCCTCTACCACACAAAGGACATGAAGCAAAGGCACCCAACATTCATCTTTCAACATTCAACATTTCATCTTTGTGTTGCCTCGTCCTTGTCTCATGAAATTGACATACACATCATTTTCTTCTTCATTTCTGGTGACAATATTTCCAATGTACCATTTTCTGTCATAAACACAGGCAATATATTTGCCCGGCTGGTACATATTTGGTGCAGATTGGGACATTTGGCTTGGGGCCTATAACTGGGACTGTAAAACTGGTGTGGTTTCAGGTCCTATGTCCACTACCGATGATGGTACCACATCAGAAGAAACCCTTCTCATCTCCAGCTGAGTGGGTGCAATTGGGCAGAAGCTGTGATGAGATCTTGTTCCAGGATAGAAAAAGTCACCACATCTTTAATTTATGAGGAAAATAGCCCATTCCCTCCAGAACTTGAAAAATATCAAGTCAACATTTTTGTCATTTTTGGCCAAATAGCTGTTTTTAGGTCCCAATAGAAAGAAAAATATGAATTTCTTGGGCAGACTACTACTAAAATATGAAAATTTGTATGTCAGTGTATGTAAATCTGAAATAGCTGCTAGTAGGAATTTTCCAATGTAGAGTTACAGAGTTCTGAATGTGGAAAAAAGTGAAAAATGATGAAACTGTCCATGTACAAAAAAAATTATTAAAATATGAAGCAAGGGGCGTTTGTTAAAAAAAAATCAGGGAGTAGTTACATCTTATATGAGAGCATCTTCACAAAAAACTAGAAGATCCTAAACCCCTAGCCACATTAACAAATAAGATGGCAAAAATGCCCTATTTTAGCCCCCTCGGAAAGGACGTAAGATGTTAAAAAAATTTTTAAAAATTCAGGAATATAATTTTCATTGCAAAATATGTTTCTGTGAACAGATAACAACCCTACAATTACTATGTAATGAGGAAAAAAATCTAACTAGTTTCATATTTCTACTAGGCCCCTTTGAGTTTTAATGAATTTTAAGCGATTTTGGCCAAAATGCCATTTTTGGCTTCCTATTATGCAAAAAGTATGTCCTTCAGAGGCTTTCTGGCAACAGATTTGAAAAGAGTGGGTATCATTCAGTAAGAATCTGCACACACAACTTTCTAGATAGCTGCAATAAAAAGTTATGGGTCTCTGAAGTTGGGGAAAGAGCCAATTTCGACATGTGGTGTTTTGACATCAATATTTCAAAGGCCTGTAGTTCCAAAACTACAATATAATTGGGGGCTAATATTTTGCATGTGTGGTACAAACATATGATTCTTGATTAGAGAATTTTTTGAGTAAAATCTGAGACGGTGATGTGGGGGAGTTCCTGAAATTTAGGTGAGTTGGCACGGAATGACCCACTTGTCAAATCTGGCCAACAAAAAAATATTTCCATCACTCACTGCCACATATGCATAACAGTATGAATAATAGAGTCATGATTATGGAGTCAGAAATACAATTTGGGAAAAGGTGGAGTGGGTGTCGAATACAAGTGGGTCAAATTCTAACAATAAAGTAATAGCCTTTGCAATATTAACAGAACACAGGCTAGCAATAATCAGTGTGTTCAATGAATTTTCTGTGGATTTTTGGACTATTCTTGGCATGCTTCACATTTTCAAACTACACTACCGTTCAAAAGTTTGGGGTCACTTTGAAATGTCCTTATTTTTGAAAGAAAAACGCTGTTCTTTTCAATGAAGATCACTTTAAACTAATCAGAAATACACTCTATACATTGCTAATGTGGTAAATGACTATTCTAGCTGCAAATGTCTGGTTTTTGGTGCAATATCTCCATAGGTGTATAGAGGCCCATTTCCAGCAACTCTCACTCCAGTGTTCTAATGGTACAATGTGTTTGCTCATTGCCTCAGAAGGCTAATGGATGATTAGAAAACCCTTGTACAATCATGTTAGCACAGCTGAAAACAGTTTAGCTCTTTAGAGAAGCTATAAAACTGACCTTCCTTTGAGCAGATTGAGTTTCTGGAGCATCACATTTGTGGGGTCGATTAAATGCTCAAAATGGCCAGAAAAATATCTTGACTATATTTTCTATTCATTTTACGACTTATGGTGGTAAATAAAAGTGTGACTTTTCATGGAAAACACAAAATTGTCTGGGTGACCCCAAACTTTTGAACGGTAGTGTACATAATGCAGGCCAGTCTTTAACCATTTACATCAAGAGTTCACCAATATCCTATATTAGTATAAATACAGAGGTGATTATAGGAAATTGCATGCTGATTGGTCGAGAGATTCGGAGTACTTCTCGATAATCAGCTTGAGCAGCAAAATGGTGGCCAAGCGCTGGATCACTCTAGGTGAGGAAGGATTACAAATTATGAAAGAAAATGCTGTTCCTAAAAGCACTAAAGATGCGACAAAGTTTGGTCTAAAACTATTCAAAGGTAAGGTGGAATTGTGATTTATTTTATCTCTTTCAAAACAACATATTTTACGTGAGTCGGCGTAGATAAGTGACATGTCTGCACGCGTTACATTTGCATGCCGCTTTTGAAGACTGAACAATTTTTTTTTTTTTTTAAATACGATTTTTAAAAAATAATCACTTGTGTATTTATACTGAAACTATTAGCTAATTACCTCAGGGGCGTAGCTGGGCTGGGGGTTCTGGGGTGCCCGCGACCTTCCCTTTGTCAGACCGTACATTTTTTCAATAGCCGCATAAGAATATTAGAAAAGTAGAAAAGCACCCACTGTAATTTTTCTAACATTTTTTTTTACTAGATTGTCACCTCAGCCTCATTAGGGTTTCTATAACTTTGACTTCCTGTGGCTTGGGTGCAAAAACCCAGTTTGTCAGTGTGTGTGCTGGAGAGGCGGCTGTAAGTGCAGATATGTTAAATAGTACACAGTGCGATATGAGCATAAAGTGCATGAAACACACAACAGGCAAACAGTCCGAAACAGCAGGCAAAGGCGTAATCGATGAAACATGCAGGAGGTCAATCGAGGCGCGGACAGAATATCAGAGGCAAAACTATACAAGATCAAGGGACGAGAAACAGGAGTCGAAAAACCAAGAGGTCAACAAGAACAGGGACAGGAAACAAGGCTCAGCAAGGCACACTAGACGCGGCATAATACTTCGCATCATCCTTGCATGGGCGCAGTCCTTAAATAGTCCAAACATAGTTCAATGATTAAAGACAGGTGTTCTTTGTTAACGGTGTACGTGCCGGAGCTCGGTAGGCGTGCGCCCAGCCCGAGGCGCGCCTTCAGGTACACGGGCCAAGGCGCGCAGGACTGACACAGTTCTGCGCAAGCGCAACACGATCGCACTAGAAAGCATGGTCAAGCTGCCAGTGTAGCTGCAGTCTTTTTAGCTGTGAATTACGACTATTTCCTCGTGTTAATAATTCGCCATGTCAAAACAAGCGAAACCTTCCTCCTCCTTTCGACGTGAAGACAGGTAAGCAATTTATTCTATATTTTTTTTCCATCAAAGTTGCATATTGTGGCTTCAAAGCTAAGTTTTAGTGTGCCGTTTCTAGAACACACCATCAAGAAAACGTTGAAGAAACAGCAATAAAGCCATTATTAAAAATTTTTCTGTTTCCGGTCCACCGGCCGGGTGAGTGCTGTTTGTGCGGTTGAAATTTTTTTTTTTAAAGCCGGTTTTTCGACACTTTTTTCGGGTTCGTAAATCTAAAATCGAACTTGACATTTACACATTCCCAGGGCTTTCCACTAAGGCTCATACTAGCCAGCCATGACAAATAAGTAGCCAGCCGGGGGGGTAAACACAAAAACTCCTGTGCCAGCAGTTCCCAGGATTAAATGTATTTTCCACAGACCATTTATTTATTCACTTTACTCAAATACAAAGTAAAACGGCAGTAAATCATCTTTCTTTTCTTGCGTATTGCATCATGAATGCATGCATGCATTCATGCGTTCCTGGCTTGTAAATCTCTTATTTTCGGTCTGCATTAACAACGACAACGGTCTGCAGTGGTGGCTACACAAACACTCAGCGAACATTTCTCCATTTGTGTATGCAAATACACTCCAACCACTCAGTTTGGTTTCATTTACAACCAACGGTGTCTTTTGATACCAGCACGTAATTGAACGAGAGAAGACTGGTTTACCGGAGACAAAATAAGCGTCATCTCTGCTTCTGTTCCCTCCGACACACTACTGCCTCCGCCGAGTGCGCGCGCGCACACACCGCATGTCAGGGCTGCGGATGAGTTACTCTCCCTTGATCAACGAAGTCGGCGGGGAATTTGTGGTTATTATTGGTACAAACAGCGCGAATCACAATTTAAATGAGTGAGGTTCAGTTTGACATTATTGCCAGTCCGTTAGATAAACATTTAATTTTATTAAAATCGAAAATTAATATTTAGAGCCTGTGGGCTACAAAAATAATAGTCATTAAAGTAGCCGGCTGGGGGGGCGTCGTGGCTCAGGTGGTTAAGGCGCCATACCATGAATGCGGGCGACCCGGGTTCGATTCCGGCCCGAGGTCATTTCCCGCTCCCTTCCCGTCTCTCTCTCTCCCGCTCATTTCCTGTCTCTACACTGTCCTATCCAATAAAGGTGCAAAAAGCCCAAAAAAATATCTTTAAAAAAAAAAAAAAAAAAGTAGCCGGCTGGACTTAATTGTGTAGTCGGCTGTATGGCCGGCAGCCGGCGCTTGTGGAAAGCCCTGCATTCCGCGCAGAATACAGAATTGAATCAGCTCTGCGCATGCGCCGTGCGGCACAAAAAAATGGCAGCCACCATGAAGGAAGGAGATCCGGAGTTTCCAAATATTTGCTTAAATGTGAAATCGCAAAATGGTATTCTAGCGAACAACAAAATAGTAAAGATTCAGAAAAAATCATTCAGTGAGCATTTTAATAGTGTAATTTCATCCAAACTAGGCCTAACGGTCGATTTAGAACTACAAAAAGTCCGTGTCGGACATTTTAAGTACCTTTTGTAAAAGTTTTGCAAATGTTGCAGTCAGCATTTAAAATGCTAACTTACAGTTTTTGTACAAGTTTCAGTTGATTAAACTGTCATTTTATTAAATGTGTCTGCTTTTGTAATAAAAAAGTACTGAAATAAAAAGCAAAACAGCATTGCGATTTCTTATCCATCCATATCTAAAAAAAAAAAAATCCCTCCCTCCCTACTGAAAATTTTTTTGCTCACCTGGTGGACAGGAAATGGATTTTTTTTAAGGATGGCCTAATGGAAGAGCCGGTTTGTAAACTACCTAAAACTAGCAATGGTAAGTATTTTTTGTTACATAATGTACTCAGGCTGCCAGTCAGTGTGTGACCCCCCTTGAAAAATCCTAGCTACGCCCCTGTACCTCAGGCTCAGTGAATATCGGTGAATAATTATTCATCGATATTCACCTCACCTTCGGTGAATAATTCTTAAATAAATTTCAAGATAGATCACAGTCAATATAAAACAGAAAATATTAAGGACAGGAGAACGCTTCCACAAGCATAGATCACAAACCTACATGGTACATTTCACTTGTATTTGTTGCAATATAATGAACACTTATTTACCAAGCATTTAGTCAAATATTGTAAACCAAATTAATGTTAAAATTTTTTTTGTATTTTTATTTATTTATTTTTTTAAGAAATCTTTGCTTCGCATTTCAGGTTTTTCTCAGCAAGGATCATGTGTACAACACATTCGGCCTTCAAAATAACGTTCCACATAGACATCCAAGACATACTTCATCTGTATAAAAATACACCAAGAGAAAAGTAAGATAAGCGTTAAGATCTTTGCAGGTGGGGACAGAACCAAAGAAACAGTACAAATACAATTTTCTGTAAAGCTACAGTACTTCGCAACAACGGCTGTTGTTAAAAGCGCTATACAAATAAACTTGACAAGTGAAGTAAAGTCAAACAGAACAATACACCAATTTCACCCTTGACTGATTGTAACTGCTGATGTAGTAATCGATTCTGCTCCTTTTGTGATGCACCAGCAGTCATTACTCAGTCTTATCCTGATACTCTGCAAATACTAGGCACGTTTTATTTGATTCATTCGAATTAATGCTGTAATATGATTTTCAAAATGTTCTAATGTACGTATATTTTCTTTTTTTATTATGCATGCGCGCGCACACACACACACACACACACACACACACAACTGTGCAAAAGGCTTTGGCACCCTATTTTTTTTTTCTTTTAAACACAAAAACTTTGTTATAGACTTATTTTATGGCTTTTACATTATGGAACCAGTACAAAAACACTTTAGATTTCCAAACATTAGTTTTCCAGCACAAAATTAAATATTAGAGAAAACTGTTTGAATCATGGATGCAAACGGTGCGCCTTTTGGCGGATGCCGCCTTTTTCACGGCTGTCTGGGGGACTTGTGTGAATCGTGCAGGTCCGATGAGGTTTTTTTTTTTTTTTGGGGGGGGGGGGGGGGGGGGGCGTTGGAGTGTCTGATTATAATTTCATCAAAGTAAATTCTGTATTAAAATTACTAAATAAGCAAATGCCGTTACAGTCCATGAAACATAGGAAGTATAAGTATGAGAAGAAAACAGTAAATCAGAAAGCTGCACACGTAAAGCCAATTACGTAACTTACATTGAACTGATGGAAATCCTTGCGCGTGCAGTGAAGTGCAGCCAGCAGCAGATAATGGCGCGCAGCCAATTGGCTTTACGTGCGCAGCTTTCTGATTTACTGTTTTCTTCTCATACTTATACTTCCTATGTTTCATGGACTGTAACGGCATTTGCTCATTTAGTAATTTTAATACAGAATTTACTTTGATGAAATTATAAATCAGACACTCCAACGCCCCCCCCAAAAAAAAAAAAAAAAAAAAAAAAAAAAACTCATCGGATCTGCACGATTCACACAAGTCCCCCAGACAGCCGTGAAAAAGGCGGCATCCGCCAAAAGGCGCGCCGTTTGCATCCATGTTGAATGTCAGTAAAGAAAGCAGCATATTACATAGCAGACCACTTTTCAGACAAAAACATAATGAAGGCTGCTGGGTTTTGGTGCAAAATCAAGAAACAAGCGTGACAGTCAAAAAGTGTCCAGAAGAACTGTGGCTGGTTCTGCAAGATGCTCAGTAAAACCTACAGCTCATTTCTTTATAAACCTGCACTCATTGTACCTCAGGCTACTTTTTTAATAAACAAAGGGTCGTCACACCAAACATTGACTTTTTTCATGCATTACTGCTTACTGACCTTTATGGTATTTTTTAAAACGTAGAAACATTTAATTTCATTATTTTTGAAGGCATCTTTGCTCTACAGCATTTAATGGTATGCACCTAAAACTTTTGCACAGTACTGTGTGTGTATTATATATATCAGTCAAATTTTGATTACACCTAATTCAGCGGTTTGTTTTATTAATTCAAAGACACTTCATGTCTTAAAGTAATGATGGATGTCGTTTCTCTATACTCAGCTGAGCGGTTCTTGACATAATAAAGATTACCACAGCTGTGGAATCGGGCTAAGTACTGTATTTTTATTATTGTCCTGACATTTTAAATAATAGAAGGGGAAAAAATGTCACACTTTAATATTTCATTAGATCACCTTTAGCTTCAATTACACATTTCACCATGGCATTGTTTCAACAACGTCACAACATTTATTTCCATCCAGACTTGCATTAATTTTTCACCAGGGTCTTATTTTGGTGATGTGGGAGTCAACCCACTCCGTAAAGTCTTCTCCAGCACATCCCAAAGACTTTCAACGGGGTTAAAGGTCAGGACTCTGTGGTGGTCATCAGTAGGCCTGTCGCGATATTCGATATACCGACTTATCGTACGGTGAATGAAAATGAACTCGGTAATTTTTTTTTTTACCGTGATTTTGGCATTTACACGCTGTACATCTGCATAGGGAAGTCGCCAGAGTATTAGCTTGACCCACTGACTGAATAACACACCGCGCTGTTTCCTGTCGTCTCACGCGGCCCTCTGTCAGAGGCGGGGCCTCCCAGCATGCAACAGTTATCCAGCCACTGAATGGGGAAAAGACAACAACACGTTGCTCCGTTGTACAGACCACAGGCGTAGAATTGGGTATGGACGTGTCCCTACCGATATCAAACGACGGCTCATATGTCCCTACCAATATTTCTGATTAAAAAATAAATAAAAATCACGCTCCGCGCACGGCACACAGCTGGTTACTGTAGGTTTCCGCTGGGTGAAACCATGCAAAATTTGCTCATAAATATTCACTCTGGGGGCGTGGTTGCGAAAACAGCAACTAAATCCAGCTACCATGTCAATTAGCAAGTGTGATTGCAGTGCAGTGACCGGCTGCTAGCTAGCAAGCTAGCAAACTGTCCTTGAGGAATGTAACGTTAGATTAGCTTTAGAGCTGTGCAATATATCGTATTTTTATCACGATATCGATATTGGTGTCAAACGATATCAAAATTCATAATATCGATATGAAACGATTTTTTGTCATTTGTCGAAAGGGACGTGCACAATATTTCTACAATGGCAATAAAACAACAATAACATTGACGTGACAGTAAGGTAAAACGAACCCTTCTGTCCCCTAAGGCACACCGTAGCCTTGCATACGTCATCCATTCTACTCCCGCGATATCTCCGCAACAGTAAAAAATCAGTTCTTCTGTTTTCATACGTGTCGGGTGATTTGATATATTGATTTCTTAATATGTTGTTTGATTTGCTTGCTAATAGTTATAATAATACAATTAACATATATTTACGTCATATTTTTGGATGTGGGACTGGGTAATGTAAAAATGGCATCTACGGAAGAAAACAAGCACAACAATATTAGCACATATCCAGCTTGCTAGCCGTGTTAGATGTGTTAAACCGTGTGGATTTAAGTGGAATAATTGCGAGTCGTCCTGTGGTCAAGGCAGCGTTTTAAAGTAAGGCAATTTGGTTATTAATGTTGCCCGCCGCAGCATGTTGGGTTCATTTGATTTTGACTTGTGCATCTGCAGCTAGCATCATGCTTTGAAGTAGGTTCTGCTAAGGACGGGTTTATTGCGCGATGTAGACGGACTCAGATGTAATTACATTGTTTTTAAAATTCCGTGCGCTTAAAACGGTGTCCCCCTGCTAATCATGTAGCCCTAATCATGTGTTGCTTTTACTTTTCCTAATGGCGAGTGAAATATCTCTGCAAATGGTATTTCAATGCTGACATGCCAAAAAGATAGCGGAGTCCACATTTGGAAGATGAAGGAAGAGAAGCCTGATGCTTGAAAATAGATCGCTTAATCCACAACGCATATCTGTATTTGAGACATAACCTGCAACTAGTGGGGATGTTTTGGAATGACTGTGCATAGGGTGTTTTTGGCCACAGAACACTAACCCACAGTAGTAGGAGGACTACTGGGTTCGTGGATTTTGTCTGTTGACTGAGCGAAGCATGGTGTTTGCCTTGTGCCATTTCACGTAGCATCTAGCCGCAGTGCCACCTACACTTTCAGGGAATGTTTACATGCCGCTGAGCTATTTTCATGTATGTTAATTCTTAAGGACTTGTCTCTATATTGTGCGTGTTCACACACGGACTGGCCATCGGGAGTAGCGGGAGTTTTCCCGGTGGTTCAGCGTGGGCCGGCGGAGAAAAAAACAAAACAGTTGCGCGCTGGCCTTTAATATGAGAAGCAATGTTAAGTTTCTTTAAGAAACTGTTAACATTTAAAGAAACTGTTAACATTGCTTATCATATTAAAGGCCAGCGCGCAACTTTTTTTTTTTTTTTTTTTCTCCGCCAGCCCACAAACTCCCGCTACTCCCAATGGCCAGTCCGTGTGTGTTTTAATGTTGGTGTCTTAACAACACACAAGCTTACGTTGTAGTGTGTGTGTGTGAGAGAGAGATTTTATCCTTGGCTGGCTACGAGCTAGTGTGGACGTTACGCAGTAATCACTGGTAATACCAGCGCTGGCTCCATCCTCTGTGATCGGAAATGTTGAGTGAGGAGAACGTGAGCCTTGTGCAGGCGATAGGACCTATGCAAAGTACGCGCTTACACAGTAAATAGTTTAAGTAAAAGGCGTTTCAGGGTACAACGGGAAGGGTTGACAGGTAGCCTATGAGGCCTGTACTATAAAAATGTGGCCCGGTGCCTCAGGTGTTGATGATCAGGGCTTTAAAAAAAGGTGTATAAATATCGTTTTAAAAATCGCGATATCGATATTTACTGAAAAAATCGTGATATTGATTTTTTCCAATATCGAGCAGCCCTAATTAGCTTGTAAAATGAATCAGTTAACAACAGTTCATATTCAGTGTGTAAAAACGACAACATACGAATATGACTGTTTTCTAAGTTTGTGTGAAATGTAAATAACAATCCGACTTGATACTGACAACAACCGGTGTTCATTAAGGTCACAAAGACATTATGAAATCATATCAAATTGTGCTAATGTTGGCTAATATTGCACCAAGTCTTGCTTGTGAAGTGCCTGCAAACTTTAGCAGCCCGCTAACCCTTAATTTGAAGCGCTTCAGTTAAGACCTGCAGAGCCCTGACCAAGTTCCTGTAACATGACACATGTAAACAACAACAACCCGATGGTGATGTGGACATTGTTCGTGGCCCAGACACCTTTTAATCAAATAAAACATTTTCATGTAATAAGCATAACAGCCTCCGCCTTATTGAGCAGAAATTTTTGGTTACTCCGCCTCTCTTGAAAACGTCACATACCGAGTCCACACACACGCTGAACTGATTGGTTTTCGAGGGGCTTCATTTGAAAGCGGTCGGCTAAAAACTTCTCTGTAGAACCCTGTCCCTCCCTCCCCTCTCCGGGCTCAAGAAGACAACAGAAGGGCCATAAGATAACAACCAATCAGAATTCAGATACATTCTGTTGCCAAGTAAAACTGTAACCTTTCAACGTGTCAAAAAAGTTCTAGAGCCCTCGTCCTGTTTTACCGTTAGATCAAATCACACATCAGCTTAAACTAGCATTCTAAAACTAGTTAAAGATCCCACAGAAGAGAGCCGACTGCCCCTGCCCGCCTCATGGAACGCAGTGCTTAAGGCTCCGTATGTGTTTTCCTTCCATTTATGAGGGAAAGGAACACACACCCTCCTAACAGTCAATGCGTTATTCACTTGTAAAACACATTTGCAAATTGGTAGAATGAGTTAATCATCACATGCAAGATTTGCAATTAATCAAACGAATTGCATATTATTATTAATGAATTACTACAGTTCTGAACTTCAAATTTTAAAAGTCTGGACTTCGGAGAGATGACGGATCTCTTTTGGTGGAACACAATGGAGCAAAATGCTGTGACCCTCTAATGTTGACCTGAAGTTGGCGCCACTGGGGGCCGGCATTGGGTTTACGTCCCCACCAATGTTAATACCAAACCTACGCCCTTGCCTACATGTTATCTTGTTCTAATTGTTGTTACTTTTATCCAAATGACAGCTGGCAATACGTTGTTACTTTGCACTTTGTTTATCTGGGTACTAATCTTTGAGAAACTGGACTGGAAGAATGTTGCCTGTGAAGAAAAGTGTCTTTTTATTACCCTGTGTCAAGTTAATATTTACCTAAGTGCAATTTTAAGAGCCACAGATTGTATTTTGTTTTTGTTGTGTGGTTTTGATTGTTTTATTTCTTTATTTTTATATATACGTTTACGTAAAAATTTATAGAATTCTTACGTATTTTTTAATAAGTTGACTTTAATTAAAGTTTACTGTTCTCTGAAAGGGTGTATTTGCATGATCATTATTATTTTACTAGTGGCATAAAATTGTCTTGAAAAGATGTCAACAATATCATCGTCTCGTCTCCTTTCGCTTATCCGGGGCCGGGTCGCGGAGGCAGCAGTCTGAGCATGGAAGCCCAAACTTCCCTTTCCCCAGACACCTCGGCCAGCTCCTCGGGAAGAACACCAAGGCGTTCCCAGGCCAGCCGAGACACATAGTCCCTCCAGCGTGTCCTGGGTCTTCCCCGGGGCCTCCTCCTGGGGGAGCATGCCTGGAACACCTCCCCAGGGAGGCGTCCAGGAGGCATCCGAAAGAGATGCCCGAGCCACCTCAGCTGATTCCTCTCGATGTGGAGGAGCAGCGGCTCTACTCCGAGCTCCTCCCGAGTGACTGTGCTTCTCACCCTCTCTCTAAGGGCCCGTTTACACGAGGACGCTGTCGGGTAAAAACGACTAAATATTTTATCAGAAGTGCCTTTCGTTTACACGGGGACGGCGTTTCCGAGGCTGAAAAACGGATAAAATTGAAAACGCCTTCCAGAGTGGATAAGTTAAAAACGGCCCCCGTTGCATATCCGTCTAAACTACCCAATACGCAAAACTCTGCTCGGATCTGCTCACGTCGGGTACGCGTTTACGTCATACATATGTCATATACTGCACATGCCAGCCCGGGAAGTAAGAAAGTAAGTAAAAAAGTAAGAGCATGTCTGATTACATCGATCTAACGGACCTTCAAGCTGCTCTGTGTTTCAATGCAGTAGATGTGTTTTCCTGCTCACCCGCCCGGCTGGAGCTGCTCAGTTTGGTGTCGCCAAGTTACACACACATGCACGCGCGCCGCCTATTCAAGCCGCTCGTGAAACCATAAACCCGAGACTGAAAACAAAACTAGCAGCCGAACGGGTTTATTTTGCTGAGATGGACACTGCCTTTTCTCTTCTTCACCGAAACAAGAGTGAGTGTTACTTAATAAAGGCAGATTAAAAGAGTTTCGGTTTGCTCCTGCTCCGCCCTCGAGCACTACAGTACCTCAGCCGGACCGGTGTTCTGTAAAGTTATCCTAGCAAGTTCTCATACAGACCGTTTTATTATTCAAAACAAGTCATTACAAATTATTTGACTCGGCCAAAGACTCGACCAATATGCACAAAACATAAAAATCAGCAAATGCGTGAAATTCTCACCGATTTTCTATCAGCCCAGCTGATCGGTGGGACAAAACTACTGTTGAATTTTCCTACCCTCCTGGATTTCGTGCATGCGTAGTAGGCTTGGTAGGATAACTTGACAGAACAGCAGCGCAGATGTGCAGATCAGACAAGACAGAAGACGTTGCGCATGCGTGCAGACATAGCGGAGACATTTATGCGTCACCGTATAGACGCAGATTTCCTCCTTGAAAACGGTCGTGTAGACGCGGAAAAAAGTGAGAACGAAAACGGACTTTTGTGTTTTTGTTTTACACCGTCCCCGTGTAAAGTGGGCCTAAGGGAGCGCCCAGCCACCCTGCAAAGGAAACTCATTTCGGCCGCTTGTATCCGCGATCTTGTTCTTTCGGTCATTACCCAAAGCTCATGACCATAGGTGAGAGTCAGAACGTAGATCAACCGGTAAATCAAGAGCTTCGCCTTTTGGCTCAGCTCCTTCTTCACCACAACGGACCGGTAAAGTGACCGCATCACTGCGGAGGCTGCACCAATCCACCTGTCGACCTCACGCTCTATCCTTCCCTCACTCGTGAACAAGATCCCGAGATACTTAAACTCCTCCACTTGAGGCAGGACTTCTCCACCAACCTGGAGAGGGCAAGCCACCCTTTTCCAGTCGAAAACCATGGCCTCGGACTTGGAGGTGCTGATTCTCATCCCAGCCACTTCACACTCGGCTGCAAACCGCCTCAGTGCATGCTGAAGGTCCTGGTTTGAAGAAGCCAACAGGACAACATCATCCGCAAAAAGCAGAGATGAAATCCTGCGGTTCCCAAACAGGATTCCTTCCGGCCCCTGGCTGCGCCTAGAAATTGTCCATAAAAATTATGAACAGAACCGGTGAAAGGGCAGCCCTGCCGGAGTCCAACATGCACTGGGAACAGGTCTGACTTACTGCCGGCAATGCGAACCAGACTCCTGCTCCGTTCGTACAGGGACCGCACAGCCCTTAGCATCATCGTTTATCGCAATAATTTCTGAGACAATATATTGTCCAACAAAATTTATCATCGTGACAGGCCTAGTTATCAGACCACAGGACCTTTTTCCGTTGCTCCAGAATCCAATCTTTATGCTCCCTTGCAAAGTGAAGCCTTTTCTTCCGATCAGCCTCGCTAACAAATGGTTTTCTTATGGCCACACAGCTGTTTAGTCCCAATCCTGTGAGTTCTCATCACACTATGAGTGTGTGGAAATGCTTTTACCGTCACTATTAAACATAGCCGTGAGTGAGTTCGACTGTCAATTTTTTTATGCTCAAATGATCTCTGATTACGGTCAGTCAAGATTTTTTTCCAACCACGTTTCTCCTGTAAAGTTGACGGTTCATCACTATCCTTTCAAGTTTTAATAATACACTGGACTGGACAGTTCTTAACTCAATTCCAGTAATTTCAGAAATCTCCTTAGTTTGTTCTTTGCTTGATGCAGGCCAATAATTTGACCCTTCTGAAAACAGAGTAACATCTTTTCCATGACCATAGAATATATACATGGTTAAGAAATGAGAAGCTAATCACTGCATCAGATAAGGTTAAAAGAATTGCTGCCACCGGAAACATTCATCACCGCAGTAATTATCCACTGAAAGGCTCTTAAACATTTGCTTATCTAAATGGCAACTTTTTTTTTTTTTGGCCAGGCAATGTATAATGCTGCATTACATCCTAAGTGGTAATTTTCCAGTCAGCATTGCATCATTTCAGCATTGATTCGGCACATTCAACAGACGAAGCGGGATTTTTTTCTTGCTGCGATTTTGTACTGAGCATTTCAACACATTTGTGGACTAATAGAACGCGAATTGTGATTACAATTGTGAGATTTGATTATCAGTAGACAAGCTGTTGAATATGGATGAGGAAACGATCATTTCCCAGGCACAAAATGATCAGCAAAACACACAGTCCAAGGAGGCACGAGACCAGCGATTCACCATTTTCAAAAGAAAGATATTTTTACAATCTTTTTCAGATTTATAATGTGTAGATAATGTGTTTTTGTATTGTGTGAATGGTTTGGATTGAATTTTATGAGTATATGTATTAATAAAGTTAATTTTATTAAAGTTTAAAAAAAAAAAAAAACAGACGAAGCGGAAAACTGTGTTTTGTGAGCAACAATCTAGGCAGCTAGCTCAGATGAGTAATGTATATTTTCTCTCTCAAAGAGTAAACTGTATAGTCTGTTTTAGAGTTAATAAACAAATATGTCTGTATGTTGATTAAGCGTAATACTTGTATATACAGCAGAACTCATTTAAAGGTAACAAGTTTTATATTATGTCTGATGATTCACACAGCCATGTTGATTTGACGTCACTCCATAAACAGGAAGTAACTCAGATTTGAAACGGAGTACCCAAAGGCATTCATGTCACAAAAGGCACGGTCCCCGTTTACTCTGCTGAGAAAGAAGAAAGGTTGACCAAGTTGTGCATTAAAGGAGAACTGAACTAATTTTTAAACTTGCTTTATTTCTTAATTAACGTGTTATTCGATTATGTTTTCGGTTTTAGTAACCTTATATCGTGACTCGTATTGGCAACTAATTGCGATTAAATATTATACTTATCGGCCTATTCGGTTTTTAGCCATGTTGAATTTAGCTCGTTTGGTCCACGGCAGGCGTCGCTTATCCGCCCGATCTTCACGAGACTTGTGCGAGACTTTGAAACGTGAATTGTCAGCCAGGTGTCAGTGCCGCCATTTTGAAAACTGTTTTCCAAACTAAATATTGCCCAATAACGAGTTTAAATGACGATTACTGCCTACTTTCTTCAAACTTTCCTGACTGCTATCAAAACAAACAAAACTTCCGGCTTGATTACATCAGCATTCGAAAGAGGGCGCGCGCGTCTTTTGACAACGTTGGTAGATGTTGGTCACTTTGATTTCCGCTGTACGTTTTACTTCCGTCCTACGATGTCTTGCACAGGTCTCATCGAATCTCGTTTACGGCCATTGCTTTGACATATGGACTGATATATTACAGAGCATATTTCAAACACTCATAACTTGCTATAGCAGCGACAAAATAGCGATCAAAAATGCATTCCTATATTTAATAAAATGAGATAAATAGAATTTTAATAAATTTGCCTTCAGTTCTCCTTTAATAGTAACAGCACCAACTATAGCAAATGGCACAATGTATATATGTGTGTGTGTGTGTATTTTTAAATATCCTTTCTTTAAATATTCTTTAAGGAAACACTGTTTCCACTATTTGCTATAGACAGTGCTGTTACTATTTTTCCAAAGTCCATTCTAATTAAAAAAAAAAAAAAACGTACAAAAACAGATTGCATAATTTCCAATTGTACTGTGCCAGAACAAAAAAAAAAAAAAAAAACCACAAGAGTGCTCTGAGAGCACAATATCCCCCGCTGGCAACTATATCTATGCTATAAGTGCTTAATCCACCCTCATGAAATTGTCGAAGTACAAGTTTGGTAATCGAGGGCCATAACTCTGGTGAAATGTGACCGAGTTGAATGAAATTGCAATATGCGCATTACCGACATATAACAAAGCCTTTTGCTAAGTAAGTTTCGTGAAATTCCTCCAAGAACTGTGAGAGAAGTTCATTTCAGAAGACAAGCACACCCTCATGAAACTGTCAAAGTACAAGTTTGGAAATCAAGGGCCATAACTGTGGTAAAATGCGACTGAATTGAACGCAATTGCAATATGCGTATTACCGACTTATAACAAAGAATCCTGTCAAGTTTAGTGAAATTCCTCCAAAAATAGTGAGAGGAATTGATTTCAGAACGCGAGTACCCTTCCTGGGACAGACAGACGGATGGACGGACATTGCCACGACAATCCCCCTTTGGGCCTTTTGGCCAGCGGGGGATAATAAAAATCCAAAACGTTATCAAGAATGGCTCGAGATTTTTTTTTTTTGTAATATCGCCGGGCCCGAAACAAAGGCTGATGGTTACAAGTCAGTTTGAAATCGGATTAAAATACTTTCATTCATTTATTTAGTCCAAAATAAAATTAAATAAAATACAGTAGCACAAATATTGAACAAAGTGGTGGCTCAGTGGTCTGGGCTGCTGGTTAAAAGGTCAGGATTTCAAGCCTCAGCACCACCAAGCTGCCGTGGTTGAGCCCTTGAGCAAAGCCCATCACCCTTTGCGCTCAAAGAGCGCTGTAACATGGCTAACCCTGCGCGCTGTACTCAGAGTCATAACAAGGTGGGAAATGCAAAGAAAAGGATTTCACTACACTGTACTGTATATGTGTGACAAAAACTTTCTATTTCAAAAATAAGCAAAAACTATACAGGAAAAAAAAATCACAAAACGGACACGTCAGTGTGAGAGTTTGTGTTCTGATCACCTTCCTGGAGCATGTCTGGGACGTCAGCTTGAAAGCGGGGGCCCACACGGATCTCCCCTTTGTCTGCCAGCAGGGTCTTCTGTGTTGGGTCATACACCAGGGAGTAAAAAAAGGCATCCTATAAGAGATAGACAGAAAGAGGCAGACATGAGAAATGAAAAACAAAACCCACTCTGAAGTGGCTTGCAAAATATGACATCTCTGAATTCAATTCAGTTTGATTTGTACAGCTCTTTTTACAGCATACATAGTCACAAAGCAGATTAACAGAACTCAAATCGTAGATTTATACCCCATTCCCACTCGACTACATATGTTTTCTGCTATTATGCTGTAACGATGTCCGGTAGGAATGGGAGTAAAACAGCAAGGTCGAAACATTAACCTATCCCCTGAAGACCTAGTAACATTTACGGAAATCATCTGCCACGGCTCCAGTGGGAATCAGAACCGTCAGATTTACGTGCTGCGACCAGTCGTGACGTTGCTGGCGGTGACCTAAATGATGTAGTGCTATTGCGATGGAATTACTCATACTGCCTCAGTTAGGGCTGCACGATTATGGAAAAAATGATAATCACGATTATCTTGATCAAAATTGTAATCACGATTATTAATCACGATTATTCTTGATCTTAGGGAAATCACTTAAATTTTATTTCACTATATTCAAACAAACAATATGAACAGCTTTCAGTGCAGAATGAAATTTAAAAGAGAAATTCTGATTTCCAAATGACAAATAAATGAAATTTATCCAAGAAATTACCAAAGGATGAAGGAACTGAAAACTCAATTGCAACAATTACATAGCATTATACTGAGGCCTAAAAGTTTTTAGCTAGAAAGAGCAGCCTAGCAACATGCTCTGGCTTTAAACATGAGCGAAGGCAGGTCACAACATTGCCTCCAGTGCTAAATAGTCTGTTGTTCCGACATAGTTAGCTTTTCTCTCTCACCTCAATCTGTTACCTACTCTCACGCTATCACCCCTTGAAGATACCGCTGCACTGAAGCTCTGCGCACTTGGCTTGCTTGCTTATTTAGGCGGAGTAATGAAACCTTACATGTGTCGGTTCGCCCCCTAATAGTTTGGCGGAGTACTGGTCAAAAAGTGCTTGATCAGATATGCAGCAGAGCTCGCATTTTAAATGGAAATAAATCGCGATTTTCATTTAATTTAATCGTGGCAGCCAAAATCGCGATTTTCGATTAAATTCGATTAATTGTGCAGCCCTAGCCTCAGTGTCAGGCAATTGGCAGCAAACTCAAAACAACAAGCAAATGTTAAATATCAGCAAAAATGTATCAGACAGACCCTGCTTGAACAAAACAAATATTCAGAAACAGGAAGTGAATTCTCAACAGAAAGCATAATGCAGCTCGACCTGCGCCATATTGCTAACCAGATAACATCTCAGCTTGGGCTTTTCACAACAGTGGACTTGCTGCCTTGTGAATTATACATCACATCCGGTCTCGCAGTTGTTCGCACTCTGTAGCATTCCATTAAATATAGTCAGGTGGGAATACACTTTTCTTATGGAAGACTGAGTAGGAATGAAAATTTGGTATCTATTCCATGTTTTTACACTACTGTTTAAAAGTTTGGGGTCACTTTGAAACGTCCTTATTTTTGAAAGGAAAGCACTGTTCTTTTCAATGAAAATCACTTTAAACTAATCAGAAATCCACTCTATACATTGCTAATGTGGTAAATGACTATTCTAGCTGCAAATGTCTGGTTTTTGGTGCAATATCTCCATAGGTGTATAGAGGCCCATTTCCAGCAACTATCACTCCAGTGTTCTAATGGTACAATGTGTTTGCTCATTGCCTCAGAAGGCTAATGGATGATTAGAAAACCCTTGTACAATCATGTTAGCACAGCTGAAAACAGTTTAGCTCTTTAGAGAAGCTATAAAACTGACCTTCCTTTGAGCACATTGAGTTTCTGGAGCATCACATTTGTGGGGTCGATTAAATGCTCAAAATGGCCAGAAAAATGTCTTGACTATATTTTCTATTCATTTTACAACTTACGGTGGTAAATAAAAGTGTGACTTTTCATGGAAAACACAAAATTGTCTGGGTGACCCCAAACTTTTGAACGGTAGTGTACCTCTTGCATTAACAGATTTCATATGCAAAAGGGGCTTCTGATTCCTAATGCGCAAGCTTTCAGTTTAGTTTCTCAGTGTTGAAAAGCTGAATAAAAGCTACGAAGATCGGCTTTCTCTCATATCCATTTCCTTCTAAAAATTACCTCTTAGAATGCAGCTGATTATGCCTAAATCTGCAAAAAACATGTCGAAATACTTATCTGTGGTACTCTTACACAGAATATATAAATTGCAGACATAGGTTAGCTTGAAAAAATGCTCAATTATTTGTGTATGATTGTCAGTTTTCACAATGCTATTTATATTTAAAAATAAATAAATAAATAAATAAATAACCCGCTTGTGAAAGGCAGCACTGGGGTACCTCTTTGTCCAGATAGGACAGTACTGATTCAGTCTCATTGAGGAGGGCCACACTGCACTTCCCCCTGGAAAAACAAGCAGACACAAAGCAGCTTTCAGAATCAGACACACCCCACAGATGTTAAAAACATAACACCCACTCACTCTCTCTCACACACACACACACACACACACACACCGCTTAAAACATGAAATATGAAGTGTTCTGCAAATGTTAAATCAATAAAGGAATGCCACATACACCATTTTCCCCATTACTTTCTATTCCTCAAGGGGCTGCTTGTATTCTTCTGTATCTCTCATCACCACCATCAGACATCCGGCAGGCCAAAGGCTTGCAGAGATATCTTTGCCCAGGCCTGCCTGTTGGCCATAGGTGGTCACTCAGTAGGCCTGTGTCCCTTTCAAGTACCAGCTTCAAAGTGGTACGCGGTCAGCCAACCTTGTGCTTTGCGTCAGGCTCCCAGACCAACACTTGCACCGCAGGTTGGTCATGCCACATAACATGACCACAAAGAACAGGGCATCATTCCCTGATGATACAGGAGAGGTGGGGTAAGATGCCACAGAGCTGATCGTTAGACCAGCGATCACGCCAGGATACGCTGAGAACTCTTCGCAGCGTACGAGTATTGGTACCATCCAGGGACTTTTCCTGGGTTTTGGTCAAGGGCCAAGATTCTGAGCCATACAACAGTATGGATTCGACTGACACTTTAAAAACCCTGATCTTAGTTCCCCTGGTCAGAGATGTGGCCCAGACTTTGTTTAGGGGATTGAGGGCACCATGTGCTTTGGCTTTTCGACATTCAATATCATGAAGCATACTTGTCCAACTGCTCAGGTACTTAAAGTCACAAAGTTCTTTATAGTCGAGTTGTCCAGAGCAGTGTTTCTCAATTAGTGGGTCGTGAAGCGCCGTCTAGTGGGCCACGAATTTTTTTCCAAGTTTGAAGCCAAATACTAAATGGTTCAGGATGTCGTAGTGTCCCAAATCCAGTAAACTGTGGGTAAATTAAGAACAAGCCCTTATTTTGTCACATTCCTCCTCTACATTTAACCCGCACACAGAGAGAGAAAGAGAGAGAGAGCGCAAGCAGAGTGGGATGAATAAATAAATAAATACGTTTGTGGGTAAATTATACGGCTCTGTGATGCCTGCTAGAAGAGAAGAGCAGGGAGGATTGAGAATTGAGTGACTGGTTTGTTTACACCTGATACTAACACTTGTGTCCTAGCAACCATCACAAAGACATGGACAAAAAGCCCAGAAACTCCTATTTACCCGGGCAAAAACAATACAGGATTTATCCTGTAGTGTCCTGATCCCCAGATCTTTAACCCAGCCATACAGTATATAAAAAGTTGTTCTCCTCCATGCTCTTCCAGGTTTTCATCTGTGTGTCTGTGTAGAACGATGTCTGCAGCACCAGGTAGTTTGAGATGTCGGGGAACTCAACAGATGGATAATTTTCCAGCTCACAATGAATGAATGAACAAACAACTTTATTTAAATATGATAAGTTGATCAACAGGGCTGGTGGGGTCATGCGTGTACAGATACAAATAATTACAAATACAAAAGACAAAACTATACACAATCTTTAAAAAAAAAAACTTAAATCTGTTAATTATCTTCACATTAAGTTAATTAATAGTATGCATAACTATTGTCTTTGTATTTAGTTACAGCTACAATAGGATCTCTCTTTGTTAGCGTGTAAGGATCTAATCCCACTGAGTGGTTTCTATATCCACTTCTTTTGAGTGTACTTCTTGGTTTTAATAACTTGCTTGCTGCACACAAACATGGCAATAAGTTCTTGTGTTAATCGCCCAGACTCCACTTTTGGATCATTAATCCCTTTTGACTGAGAATGCCCTGCATGCATGGTTTGGCTTCTGGTACATCCATACAGTTTTACATACAATACCTACAATTAATAACAGTTTGTTTTTATTACATTCATTTAATTCCTGGGCTCCCATCTGTAACAGGAAGTGATGTTGCATCCCATTAATACACTTTACAATAGATTATTAGATTCTAATAGAATAGATGAGCCAAAATAATTGGGGATCTTTTTTTAATGGGCCCGACTCGTTACAAGTATGAACAGGTGGGCCTGAAAGTAGAAAAAGGTTGAGAACCCCTGGTCTAGAGCATGGAGGGGGTCGTTAATCAACAGGGTCCGATACATTACTTTGGTTTTCTGTGCATTTAGCTGGAGGCCAACAACCTGAGAAGCCAACTCAATGTAATGAAGAGCCTTGGCAGAACTGATGGTGTCTTCGAGGAGTGCAATGTCACCGGCAAAGTCAAGGTCAGCAAGGTGGACTGCAGGGTGACGGGAGCTTCATCTGCGCTTTAGGGTTAGGCCGTTGTTAGGACCGAAGACTACACATAGGCCATAATTTGTTAATGTACATTGTCTTGATAGTTTCAACAACAGTTGGAGAGATTCCATAAGCATAAAGGATGGAAAACCATGTCTCGCCTGATTGAATCAAATGCCTTTTGGAAGTCTAAGACGACTATCACAGCCTCCTGACTACCACGCCCTCCTTTTCTGTCACAAAACTAGGGATATCTCTGTCTAGATGACAAAAATTGTCTTTTGCTCAAAAGTTAGATGCAAATAAACACACAAATTACATTACTAGCTGGACCCATCCTGTCCTGGACCATAAACCGTTGTTTTCTTTACTTGGATTCATACTATCCTGTATGGGAATAGGAGGTGAATGTTTTCTCCACAGGTGAAAGGTTTAAGCAAAGTGATAATCTGTGTGGCAGATAATCTGTGTGTAGTGGTTAGCGCTGTCGCCTCACAGCAAGAAGGTCCGGGTTCGAGCCCCGTGGCCGGCGAGGGCCTTTCTGTGTGGAGTTTGCATGTTCTCCCCGTGTCCGTGTGGGTTTCCTCCGGGTGCTCCGGTTTCCCCCACAGTCCAAAGACATGCAGGTTAGGTTAACTGGTGACTCTAAATTGACCGTAGGTGTGAATGGTTGTCTGTGTCTATGTGTCAGCCCTGTGATGACCTGGCGACTTGTCCAGGGTGTACCCCGCCTTTCGCCCGTAGTCAGCTGGGATAGGCTCCAGTTTGCCTGCGACCCTGTAGAACAGGATAAAGCGGCTACAGATAATGAGATGAGATAATCTGTGTGTAAGGACAGTGTGCTATCTGTCATAAAACTAGGGATGTCTTTGTCTGGATGACAAAAGTACATTGGTGACAAGTTGTCTTTTGCCCAAATGTGAGATACAATTTCCCCCGCCACTGTCTTTCTAAAAAAGGTGTGACTTAGACACGCCCACAAACAATATGGTGGAATCGCTATATAAAATGCCAACAGTTCCAGAATTTTGCATTCTGCCCTTCAGCCAAGAAAGTTCACATCTTTGTGAAACCCAGTGAAGAAATTTTCTAGTGCTTCTGCAAAACTTGGAGACCATGGACTTCTCAAGCAGGTAAGAAGTTGTATTTTTGAAATGTTTAAAGTCATTAAATATTAATTGTATTAGAATGTTTGTCATTTTACAATTTTGATAAACTATACAATAGATTCTGTTTTCATACAAAATGTTCCGTCTACTTATCTGATAATTTATGTATTCTGGTATAGGTGTATATCTAAAAGTTTTAATTTTCAATAAAATTTTATGAAAGAGCAAGACCAAACTACGCTTATTTGAGCCTAATGTCTAGGAAATCGTAACAAATGAGCACACACCTATGAGGTAATTTCGGTTTGTCTCTTAGAACTGTGTAGTGACATAAAAGGCAATTGGTTTGTTACTAAGAGATTTTATTTGTTTACTAATTATTTTAGACAGTGACAATTTTTTTTTTGTGGAAAGTCCAAACAAGACCATTTGAATCCTAGATCACTGGGCCATTTTATTCAAAGACCCAGAGTCTTTGTAGCACTACATCCTAGAGCAATACACGTGAGACGCAACATAAAGTATGAATATCAGACACACACACACACACACACACAAAACTTATATTTTATTTGTTTCATATTTAGAAGTTGAGAACACTCCGATTAGTGAAGATCAATCTAGTTCTTCAGGCAAGATGATGCACTTTCCTTCCATTCCATGTTTACCCTAGCCTGGGCCCGCCCATCCTAAGCGTGACGCAACACGAGGGCCTGTTGCAAGCTTAGTCTGGCCAGGCAAGCTATCTACAGCTCTTCCAAGCTCCCGAAAAATCGGGAACCAATCAACTTTGAGCATCTCCAACGGCCCTGGGTAGAGGCGTGTTCAAGGCACTGACGTAGTAGAACTGCGACCGGAAGCCATAGATTGTTTACAGAATCTATGCCGGAAGCGCTTCATTCACGCTTCCGCATCTATTACACATACATGCTGTATTGAAAGCATTCAACGGGAAGTTCTCATTGAAAACGGAGCAAAGAGCAGCCCTGGAGGTATTTATTGAAAGGAAGGACGTTTTCGCCTTGCTCCCGACCGGCTTCGGTAAGAGTTTAATCTACCAGTTAGCCCCGTCGCGTCGCATACGTCAGAGGAAAGAGTGATGTGATTGGTTTAAGCTTCGTCACAGCCTTTTCTGGCTTCGACCAGTAGCAAACTGAGGCATTTCAGGGAGGCGGGTCAACCACGGGCTCTGGGAAACGGTTGGGCTTAATATCTTGGCCAGACCAATAGCTCGTAGAGCTTTGTCGCGTTAGCCAGACTATGTTTACCCAGCTCGTCAGTGTAAAAAGCTCTGACTTTTTCTCTTTTAGCTGACCGTAACGTCATAGATGAAGAATGTCGAAGAGGAGGATGTCCAGATAGAAGAAAATAACGTCAGAGAAACCGATATTGGACAAGAGGAGATCAACATCACATTGAATGAATTCTTCCAACTAAAGACTGTCAGGGGAAGTTGTATGTTTATTTGTATCTAAGATTTGGGCAAAAGGCAACTTGCGTCAACAATGTATTTTTGTCACCAAGACAGAGACATCTCTAGTTTAATGACCGATACAGAACACAAACAGCCCCTTAGGGAATAGAAATCAATGGGAAAACAATGCACGAGACAATCCTTTACTCATTTAACATTTGCGGAACACCTCAGGTTCCATATTTTAAACATAATGGTTGTGTTTGTGTGTGTGTAAAACAGACATCCCTTGGGAAAACAAAATGGTGACATGGGATATTCTCTACACATTATCATGATTTGGTTCTTTAAAAATACATTTTTACATTTCAGTAGAATCATATCACTAACCTTTGACCTAGACCCATCACATTTTATGACTACGAAATGTGGGAACCATAGCACGGGTGCTCTCTCTCACACACCAAGCCTTGCACACAGACCGTGGCACAGTGGGGGGGAGGAAGTGACATGAGATGCAAGATTACAGAAAGAAAAAAAAAAGTGTGAATGAAAAAGTGAGAAAAGAGGAGGAATGTGAGGTGAGATGGGAAAAAAGGTGACATGGGGGAAAATTAGCTCTGGTAGGAGGATGGAGGTTGAAATGAAGCACGAGTCTGTCAAATAGCGCTGGAGCAATTTCACAGGCTTTCATTCTTCTCCTTGATTTTCCAAACAGTACATTTAAAAATCAATAGAGCCCAGAATAACAGCACATTTCCTTTTCTTTTCTGAAAAATACAAATCTCAGAGCACACAGCAGGTGTTGGCTAAACCTATCAAGCTCACTCTTAATTAACATTTCAATGCAGCTTTGACTAATGAAGATCGCAAAAGTCTCAGTAGGATCAAGTGCTAGACATTGTGAGCCGCCTTCTGAAGATTTTATCAAGGGTTTTATAATAATACTCCAACAAATACACTACCGTTCAAAGGTTTGGGTCACTTTGAAATGTCCTTATTTTTGAAAGAAAAGCGCTGTTCTTTTCAATGAAGATCACTTTAAACTAATCAGAAATCCACTCTATACATTGCTAATGTGGTAAATGACTATTCTAGCTGCAAATGTCTGGTTTTTGGTGCAATATCTCCATAGGTGTATAGAGGCCCATTTCCAGCAACTCTCACTCCAGTGTTCTAATGGTACAATGTGTTTGCTCATTGCCTCAGAAGGCTAATGGAGGATTAGAAAACCCTTGTACAATCATGTTAGCACAGCTGAAAACAGTTGAGCTCTTTAGAGAAGCTATAAAACTGACCTTCCTTTGAGCAGATTGAGTTTCTGGAGCATCACATTTGTGGGGTCGATTAAATGCTCAAAATGGCCAGAAAAATGTCTTGACTATATTTTCTATTCATTTTACAACTTATGGTGGTAAATAAAAGTGTGACTTTTCATGGAAAACACAAAATTGTCTGGGTGACCCCAAACTTTTGAATGGTAGTGTATATCTCAAGTGCCATGTAGGGAAGTTATGGCCTAAGAGTTAGGAGAATCAGCTTTGGGACCAAAAGGTCGCCAGTTCGATTCCCTGGACCAACAAGAATGGCTGAAGTGCCCTTGAGCAAGGCATCCCAATGCTGTACATCGCGCTGGACAAGAGAGTCTGCTAAATGCCATTAAAGTAATGTAAACAACAAAATCGCATCCTCTACTTTGTCTTCTGTCGGCTGGAGAAGCCAGGGCCGTGTCGCCACCATTTTCTCAAAGACTACCCCATTAAAAATCTCAGACATATTCGCTCAGGACAGGCACTGACCAACAAATATATCAGTTTAACTAACAGCCTATTCATGCTATACGTTTGGCGTAACATGATAAAACTCTCACGGACTGTTATAAATTAGTTTCTATCAGGCTCTTTTTCCAGCATTGCATGATCACATTAATCTTTAATAGATTTTTTTTCAGATAACTACAATCAATATTGTAGTACTGATATATTGTATTACACAATATTGCAACAAAGAAATAGAAAAAGTGTGACGATTTATACTGGCGGTAGCTCTCAACATTATGGCCAATTTAATGGTTCCTGTAGGACTGTGCACTTCTAAACTCCTGACCTTCCAGTTAAGAGACACAATGCAGGTGACAAACAACAGGAGCTCATTTCTAAAAGAACTTTAATGCATCCATCATTCCGCGATCGCTAGAAATGTGGATTTAGACACTAGTTGAATTGAAAAGTTTGAATACATGAATCCTTTGATGCAGCTTGAAACAGATGAATAAAAATGTTCCAGAAATGTTTTCAGTGCAAACGAACTTGGTTTGTATTTGATCACACGAGGTGTCGTTTTCCGCACCATCATCATTCTTAGCCACAGCACAAATCAAGGTTATGCTTGTGCCTTCTTCTACACTTCGTCTCGTTTTCGCTTTCCATTTCCTGTAAACTCTGGTTTAGTTTGTGTGACACCTCCCCTAACGTAAAGGCAGACATCTATATGAGCATACACACACACACACCTTGATGTTGTATAAACTTGGCCGATGTCACAGCAACCCCTCTATGTATGTTCTATGCTGACCGTGCATGTAGTTTCTGGAAGCAAGTCTGTGTGTGTGTTTACCTGATGTGTGTGGCGGGGAGTGATTCATACTGCCGGGACAGAAAAAGCTCTCTGTGTCGGAGCTGATGTTTCTGCTTCTCGCTAAGCTCTGGTTCTGTAGGCGTCTCCTTCTCTTCCTCCAAGTCTTCTGCTCTCACAAACACACAAGCATGGACACACACAGACCCTTAGAACAAGCCGAGTGCTCCGGTTACAAAAAGAGACATTTACATAGATGACCAGAAATGTAATGCAGCGCGCGCACACAAAAAAAAAATCTCTCATCAACCACTGCACAAGAAAGAAAGAAAGAAAGAAAGAAAGAAAGAAAGAAAGAAAGAAAGAAAGAAAGAAAGAAAGAAAGAAAGAAAGAAAGAAAGGAAAGAAAGAAAGAAAGAAAGAAAGAAAGAAAGAAAGAAAGAAAGAAAGAAAGAAGAGAAAGAAAGAAAGAAAGAAAGAAAGAAAGAAAGAAGAAGAAAGAAAGAAAGAAAGAAAGAAAGAAAGAAGAAGAAAGAAAGAAAGAAAGAAAGAAAGAAGAAAGAAAGAAAGAAAGAAAGAAAGAAAGAAAGAAAGAAAGAAAGAAAGAAAGAAAGAAAGAAAGAAAGAAGAAAGAAAGAAAGAAAGAAAGAAAGAAAGAAAGAAAGAAAGAAAGAAAGAAAGAAAGAAAGAAAGAAAGAAAGAAAGAAGAAAGAAAGAAAGAAAGAAAGAAAGAAGAAGAAAGAAAGAAAGAAAGAAAGAAAGAAAGAAAGAAAGAAGAAGAAAGAAAATTCGGCAAAATTAACATTTAAGATGATGAGTTAAGAGGTATGAAGTACAAAAGTTTCTAAAAAAGTTTAACACATTAATAGAAAAACCAAACAGATGTTCATTCATCAGCGCCCCGCCATCTATTTGGGAAGTGAAACGATCTGAAAAATTATTTAGAGTCATAAGAAACTGTTCCAGCATATTCTTCATTACTGTTATTATCCAAACCACCAGATGGTGAAATGGAAGACAAGAAGCAATAATAATAGCATTGCATTAGGACATGAATCAAACTGGACTGGTGGAAAAAGCACCACAAAAGGTATCAGCAAAAGCATTTCAACCGTGGTCAAGTTCGCTACTGTTTCAGATGCATCGTTTCCAGCACCATTTAACAGCATCACTTTACACCACTCTTCCAGAATGGACAAGCAGTTAACCTTCTCCAAAAGGGTATCACAACATGGACAACCAGGGAATCTGTGACAGGTCGTTGTTAAAATCTGGTATAATTTTGGCATAAAGGGTAATTTCACTACCTTGACCTTTAAGCTCCTATCTTGGTCATTATAAAAGCTAGCCACACATGCTGTATCTTTTTGCACTCAGAACACTCCAAGTTATCCAGATCTTCCATCATTTTGACATGATCAAACTTGCACCTTTTTAATCAAGGAAAAAAAAAAAATCTTATGAAATTACACTACCGTTCAAAAGTTTGGGGTCACTTTGAAATGTCCTTATTTTTGAAAGAAAAGCACTGTTCTTTTCAACGAAGATCACTTTAAACTAATCAGAAATACACTCTATAGATAGTTTTCACATGACGTCACAGAGTCAGGGATTCCCTGGTGGCGGCCATCTTGGAGGGCTAGCTTACCGTACGGGTCACTGAGCACACATTGTAGCGCGCGAGTTACATTCATTTATATATTATTTACATTTATTTAAAGCTAGCAATGGTGCAAACTGTTGTATTCACGGCTGTCGTAATAGGTCAGATGATGAAGTCAAGCGGAGCTTTTATGGAATTCCCACTGTACGGGAGCACGAAGGCGAGCAAACAAAGAAACTCAGCATACAAAGGAGAAATCTATGGCTTGCGAGAATCAACCGCAAGGATTATCAGCCTTCCAAACACAGCAAAGTCTGCTCCGATCATTTTATAAGTGGTAAGTTGTTTAAATAAACAATCGTGTTTAAGTTTGTTTGTGGAAACCCAAAACATCATGTGAACAATCTCTGGAGAATGCCTAACTGGAACCTCTGAGTGTACGTTTACATTGTAATGTACACTTAATATCGCTCATTTGTCACGTTTCTATTTGACACTTGTCACTTCACTCACGCAAGGGTCATTTTTGAAAAACATTTTAGGTCTATTCTGTAGTCCTGAGCGGTGTGCAGGACTGCGCAAATGTGCGCAGCTTCCCGATTTAAACTGTTTTTTTCTCATCCTTATACTTCCTGTTTCATGGACTGTAACGGATTTGCTTATTTAGTAATTTTAATACAGAATTTACTTTGAAATTATAATCAGACACTCCAACGCCCCCCCTAAAAAAAAAAAAAATCGGATCTGCGCGATTCAGGCGGCATCTGCCAAAAGGCGCGCTGTGAATAAAGTTGTATATATCAGACAGCCTTTAAAGTTTGATGAAGTCAGTTTCAGGCTTTGGCAGCCCTGCATAGTCACTTGAAAATGCATCTTTGTCCACTTCGTAGGGGTCAATTCCCCCAATCAAGGCCAGTTTGGCTGCATACCGTGAGATGTGTATCTATATACTTCTGTTTGCTTGATTTTGCCAACATTGATCTTTATTTTAGAAAACTGACTACATCTTGCAAACCCTTGTCAATACCAGTTAGTGAAGCATCCCTAAGCCACAATGGATTAGGAAAGCCCAGCATACAATTATGCTGTGTGGAACCAGCAACTCCCTAAAGATCAGAGGACGCACAGGGACGTGATGCACATCCTGGCTTGTAATGAAAAAGGTACACACACACACGATATGCATGGATGGGCTTTGTTTTTAGTCAAACGTGGTCCCCTTAAAACACATTTTCAATCACTAACATAAAACTCCACTCAATCTCTCACAACCTCACTCACTCCGCGTGCTTGTCTGCCAGCTGGATGAGGCTCTGTGAGATGTCCCTTCTCCTGTAGAAACACACCACCTTTGCCTCCACATTGCCGCTCGCCGTCTGAAAGCAGGGACACGCCATGATCAATATTGGCTTTTGGTTTCACACCTGAACCACACTTTCCTGTCCCTAACATTTGCTTAATGAACAGAGACAGGATAAAAGGTTGTGAACAGTACAGGGCTGATGATAGCGCAAGTTACCGAGACAAACTCTGGGTTGCTATTTGTTAATAAAGTTGGCTAATAAGCCGTGCTGTCAGTTCATTCAGCAAGTTTCACTAAACAAACCATTACAGGACTTTCTACAGTCAACATTAGCACAGTAAAGCCAATGCACTTTTCTTGATTAGGATCGTGCTATTTTTAAACAAAAGCACTTCTGGTCTTTTCTTCGGTCTGACAGCAGTTTGCAGAAAATCAGGTCATTACAAAAAGACTGGCGTTGCATATATTATATATATATGGGTCTTCACACTTGATTTCCCATGAGACAACAGTCAGGGAGATCAAGAAGCAATCAATTCTTGTTTTGTTTCATCACTGTACTCGTTCACTTATGACAAACACCTCCTGGCACCTTCTTCTCTCCACTGGATAAGTTGGTCCTAACGACCAAAAAAGACGGATGATATTTATATGGATGCAGAATTGGTCAAGCAAAATAGTAGCCTTTAGTCATCCCATTAAATCTGCTGGACAAGTGAATTCATAGTTTTTGAAACAATAAGTAAAGTTACATCAAAATGTAGTAGACTGACTGGAGTCGCCCAGATGATAATGATCATCATCATTGTATAATTACATACTGCAATTTATACTGCTACTCATATGCCAATATGCTGCTTTTTAAAAGGTTACGTACATTATTTTATTGATATGCTGCTGTGATCTGAGCCCTCAAACAGGTGTTTTGTTGTATAGTAATGTGCAATGACAATAAAGAATCTATCTATTATTAGCATGTTTTACAGAATACTCATCCAGTTGCCATTTTGAGCCAGACGCTCCCGTTCTTTACATTTCCTACGGATAAACAAATTAATCTATCCCCAAATATTGGATTTTTAATTTTACACTGCACTGGTAGATAAAATTATAATAATAAAAAAGTAGGGTTAAAGACAGCTCTGTGTAATTTTTTTTCCACATCATGTGAACTGGGCATTACTGTTCCGCTCTTTTCTGGCTGCGCTGTGATTTATTGAAATATACTGCGAAAAATCAAACCGAGAGGAATAATTATACTGCAGACAACCAGCTACAGATGAAACAGGTGCGCACCAGTTTAACCTTTTTGGTTGCCAGGGAAACAACACATTTAACACCTGTCACCAAATATTATATTACACCTGCATCAGAAACAAACATGAACAGAGACTGGAAGAAATACATACACTTATCAGGATCTAATATGAAACCTGGCCAACACAATCAGTTTGACTCAAACGATTTTTAAATTGTGTCCTTGCACACACCTAAACACAGTCACCACAGCAAACAAATCTGTCGAAATACTTTTAAGAGACTCGGAATTGGATTAGCACATCTCCGATTCCCATTTTAAACAGCATGAGTACTGCGGATCGGAAAAGAATCAAGCGTAGGAATAAATGAGTCACAGGGGTTATTTGATTTTTACTGTTTACCAAGTGAATAGAAAAACAGGACTTTTATTTGTTCATGTTTTATTCCAACACATCCATAGCTAAATGAAATAAGTGAAACTGGAGTGAGCTTCACTGCAGGAGCCCAATGTGACTCCATCACTCAAGCACCTGAATCATTTTTGAAGACTTATTTAAAACGCTTCATGTCGTTCAATATTCACTCCCTGTAGTTTACACTACTCTCCCTCAAACAATCCACTGTGCACCATCACGTCTCAGAACTGTACCTTATTCAGCTCCTCTATTCTCCGGATCAGATAAGGGTTGCTTGAAGAATTCTCAAAAAAGACATAATCTGCAACAAGAAACACAGCAGTTCATTCTTGTGTGTGGTTTGCCTGTTAATTAATAACAAACAATGATCAAATTAGCTCGTACTTGGAAGAGAAAGGCTGCAAGAAAGCAGTTATGCAGACTATAACACATTTCCGGTCACTGAATCACACAAACTCAAGTGACATACTTCTGCATAATAACAAATTGAAAATTTCAATTCTTTAAAATAATCATTGGAATGCTACAAGCCACAGGGTTCACAAGAGCATATTATGATCACAATAATTGTATCTGACGTGCACATAAAGCTAAACTTTTAAGCCCTATTTCGTTTATCATTAGGAATGGATGCACAAAATGACAAACTTGTAAAAAAAAAATTCATTATTCACATTGACTTACCATCTGAATAATTATTTCACATGACGTTAACATTTACTTAAAAAAACAACAACAACACAATATTACATTTCCCATCATCTTTACACACTATATGGCCAAAGGTTTGTGGAAAGACACCTAACCAATCATACCCATACGTGCTTGCTGAAAATCCTGTTCTGGATTTAGTCCCATCTTTGCTGTGATGATAACCACTACCACCACCACTCTTCCGGGAAGGCTTTATGCTTTATACTAGATTTGAGTGTGGCTGATTAGTTCCAAGTAAGGGAAACTGTAAGGCTAACAGAATAAAAAGACATACTATAAAACTGTGCGATTCCAACAGTTCAGGGAAGCACCACATACAGGTGTCCACAAACCATCGGCCACGTAGTGTGATCAGTACCATGGATGCTCGAAGGGTCTTGTGACTAGGAATTCCTTAATAATTTCACCTCATATTTCCCTCAATTTGGATCCAATACTGTAAACAAACCAGCAATCTACAATCTTTTGTCGTACAGTTATGCAAAATATCACATGGTGGTGGGCTTCAAGATAACTTGTGGCTTATGTTCAGACGTTACCGTGTGTGTGTGTGTGTGTGTGTGTGTGTGTGTATATATATATATATATATATATATATATATATATATATATATATATATATACACACACATACACACACTCATCTCTTCCCCCCCCCCAAAAAAAAAAAATGTACATCCCAGGAGAACAGACTGATTTAGATGATGTTAAAGTGCATATCACAGGTAAATTCAGGAGCAAGATCAATGTAATTCTCTTTTATATTAAACTTTGGTCAAATATCTGTCACATTTTGGGTAATTTTTTTTTTACCTTGTGCAATACCAGAAAAATTCAGTTGAAATCAAGCCATTTGAGGCGAATTGGTCCGCCTCTGAAAAAACTTGGCATTTGGATTTCCCGGCAAACATTGATTTTCGTGACGTCACGTGCGGGATGCCTCCTTCTGAATCCTAAGTCAGCGCTGGTTTGTTTATGAGAAAACGACCTGGTGGTTTTCTGCAAATTTCTTCAACGTTATCACGTAATTATTAAAATGGTTAACAGATGTATCGGAGGAGGGTGTAGCAACACCAATCTTGATGGGATTAGTACATATCATTTTCCAAAAGACCGGACAATGAGAGAGAAATAGAAGTGCTTCGTGCGAGGCACCCGGAAGCCGAGGACCAAAGCAGAGCCGAGAAAAAGACCAAGAAAATCGGCAATTCACAAGATGACTGTTGCCAGGGTAAGAAATAAGAGAGACTATACTCTAAATTAGGTGTTCCTGTGTTAGTGTGGTACATGGATAATGTTATTTATTGGCACACACAAAAGTAAACGACACGAAAGCGCTGGGCGATAATACACTTACTTCACATGTATCAAGGGATATGCGTGTCAGGGCTTGAGATCTTGGGACCTGTCAAACACATTAAATGTATATACAACCCTGCTTGGCCGATTCCATGTGTGTAGCTTATTAAATCTTTCTCCTACAGTAGCCTGTACTCTTCTAAATGAAGAAATATATACATACATAATAGTAATTAGAAAAAAAATGATTTATGTAACAATAGATAGATGAGCATTGATACACGAATCCATGGGTTTAGAAGCTCAGGCGACAATTCCATATTTCAATGCAAACTCGCTAGCTACTAAACTTGGTCTACACAGACTGTGCAAGCTCTCGCAGCCTGCTGGCACTTCCGCAGGTGACGTCACAAATCTGGCTCCCTTGGGATTTTTCCAGACGCATTTTGTTATTTTATTTTTTTCTGCTGTAGACAGATGGCCTTGCGCAAAATTACCCTACTGGATGAGTGTGTAAAGGGACATACTTTCATATATTAAAAAAAAAAAACCCACGAAATTGGTCCAGGATATGCACTTTAAGTCAAACTGTTAGGTCATAACCAAAAGGTGATTACTGTATCACTTGACCTGTGGACTACAAGGTCAACATGTGAATAAAATCCTATTTATAAATGCAAAATATCAGATGGTGGTGGGCTTCAAGATAATTTGTGGCTTAAGTTCAGACGTTACCGCGTGTGTGTATTATATATTCTCATCCCCCAAAAAAACAAGCAACAACAACAAAAAAATTTCCCTGTACATCCCTGGAACACAGACTGATTTAGATGATGTTAAAGGGCATATTCTAGACCAATTTCGGGGTTTTTTTTATATGAAAAGTATGTCCCTTTACACACTCATCCAGAAGGGTAATTTTGCACAAGACCATCTGTCTACAGCAGAAAAAAATAAAGTAACAAAGTGCGTCTGGAAAAATCCCAAGGGAGTCTGGAGCCAGATTTGTGACGTTATCTGCGGAAGCGCCAGCAGGCTGCGAGAGCTTTGCACGGTTTCAGTGCACAGACTGTGTAGACCAAGCGCTCCCATTTCTCTCTCATTGTCCGGTCTTTTGGAAAACGATGAGTACTAATCCCATCAAGATTGGTGTTGCTACACCCTCCTACGATACATCTGTTAACCATTTTAATAATTACGTGATAACGAAGAAATTTGCAGAAAACCACCAGGTCGTTTCCTCATAAACAAACCAGCGCTGACGTAGGATTCAGAGGGAGTTTTTTCAGAGGCGGACCAATTCGCATCAAATGGCTTGATTTCAACTGAATTTTTCTTGTATTGTAGCCTGGGAAATCCCATGCTGCTTTGCACAATCGTTCCGATCTGAAAAGACAGCATGGAAACTATGGTCTAAAGGCTCACCTGAGTTAGGGAGCCAATCAGAGAGTGGGGAGGGGTGGAAAGACGGTGACGCGTACTACTCGACAAACGGAAGCTTGTAGTTTATTTGGGACTGTTTACGGATCACATTTAACATGGTGGCGAGCAATACGAACCAAACTTTTGATCAAGCTTTAGACACTGTTCTGAATAGTTTAGAGCAAAAGTTTGTTTTAAAAAAAGAACAGCGTTTGGCGTTACAGTCTTTCGTTGACACGAAGACAGATGCCTTTGCCTTGCTCCCGACAGGGTTTGGTAAAAGTCTCATTTACCAACTAGCCCCCTTAGTGGCTAAGCAGATGGGGTTTAGCCAAACCCCGGTCGTTGTGGTAGTCTCGCCACTGACTGCCTTGGTGGAAGACCAGGTAAAGGAGGCAGGCGATCTCGGGATTTCTGCGGCACAGCTTGGTCCAGAGCAGGAAAATGCGATCAAGAGTTGCCTCTTCATCTTCTTCGTCGCTCTAACTACGTCACCAGGTACAACTGCCATGATTGGCCATGGGCTACATATACGCCAAATGATAGACATTCGCAACGTCCAATAAACGGCCGTTGACAATCGTAAACCACACCTCCCCTACGAGAAATTCAATAGGTGGATTCCAGACCATATTTCACTTGTGATATGGTCTGGTGTTAACCAGACTACTGGTATTGCGCAAGGTAAAGAAATTGCACAAAATGCGACAGATATTTGACCAAAGTTTAATATAAAAGAGGAGAATTACATTGATCTTGCTCCTGAATTTACCCGTTATATGCACTTTAACATCATCTAAATCAGTCTGTGCTCCTGGGATGTACAGAGTTTAGGTTTGCTTGTTTTTATACACACGTCTGAACATAAGCCACAAATTATCTTGAAGCCCACCACCATGTGATATTTTGCATAACTGTACGACATGCCCATGATATGCACATGCGCTACGTTCACACTGGAAGGCTTAATGCTCAATTCCGATTTTTTTGTGAAATCCGATTTTTTTGTGAGGTCGTTCACATTAACAAATATATGCGACTTGTATGTGATCCTCAGTATGAACGAAAAGCGACCTAAAAGTGTTCCGCATGCGCATTGCAGGATACGACGACGTCACACGCAGTGAGCATGGCCAGTGTTTACGGAAGTAAAACTGCCCGGTTGCGGTATGACCCATCCAATCTAGCTTGAATAGCTGTATCCCCCCAAATGGAAATCAGCTCCCTAACCTCTGCGTCCTTCCATTGAGAAGATTCAGAACCTTCACAGCCCGAAGCGTCCCTCGCATTGATGTCATGCGCAGGGGCGCAGATACGTTTTTTGAACTGGGGGGGACAAAGCTGCCAGCAAACCAACCCCAACATGCCTGTCAAACTTGTGGGTTACCATAGCAACCAAGCTCGAGCTCACAACCTGTGCAGTCTGCGCAGCCCAACCAACCGAATATCAGTCTTTGTTTTGTTTTATGTGAGTTGTTGCAACTATGTATACACTGCCGTGCACCTCAATAAACCGAACGGTAATTAGTCTTTTGATTTTTCCGTGAGGTTTGCCTTATGCAAAGAAAGACAGCATAGACGTTTTTTCCTCCCTATAAGTGGGGGGGACCGAGCGAGGTGAATTTAAATCTGGGTGGGACGAATCCCACCCTCTATCTGCGCCCGTGATTATGCGCCATGTTGTTGTAACTTTTTTTTGAGAGACCCGCCGCCTACTTCAGCGCAGAATAGTGACGTTTGTGGCTTGTTGATGACGTGCAAGTCGGATGAATGCGACCTGGCGGTTCAGACTGAAGTCGCATATGAAAAGAGCGGATAGGAATCGGAATTAGGACCACATATCCAAACGGCCTGGGTCGGATTTGAAAAAATCGGATCTGTGTCGTTCATATTGTCAATAAAAGATCGGATACAGGTCACATATGGGCGAAAAGATCGGATTTGAGTCACTTCAGCCTGCAGTGTGAACGTAGCCTTAAAGTCAAACTGTTAGGTCATAACCAAAAGGTGAATCCTGTATCACTTGACCTGTGGACTACAAGGTCAACATGTGAATAAAATCCTATTTATACATGCATTACTGTACTTTTACAGTAAGAACCATGATGCCTGCATGTACAGAAGGCTGGTGAGGAGTCTTATATGTAGGATTGTAAAAGACATGTTTAGAGGGAAAGAAAAGAAAAAGAAAAGCCCAGACATCCGTTTCTCATTCCGATACATTGGGATGAACCGAAAGCACTGCATTTATCTAATTATTTGGTGTTTCACAGCGTGAATTATTAAAACAGATTTAAAAAAAAAATCACAGACGTTAATCCAATACAGGTTCAGTCACTTGTACTCCATAAAGATGATTGTCTTTGGGCGTTAAATTCTTACCACGGTTTAACGCCGCCATGAAACAATGTCGGATTCACCGGCACGCAGCTGCTAATCACTACTGTGTCTGGCTAATTGTATTAAACAATGAGAGGAGAAATAATAAGACAGTATTTAAGTACACACACGAGTTTGTATTACAGGAATGCAAAGTTAACATTATTAACATTAGCCTCGAGGTCTCTGAGGTGAATTTAGGCTGCTAGCAGCGAATAAACCCGATTTTCAATGATTAGCGATAAACTGAGGTAAAATGCTAGTTAGCTAGCTAGCACGCCTTGAGGACTCATAACTAATCAAAGTGTGCAAAAATGGTAAACGGTACGGAAAAAAACACATCTGCGTTTGAAAAAAACAAAAGCAAAAATACCACACACTCTCAAGGAAAATTCCTTTCATGCTGAAAAGTGAATTTATGACAAGCGCATTTAATTTGGCCCATTTCTGCACCTCTAATAGCGTTAGCTACCGAGATTAGCTGATGTGTTTATGATAGCTAGCAACGACTAAACTAGCATTCTTTTGCTAGTGCGGCTAAAACTAAGGCCTCACAGGCATCCAGGATCATTTACAACACATTCAATCACGGTTCGGTTTCAAGGTCTTGGTTTGCACGCCGAGTGTTTAGAAAAGTTATTCGCATTCTTGTTAAACACACAAATACAACTCAAAAAGTCTTCCAGCCATCGTGAAATCAGAAATGCGGGTTGTTATAGCCTACCTCCGACCCGGTACATGTTGGCCGCCATTTCTGCCCTCCCGGAGTGGTAAAAAACAAACCATAAACTAAAGAAAAAATAATAAATAAGTACATAAAAATATGTAATATTATAAGTTATTAAAACGTTACAGACTGTTGTAGAAAAGGGGGAAATTAAATGAGATTTAAAATGCTCTCCTTTGGCTTTCTTTCTTTTCTTTTTTTGTTAGTGGAGAGCCCCTGTCTCAACACACACACACACTCTGACTGAAACACACACAATACAGTAAATTAAGGGAGAAAGGAAGTAGTGTACAGGGGAAGTGAACAAATGGAGAGAACAAAACTTTGAGTTACAGGTGAACCTGGTTTTATCCACTTTGCTGATATGTGTTTATAATTCTATGCATTACTCAGGTGAGTTTACCATAAAGGTGAACTTAAAAAGTAGGTCTACAGGTAGCACTGATGCTCTGTCAGCTCCTGGCCTGGAAAATACATTGTTATTCTTGTTTAATTCTATCATAATAGGACTTAAAGTGCATATCCTGGACCAATTTATATATATATATATATATATATATATATATATATATATATATATATATATATATATGAAAAGCATGAAGGGCGGCGTAGTGGTTAGTGCTGTCGCCTCACAGCAAGAAGGTCCGGGTTCGAGCCCCGTGGCCGGCGAGGGCCTTTCTGTGCGGAGTTTGCATGTTCTCCCTGTGTCCGCGTGGGTTTCCTCCGGGTGCTCCGGTTTCCCCCACAGTCCAAAGACATGCAGGTTAGGTTAACTGGTGACTCTAAATTGACCGTAGGTGTGAGTGTGAATGGTTGTCTGTGTCTATGTGTCAGCCCTGTGATGACCTGGCGACTTGTCCAGGGTGTACCCCGCCTTTCGCCCGTAGTCAGCTGAGATAGGCTCCGGCTTGCCTGCGACCCTGTAGAACAGGATAAAGCGGCTAGAGATAATGAGATGAGATGAAAAGCATGTCCCTTTACACACTCATCCAGAAGGGTAATTTTGCACAAAGCCATCTGTCTACAGCAGAAAAAAATATTCATGATATCACCTGCGGAAGCTTGTACGGTTTCAGTGCACAGCCTGTATGTTCTCATCTCATCTCATTATCTGTAGCCGCTTTATCCTGTTCTACAGGGTCGCAGGCAAGCTGGAGCCTATCCCAGCTGACTACGGGTGAAAGACGGGGTACACCCTGGACAAGTCGCCAGGTCATCACAGGGCTGACACAGACAACCATTCACACCTACGGTCAATTTAGAGTCACCAGTTAGCCTAACCTGCATGTCTTTGGACTGTGGGGGAAACCGGAGCAAACCCACGCGGACAACATGCAAACTCCGCACAGAAAGGCCCTCGCCGGCCACGGGGCTCGAACCCGGACCTTCTTGCTGTGAGGTGACAGCGCTAACCACTACACCACCGTGCCTTCCCTGTGTGTTCTTTGCATTGAAATATGGAATTGTCACCTGAGCGCAATGTTACTTCACCTTTGGATGAAGAATATAATGAGATGTCAGAATTATTTCTTACCCTGGCAACAGTCAACTTGTGAATTTCCGATTTTCTTGGTCTTTTTCTCGGCTCTGCTTGGTCCTCAGCTTCGAGGGCCTCAGTGGATGCGGCACTTCGCGAACATGGCTGGCTCCTTTGGTGACGCTGATACAGATGGAGACGGTGTTATTTTGGGCATTCTGACAGATGGAACTGCGTCTTTTTTCAGCTCAAGTTGCCTCCCGAAGCCCATTTCCCACTGCAAATAGTTCTCAAAGTCGTCAAGCCTTGTGAAGTGAGCACCGCAAATAATGCTGTAGTATGTAGCCAATTTTTCCGGGTGCATTGCACGAAGCGCTCTCATTTCTCTCTCATTGTCCAGTCTTTTGGAAAACGATGAGTACTAATCTCATCAAGATTGGTGTTGCTACACCCTCCTACGATACATCTGTTAACCATTTTAATAATTACGCGATAACGTTGAAGAAATTTGCAGAAAACCACCAGGCCGTTTTCTCATAAACAAACCAGCGCTGACATAGGATTCAGAGGGAGGCGTCCCGCACGCGACGTCACAAAAATCAATGTTTGCCGGGAAATCCAAATGCCAAGTTTTTTCAGAGGCGGACGAAATCACCTCAAATGGCTTGATTTCAACTGAATTTTTCTGGTATTGCACAAGGTAAAAAAATTGCCCAAAATGCAAAATGTGACATACCCGTGATGTGCACAATTTTCATCACCATTTGTCACTCTGTCAGTATGTTTCTTACCACAGCACATATCTGGCTGGATATATTTACCTCAATTTTCTCCATCCAGCAGAAAATATCACAGTTTGGAACAAAACATAAGTTCTTCAAGGATTATTTAAGGCTCAGCTGGATAATTAAGGGATAGCACTTCTGATATCACAAAACATATCAAAGATGTTATTTTTACAATATGTCAAGACAGATGGGATAATTCTCAAACTGGTAGATTCTTCTACCAACTTCAGCCAAATATTACAACACATACCACATATTCTGACAAAACCAGAAACAAACAAAGGACAATTACAAGACTCAGATTTGGAAAATGTCTATTTAATGATACACAATTTTTCATCATTCTCATTATCTCTAGCCGCTTTATCCTGTTCTACAGGGTCGCAGGCAAGCTGGAGCCTATCCCAGCTGACTATGGGCGAAAGGCGGGGTACACCCTGGACAAGTGGTTAGCACTGTTGTCTCACAGCAAGAAAGTCCTGGGTTCGAGCCCAGCGGCCGACGAGGGCCTTTCTGTATGGAGTTTGCGTGTTCTTGCCATGTCTGCATGGGTTTCTTCCAGGTGCTCCGGTTTCCCCCCACAGTCCAAAGACATGCAGGTTAGGCTAATTGGTGGCTCTAAATTGACCACAGGTGTGAATGGTTGTCTGTGTCTATGTGTCAGCCCTGAGATGACCTGGCGACTTGTCCAGGGTGTACCCCACCTCTCGCCCATAGTCAGCTGAGATAGGCTCCAGCTTGCCTGCAACCTTGTAGGACCGGATAAGTGGCTACAGATAATGGATGGATAACCTCCAATCAATGTAAAACTTGGGCGGCATGGTGGTGTAGTGGTTAGCACTGTCGCCTCACAGCAAGAAGGTCCTGGGTTCGAGCCCAGTGGCCAACGAGGGCCTTTCTATCTAGAATTTGCATGTTCTCCCTGTGTCCGCGTGGGTTTCCTCCGGGTGTTCTGGTTTCCAAAGGCATGCAGGTTAGGCTAATTGGTGGCTCTAAATTGACCATAGGTGTGAATGGTTGTTTGTCTGTGTGTCAGCCCTGTGATGACTTGTCCAGGGTGTACCCCACCTCTCACCCATAGTCAGCTGGGATAGGCTCCAGCTTGCCTGCGACCCTGTAGAACAGGATAAAGCGGCTAGAGATGATGAGATGAGATAATGAATTTTATGATGACATTTATAAGTTTATTATTGAAAAAGAAATAAAAATTTTATTATAAAAAAAAAGAAACTCATATTTAATGTGTGTGTTCTTGGTCACAATATGTGAACTAGTAGTTCCTTATAGGACGCCAAATCACTTCAAGTGGGAGTGTCCCTAAAAGAAGCTCAGTTTAAGGGATACCTTGCAACTCGGTCCTACTTGGAAGTCTCTCTGATTGGGAAACAAAGTAGGATTGTGAGTAAAATCCTGTGTTTACTCAGTGAATGATTTTTATCTGAGTGTAAGATTGAGCTTGATACATTCATACCAGCCGCAGGTACACAACTTTCAGAGTCAGTGCTATGCTGAGATTTAATCACCACCCACACAATGTTAGTCCTGTGTTGAGCCTTTCATGTTTTGGTTTTGGTTTTTTTACATCCAAGGCAAGTACTAGTGCATCTCAAAAAATTAGAATATTGTGAAAAAGTTCAATATTTTCCATCAGTTATTTAAGAAAGTGAAAATGTTATACACTATATTGCCAAAAGTATTTGCTCACCTGCCTTGACTCACATATGAGCTTAAGTGACATCCCATTCCTAATCCATAGGGTTCAATATGACGTCGGTCCACCCTTTGCAGCTAGAACAGCTTCAACTCTTCTGGGAAGGCTGTCCACAAGGTTTAGGAGTGTGTTTATGGGAATTTTTAACCATTCTTCCAGAAGCGCATTTGTGAGGTCACACACTGATGTTGGGCGAGAAGGCCTGGCTCTCAGTCTCCGCTCTAAATCATCCCAAAGGTGTTCTATCGGGTTGAGGTCAGGACTCTGTGCAGGCCAGTCAAGTTCATCCACACCAGACTCTGTCATCCATGTCTTTATGGACCTTGCTTTGTGCACTGGTGCATAGTCATGTTGGAAGAGGAAGGGGCCAGCTCCAAACTGTAAAAACAGTCTACATGCCTAGGTGCTTGATTTTATACACCTGTGGCCATGGAAGTGATTGGAACACCTGATTCCGATAATTTGGATGGGTGAGCAAATACTTTTGGCAATATAGTGTATATTATAGGCTCATTACACATAAACTAAAATGTTTCAAGCATTTTTCTATTTTAATTTTAATCATTATGGCATACAGTACAAAAACAAAAAAAAATCTCAAAATATTAGAATATTTCATTTCGAGTTTGAGTAAAACAGTATGAACACAGTGTATCTCTCAGTCTAGTTCAATACTCACAACCACAATCATGGGGAAGACTGCTGACTTGACTGTTGTCCAGAAGATGATCACTGATGCCCTCCACAAGGAGGGTAAGCCACAAAAGGTCATTGCTGTAAAGGGTGGCTGGAAAAGGTGCACAAGCAACAGGGATGGCCGCAGTCTTGAGAGGATTGTCAAGAAAAGTTGATTCAAGAACTTGGGAGAGCTTCACAAGGAGTGGACTGAGGCTGGTGTCAGTGTATCAAGACCCATCACGAACAGACATCTTCAAGAAAGGGGATACAACTTTCGCATTCCTAATATCAAGCTACTCCTGAGCCAGAGACAATGTCAGAAGTGTCTTATCTGGGCTAAGGAGAGAAAGAAATGGACTGTTGCTCAGTGGTCCAAAGTCCTCTTTTCAGATGAAAGTACATTTTGCATTTAATTTGGAAATCACGGTTCTAGAGTCTGGAGGAAGAGTGGAGAGGCACAGAATCCAAGGTGTTTGAAGCCCAGTGTGAAGTTTCCACGGTCTGTGATGATTTGGGGTGCCATGTCATCTGCTGGTGTTGGTCCACTGTATTTTATCAAGTCCAAAGTCAACACAGCCATCTACCAGGAGATTTTAGAGCACTTCATGCTTCCATCTGCTGACGAGCTTTTTGGAGATGCTGATTTCCTTTTCCGGCAGGACTTAGCACCTACCCACAGTGCCAAAACTACTACCAAATGGTTTGCTGACCATGATATTACTGTGTTTGATTGGCCAGCCAACTTGCCTGACCTGAACCCCATAGAGAATCTATGGGGTATTGTCAAGAGGAAGATGAGAAACACCCGACCCAAAAATACAGATACACTGATGGCCACTATCAAAGCAACCTGGGCTTCAATAATACCTCAGCAGTGCCACAGACTGATCACCTCCATGCCACACCGCATTGCTACAGTAATTCATGGTAAAGGAGCCCCAACCAAGTATTGAGTGTATAAATGAATATACTTTTCAGAAGTTGGACATTTCTGTCTTGTAAATCCTTTTTTGATTGATCTTAGGGAATATTCTGATAATTTGAGATACTGGATTTCTGATTTTCATGAGCTATAAGCCATAATCATCAAAATTAAAACAAAAAAGGCTTTAAATATTTCACTTTACATGTAATGAATATAGAATATATAAAAGTTTACCTTTTTGAATTAAATTATGAAAAAAAGGAACATTTTCATGGTATTCTAATTTTTTGAGATGCACTAGTATAGTTGGGGGTGGTATTGTGGGGCAGTAGTTAGCAGGGGCGCCGCCAGAAATTTTGGGCCCCATGAAAGATTAGAATTTTGGGCCCCCCAACTTTCAACAAAAGCAGCAATCCTAAAGCATTTATGGGTTGTATTGCTGCTTACCTCCTTCTCCAAAGGGGGGGGGGTTCAGTGGTTTGGTAGGGCAGAGGTCCCCCTGAGGCTGAATCTGTGCATATTTAGGGCACCCCATTAGTTATGAAACTGGTTATTAGCACTAGTTATTAGCACCAACATAACGTAATATTTCATCTTGTTTATCACACAAGTCAGTTCAGTTATTAAAATGGAAAAAATGTCACTGTACAAACTGTAAAAGTGTTCTCTTGATAGGCTAATCCAACCACGTTCATACTGTTCATTTACCATTCGCTAATATTTTGAACACATATGTGAGCGATAGCTACCTTTCTTTGGGAAAAACTGAGTGACCAGTTGCCTGCCTCTCCAGTCCCTCTCAGCTTTCAGCTACCTTTCTTTACGTTTTTGACAGCCACTCTTCATATTTAGCGATCATAGACTGTACGCACTCCACTGCTGGCTGGCTGGCTGCTGCACCGCGACACAGCAGCAAGTAGCGTTGCACTGATCAGCACACAAATTTAATGCATCGTGCTTCTACCAGAACTGGACTGTACCATTTCGCAAAAGGGGGAGGGTTAAATGGCAATATGTTGAAGAACTCAAGAAATAGACAACCTTGTTCAATTAGCTCATTTTACCAGATGGAATATTGCATTGTTGTTATTTCAAAAGTCTTATTAAAATCATTAAAAGCATATTATCAGCCCCTTAAAGGGCCCCATGGCAGTGCTGGGCCCCTAGAATTGTTCTAACCTTTCCCCCCCGGCGGCGCCCATGGTAGTCAGCAATGTTGCCTCACAGCAAGCAGGTTCTGGATTCGAACCCACTGGTTAACCAGGGCCTTTCTCGTCCTCCTTTCTCCTCCCACAGTTCAAAGACATGTAGATTAGATCAACTGGCTACTCTAAGGTGGTGTTTACATTAGACCGTATCAGCGGATCATCAGATTAACGTTTTTAAAACGATTCGCGTGCACACAGCAACGCCAATACACGATTCGCGTGCACACAGCAACGCCAATACACAGATACGCTCGGCTCCGCAGGCATCCTGCGCTCCAAATCACTCCGCCCTGAACAGCGAGTGCCCTCTGGAGGGTGCGCACTCCGGCCCTGCGCAGCTCACAGAGCGCGCGAGTGAAGCGCACGAGCAGTGATTTGGGACAAATAGCAGGAAGTGAAGTTCGCGCTGTTTTTCAGCAGTCGCGTCACATGACCAACGTGGCATGACCAACGCCAGCGAATCAGGAAGGTGGATGTCACAGTGACGTTGTCCAATGACGACGTCAGCTAGAGCTCAGCACTGCGTATCCTCATTCCTCAATGTTTACACAGCACCGGATCGGATACGTACTGGGTTGAATACGTGGGCCCTGGCGGATTCAAACTGTTCCGCCTGTGGAGTAATTTCCCGGCGTTTTAATGTGCACGGACAGTGCATCCGCGATGAAAACGATACGGATATGGTCTAATGTAAACACCACCTAAATTTCCCATCGGTGTGAATGGCTGTCTGTGTCTCTGGTGGTGTTTACATTAGACCGTATCCGTATCGTTTTCGTCGCGGATGCACTGTCCGTTCACATTAAAACGCCGGGAAACGACTCCACAGGCGGAACAACTATAATCCACCAGGGCCCACGTATTCAATCCATTACGTATCTGATCCGGTGCTGTGTAAACATTGAGGAACGAGGATACGCTGTGCTGAGCTCTAGCTGACGTCGTCATTGGACAACGTCACTGTGACATCCACCTTCCTGATTCGCTGGCGTTGGTCATGCCACGTTGGTCATGTGACGCGATTGCTGAAAAACGGCGCGAACTTCACTTCCTGCTATTTGTCCCGAATCACTGCTCGTGCGCTTCACTCGCGCGCTCTGTGAGCTGCGCAGGGCCGGAGTGCGCACCCTCCAGAGGGCACTCGCTGTTCAGGGCAGAATGATTTGGAGCGCAGGATGCCTGCGGAGCCGAGCTTATCCGTGTATTGGCGTTGCTGTGTGCACGCGAATCGTGTATTGGCGTTGCTGTGTGCACGCGAATCGTTTTAAAAACGTTAATCTGATGATCCGCTGATACGGTCTAATGTAAACACCACCTCTGTGTTAGTCCTACAATGGATTGGCAACACTGCTTTTCACCCAATATCAGCTGGGATTGGCTCCAGCCCATCTGCAACCTACAATGGATAAGTGGTATAGATAATGAATGAATGAACTTACAGTTAAGCCATTGAGGGTTTAAGGGTCTTGCTGAAGGGTCCGACAGTGGCAGCTTGGTGATGCTGGGATTTGAACTCACAACCTTCAGATTAGTCATACCAATAGGTTACCTTAACTACTGAGACACCATTGCACCTTGATCAGCAGGGAGCTGAAAAGCTGTCCACAGATTTGTAGATGTTCCTAATAAACTGACAACTAAGTGAAATAGGGATTTATTTCCATCTCTTTTACTTTTTGATTCTGGGTGAATATGTGTACTTCAGGGGAAATGTTCTTCAAGGACTGCTTCAATATATAATTTACCAGCTGGGAGGTCCGTATCGTGAAATACCGTGACCGAGGTCTTGAAAGTACTGAGCGACGCCCTCTGGGCCGAGGTCATGGTATTTCACCATACGGACCGACCTTAAGCTGGTAAATAATATATTTATTTTTTTCTTTATCAAATTCTAACAGAAAACCAAGGCAAGCCGCCATTTTGAATCCTCATTCACGGCTGGAATGCAAATTGTTTTCTCCTCGGTATACAAGTGCACTTCTATGGCAGGAAAAAAACTACATTTTGCTGCCTATGTAGTCCCCTATTTATACAAAACTGAGTCATTCAGGATTCAGCCATGTTTTTGCTCGGCATTAGCAAGTTAGAGGTTTTTAGCTTTCTCCTGAAATGTTTTCTTTTATTTCTTCTTCCTCAGGGTAGTAAAACTCGCTTTCGCTGTGAACACTGTCATTATCGCTATCCATGCTGTAAAATTAATGCTGTTCTCCTGAGAAATGCTGGCAAAAAATTTATAAGAGTTTTAAAAAATGTTGACAAAAAATGCTACTATGTTTGTCGTTGTTGTGAACAAGCGAGTCGCCAGAGGTCCGTAACCAGGGTCCATACCTGGGGTCCGTATCGTAGGATACGGACCCGCTCGCCAGCCAATCAGAGCACAGGATTTGGACCGCAAAAAATAAATAAATAAAGGGTTCTTACTACTTGCACAACATATCCTCGTATTCACCTGTCCAACATGTTCTGGGTTGGGTCCCTTTCCGAGGGTTTCTTGGCTCAGTAAGTACAGCCGACTAGCCACTCCTCTGCTGCACCGCTTTTGGTCATGGATAATTTAGAGTAGCCAGTTAACCTAACCTGCATGTCTTTGGACTGTGGGGGAAACCGGAGCACCCAGAGGAAACCCACCCAGACACAGCAAGAACATGGAAACTCCACACAGAAAGGGCCCCACCAGCTACTGGGCTCGAACCCAGAACCTTCTTCCTGTGAGGCGACAGTGCTAACCACTACACCAAGCAGTCCATGAAGAATTCTATCTCATCTCATCTCATCTCATCTCATTATCTCTAGCCGCTTTATCCTTCTACAGGGTCGCAGGCAAGCTGGAGCCTATCCCAGCTGACTATGGGCGAAAGGCGGGGTACACCCTGGACAAGTCGCCAGGTCATCACAGGGCTGACACATAGACACAGACAACCATTCACACTCACATTCACACCTACGGTCAATTTAGAGTCACCAGTTAACCTAACCTGCATGTCTTTGGACTGTGGGGGAAACCGGAGCACCCGGAGGAAACCCACGCGGACACGGGGAGAACATGCAAACTCCACACAGAAAGGCCCTCGCCGGCCACGGGGCTCGAACCCAGGACCTTCTTGCTGTGAGGCGACAGCGCTAACCACTACACCACCGTGCCGCCGAAGGATTCTATATTAAAAATAATTATTTTCCCCTTAAGGGTTCTACATTTTTCTAAGTGTCAGCTTGCTGATGAACTAATCTTATTAGTTTGTGGTGCAGAAAAGGCACACAGTGCTGAATCAATACCTACTGAATGAAATCTTCTGTTCATTAATTTCCTGTTGGACTTATATAAACACATCCATCCATCCGTTATCTGTAGCCGCTTTATCCTGTTCTACAGGGTCGCAGGCAAGCTGGAGCCTATCCCAGCTGACTACGGGTGAAAGGCGGGGTTCACCCTGGACAAGTCGCCAGGTCATCACACACAGACAACCATTCACACCTACGGTCAATTTAGAGTCACCAGTTAACCTAATCTGCATGCCTTTGGACTGTGGGGGAAACCGGAGCACCCGGAGGAAACCCACGCGGACACGGGGAGAACATGCAAACTCCGCACAGAAAGGCCCTCACCAGCTACTGGGTTCAAACCCAGAACCTTCTTCCTGTGAGGCGACAGTGCTAACCACTACACCAAACAGTCCATGAATGAATCCATTCTATATAAAAAATAATTGTTTTTGTTCTACATTTACAGCCTTTTTTTCTAAGTGTCAGCTTGGTGATGAACTAATCTTATTAGTTTATGGTGCAGAAAAGGCACACTGAATGAAATCTATTTCCTGTTGGACTTAGATAAACAGTGTTTCTTAATTCAACCTTGGGCTTTTTTTGCTGCCTTAATGATACACTTCAGAATAAAGTTTTGAGACCAGAAAACGACAAACAAATCCAAACATGTTCTGTAGGATTAAATACATCAGTGCCAGTATTAGAACCAGGCACGTGCACACATAGGGCTTTAGGGGTGCTTGAGCCCCTGCCCTTTTTGCCTCGAATTAAATGTTGCCCTTTTAAAATAATAATAATAATAATCCTAATAATAAATAATACAGTCCTGTTAGAAGTTTAAAACAACGGCGGTACAAAAACTCCATGGCAATCTACCAATTTTCTTGTAATACGGGGTCGTTGTGTGCGTTGAGCTGCCGCTTCTCTGTCCATTGCTGCTCCGCTTGAGTGTGGCCAGAGAGAGGGGGCGTGCGGCCAGAGAGAGGGGGCGCGCGGACTGAGTGAGAGGGAAGAAGCCGCTGCGCTGCCACAATGATAACAGAGGAGACGTGACAGTGAGGCAGCTTGAACATGTGAGTTATGGTCTAACAGTTAGCCCTTTCAAACTGTATGTACATGACATCTGGGCGTTTGAAGGGCTACTGACATTTGTGCGAGTAATTTAAGTCTCTGTAGTTTAATAATCTGCTTGTTAACTGACGTGACCTGACCTGTTACTGTTCACAATCAATTGCCTCGGCCGTGCTTCGGTGTACATGCAAGTAACATATATCGTCGGGAAGCTTACATTCTCCTCTTGTATATATAACTACAACCCCGATTCCAAAAAAGTTGGGACAAAGTACAAATTGTAAATAAAAACGGAATGCGATAATTTACAAATCTCAAAAACTGATATTGTATTCAAAATAGAACATAGACAACATATCAAATGTCGAAAGTGAGACATTTTGAAATTTCATGCCAAATATTGGCTCATTTGAAATTTCATGACAGCAACACATCTCAAAAAAGTTGGGACAGGGGCAATAAGAGGCTGGAAAAGTTAAAGGTACAAAAAAGGAACAGCTGGAGGACCAAATTGCAACTCATTAGGTCAATTGGCAATAGGTCATTAACATGACTGGGTATAAAAAGAGCATCTTGGAGTGGCAGCGGCTCTCAGAAGTAAAGATGGGAAGAGGATCACCAATCCCCCTAATTCTGCGCCGACAAATAGTGGAGCAATATCAGAAAGGAGTTCGACAGTGTAAAATTGCAAAGAGTTTGAACATGTCATCATCTACAGTGCATAATATCATCAAAAGATTCAGAGAATCTGGAAGAATCTCTGTGCATAAGGGTCAAGGCCGGAAAACCATACTGGGTGCCCGTGATCTTTGGGCCCTTAGACAGCACTGCATCACATACAGGCATGCTTCTGTATTGGAAATCACAAAATGGGCTCAGGAATATTTCCAGAGAACATTATCTGTGAACACAAGTCACCGTGCCATCCGCCGTTGCCAGCTAAAACTCTATAGTTCAAAGAAGAAGCCGTATCTAAACATGATCCAGAAGCGCAGACGTCTTCTCTGGGCCAAGGCTCATTTAAAATGGACTGTGGCAAAGTGGAAAACTGTTCTGTGGTCAGACGAATCAAAATTTGAAGTTCTTTATGGAAATCAGGGACACCGTGTCATTCGGACTAAAGAGGAGAAGGACGACCCAAGTTGTTATCGGCGCTCAGTTCAGAAGCCTGCATCTCTGATGGTATGGGGTTGCATTAGTGCGTGTGGCATGGGCAGCTTACACATCTGGAAAGGCACCATCAATGCTGAAAGGTATATCCAGGTTCTAGAGCAACATATGCTCCCATCCAGACGACGTCTCTTTCAGGGAAGACCTTGCATTTTCCAACATGACAATGCCAAACCGCCTACTGCATCAATTACAGCATCATGGCTGCGTAGAAGAAGGGTCCGGGTACTGAACTGGCCAGCCTGCAGTCCAGATGTTTCACTCATAGAAAACATTTGGCGCATCATAAAACGGAAGATACGACAAAAAAGACCTAAGACAGTTGAGCAACTAGAATCCTACATTAGACAAGAATGGGTTAACATTCCTATCCCTAAACTTGAGCAACTTGTCTCCTCAGTTCCCAGACGTTTACAGACTGTTGTAAAGAGAAAAGGGGATGTCTCACAGTGGTAAACATGGCCTTGTCCCAACTTTTTTGAGATGTGTTGTTGCCATGAAATTTAAAATCACCTAATTTTTCTCTTTAAATGATACATTTTCTCAGTTTAAACATTTGATATGTCATCTATGTTCTATTCTGAATAAAATATGGAATTTTGAAACTTCCACATCATTGCATTCCATTTTTATTTACAATTTGTACTTTGTCCCAACTTTTTTGGAATCGGGGTTGTAGTCGTCGACCTCTTCCACAACGTGCTCAAATCAAATGTGGGTTATGTTTCAGAAAAAAACAATGTTATGTGTCAGTTTCTATTTTTGCTGGACGTCGGAGTATGGCGCATCGAGCAGCACAGAGAAGTTTGCATGGTACAGGAAATCGAGTATAAAATACAAAATAAAATACCGCGTTAAATTTCAAAATAAAATTCACCTTGTTCATGGCGGATCATATTTACCTCACTACAGGTCTGATTTAGGCTACAAGTCTGAGATACAGATCTAAAGTTTATTGTCTCTGCTACTACTGTGCATGCTTATAATAATAATAATAATAATAATAATAATAATAATAACATTATTATTATTATTATTATTATTATTATTATTACATAGTAATTTCACCTTTCTCTGTGAATATAAGGCCTGCAGCGCAATGCCGAAAAAAGAAAGGATACAGAAAAGGAAAGAGAAGGAGCGCCAGGAAGCAGCAAAGGGTAGCAGACCTCTTAATGTATGGCTAAAACCAAGTGTTGGCACCAGAAGTCATGAGAGGACACAGGCTTCATACAGTGTTACTGTACATCTGAACAAGGGGAAGAGACCTTAGAAGCAATAACTGTGAGAGAGGAGGAGGGTGGGGGGGAGGAAGAGTCCACAGGAAGGGAAGCAGATGACACTGCTACTGATGAGGCCATAGATGAGAGTGAAGTTGAAGGAGCTACAAGTAATGTAGGAGAAGAGGTGTTATCGGATATTGCGGCATTGAAGTAGCCTACAGATCCTGTCCACCAACAAGCCTTTGATCTTAAGTGTAATGCCAGCTATGTCAAAATGCGTGTTGATAGAGGACCTTGCCAACCTGTACTTAGATGTCCCAAAAATGCAGATGGACGGTCATTTCAAAGACACTGGTATGACACTAGGCCCTGGTTGGAATACTCACCAGGGAAGGATGGTATGTACTGCTTCAGCTATTGTCTTTTTCTTAATGAAGAAAAATACAGCAAGTCTGCTTGTAGAGTGCTGGGTTAAACAACTGGAGAAAAGGGCTTGAGAAAATACAAGAGCATGCAAACTCAGAGGCCCACTTAACAAGCATGGTGCAATGGAACACTTTCAAAAAGAGTGCATTACAAGCAGCTCTTGATGTATCAGACATTCAAGGCAAGGCGATGAGAGAGCGAGAGAAACAAAGAAACAAGGAAATTTTTACCAGATTGATTGACATAATCTTATATCTCGCACGACAGGGAAAGGCTCTCAGAGGTGATGACGAGTCTTCTGCAAGCTCAAAACTCTATTCCATACTCATAGACGAGACCAGTGATGTCTCTCACTATGAGCAGGTCTCCTTTGTGGTGCGTTATGTGTTTGAAATGGATGTCAAGGAGCGCTTCCTCCAAGTTTGTACTGTGTCAACCACAACAGGTGAAGAGATGGAGAAAACTGTTCTGGACCTGTTACAGATGCATGACCTAGAGATGGAAAATATGCGTGGTCAAGGCTATGATGGGTGCTGCTAATATGAGTGGTCAGTACAAAGGACTGCAAACAAGAATATTGCAGCACAATGCCAAGGCTCTATATGTCCATTACCATGCCCACTGCCTGAACCTAGTCTTGGTTGAATGTGCAAAATCAAGCCTGCACTTCATCACATTTTTCAACCTTGTAGAGAAGCTGTATGTGTTCTTCACTGTCTCAACAAAAAGACACACAGCATTTGTAAAATGCCAACAGGACCTGCACCCTGGAGAACGTGTCATTCAACTGCAGAAGCTCTCTGACACACGCTGGGCATGTAGGGAGAAGGCACTAAAGGCCCTCAACAAGGTGATGGATTCTGTGGTGAAGGTCCTCACTGATCTAACAGTCCACGAGCCTCCATTGCACTGCTGCTGGTGATGCAAGAATGTACCTGTAAGATTGTGTGTGTTCTCGTGCATAGCTGTCCTGAGCTTTATGACCCTTTCACACCCTGGTAAACGTGCATAATCGCGAGAACAGACTCTTTTGTTTTCTCTGTACCTTCTAGTTTCGCTGAAACCACCTTCCTGGTTCCTCTTGTTCTAGGGGGTGTATGGTCTGCTCTTTCATGTATAACAAAAACGACTCCTTATCTGGCGAGTTTCACCTTGTCTTGTCACGCAAGCTTCTGATGTATATAAACCCTGCTTTTTCTATGTATCACTGAGCAGTGCATGAATAAACCAGATTGATTTCATTCGTGTGGTTTGTTTTTACCCTGCTCCAGAGCGCTCTTATATCGACGCATCTGAACTAGGACAGACGCAGGTTCTAACAATTTGGTGACCCCGACGTGATACTCTCAATCAGGTAAGACATGTTTAATTGACTACCTGGTTGGCAGTAGTTTCGATTTTGTTTTCCCTGGTTCGAGTCCAGGAAGAGCGCGCTATACAAATTTACGACACATTTCCGTCTGTTCCTCTTCAGATCCGTCTGTTGTCATTGTACGATGGGAAGCTCGTTCCCTAAGCCTGCGCCAGGGGAAACCCCGGCCGAATGGATGACTAGGTGCGGTTTCGCTTATTATGTTTCTCCTTGGCTCGATAATTTGGCAGGTTGGACCGAGGCCAACCCTCAAATTCCTTCATATCCTCGCCAAGGTACTTTCGATCCTGGTTATCTTGCATCGGCCTATCGCATGATTTATGAGGGATTAGGGGACCCCGGCTGGGATCGCCCGTATATGCGGGATGGATATGCCAAATGGTATGATATGAAGAAGATTTGGGATAATTTTAAACAGGCTTATACTCCCCGTTCAGTCCTGAAATCCATCCCGAAGCCTCGGGCTGCACCCGTCACCAAGGAAACGGAGGAGGCGGCGCTAGGAAAATCCAAATCTCATTCTGCTCCTCCAGCCTCGTTAGACAGTAAACCTCCACCTTATAGTAAGACCGGAAAAGCTACTGGTAAATCGTCGTCATCTGTAAAAACGATTCCTAAAATTTATCCGTCCCTGGCTGCTGTGTCTGCGTGCCCCCCCCCCCACGGTTGACAGAGGGCAGCGTCCCGGAGGGATAAAAGGTGCACCTGCATCAGCCAAGAACGGCAAAGACGAAGAAAGTAGTGACGATACCGATGATGACACTGATGATGACGATTGGGATAATCCCGATGGTGTGGGTCCAGACGCCGGCTCGCGTCCTTATCCGCCACAAAACGCTGCTTGTGTATGGGTTGCAAAGCGCAGTGGTATTGATATAACTCCCCCGTCCCCGTCGGCTCTTAAGGACATCATCTCGCTTCTTCCGTCACCCGATAAGCCCTTGCTTTTTGTTGATCAGTTAATTAATGTTTCTCGTAATTGTCAGCTTACGGGAGCTGATTACCGGTTTATTCTGCAAAATAAATTAGGAGGCGCATATGATGAGACAGCCCTGTTAGAAAACGTTCAGGTTCTCGCCCCCGTCAATGATCAAGCTGAAAATATTAAGGAAGAGTATGAAGGGGATGACGGTCGCCCGCGTCGGCGCACCGTGACTACCTTCTTTTGGAAGGACACGCCGAACGCACTGCAGCAGCTTCGTGAGCAGTTGACGCGATACCTGCTCGCCTTAAAACAAGCAAATAGAGACCTGTCACAGGTCACTAACTGCAAACAGGAGCGTTCTGAGCTGACGTCGGCTTTCTGGAAGCGCTTTGGGGAAGTTTGGCAACACTTGGGAGGTCTTGAACTTGATTTGGCAAACCCGAACCCAATGTTCTTGTCCACCTTTCTGTCTAATTGTCGCCCCGAAATACAGAGCGTATTAAAACATCACTGGAGTGACCGGAATAATCTGGTCCTCCGTCAGGCCGGGGAGCGGGTGCGCACGTTGGAGAGCGATGGTCTCCTAGACTGTAAGATGAATAAAGCATGTTTATCTGTTGTGCCGGGCGGACGGGTGGATGGACGACAGGAGAGGGGTCGCCGAATGGGGCCGCGCGGCGGGGGAGGGAGGAGAAATGGAAAGTGCCACTATTGTGGAAAAGAGGGACATTGGATAAGAGAGTGCCATGCGAGACAGCGTGATGAACGGGAACGTGAAAAGCCTGTCATTCACGCTGCCCCGAGCCCTTCTGGGCAGAGGGATTTTTCCCGCCCATAGGGCTGCCCTCAGAGCGATGAAACCCCGACCGTTGTTATGTTAAATCTTTCATTCAGCTCCCCCCTTAACGAAGATCTCCCTACCATTGTGTTATGCCTAGCAGGGACTGAGTATTCTTTCTTACTTGACACTGGGGCCACGATGTCTTCGGTGGGGAGGGAATATGCGGGTCCTTTATCTACACGGTCTGTAAGCTCTGTGGGAATAGAAGGGGTTCCTTTCCATTCCAGTTGCACGCCCCCCCTTTCTGTTACTTGTGCCCTTGATCCTCTACTAACGTTTTCTCACTCTTTTGTTTGCATGCCTGAATGCCCTTTCAATCTGCTAGGACGGGACCTCATGAGCCTTTTGGGGCTTTCTATTTCCTTCAGTGGTTCGCACATGCGTGTGGATATACCTGACGACGCTCCATCGGATGCCCAAGCTCTCACTTCCCTTTCCCTTCCTCATAATCTTCTTAATGCTGCTTGTGCCGCTACCTACCTCACACCCTCTCTTTCTGACCTTCCAGATTCTCTTTGGGCGAAACATAAGGACGAGGTGGGCTTTGTTAAGTGTACCCCTTACGAGGCGGTCATTAAACATTCCTCGCCTGTGTATGTGAAACAGTACCCCCTTTCCCCCGCTAAACTATCTGGCATTGATGATGTTCTGTGTTCTCTCCTAGAGCAAGGTGTGGTTGTTCCCTGTGTTAGCCCTTATAACACTCCAGTGAACCCGGTGCAGAAGCCCAACGGCACGTGGCGTTTCACCCAGGACTTGCGTAAGATTAATGAGTTAATTATCCCAGTCGCCCCATTAGTTCCAGACGTTCCCTCTCTTATGGCCTCGATTCCGTGTGAACATGCTTTTTTCTCTGTAATTGATCTCTGTTCTGCCTTTTTCAGCGTCCCTGTGGGCCACGACACGCAGCCCCTGTTCGCTTTTACGCATAGGGGTAAGCAGTACACCTGGACCAGGTTACCTCAAGGGTATGTTGATTCTCCTGCGGTTTTTACAGCCGTAGTGAGGGACGCCTTGGCCGATTTGTGCCTCCCCTCGGGCTCCTCCGTGCTCCAGTATGCGGATGATCTTCTGGTAACGGCGGAGGATAAGGACATTTGCGCTACAGCTACACTCGCTCTCCTCTCTCTTCTGGCGCAAGAAGGTTTCAAGGTCTCACGAACTAAGCTTCAGTTCTGCCTCCCCACTGTTCGATATCTGGGTCACGATCTCTCCCAGGGCTCCCGCAGGCTCAGCCCCGAGCGTGTGCAGGTCATCCTAGACACTCAGGTGCCTGCCACCAAACACGCCCTCATGGCTTTTCTGGGACTTATCAATTACTGCCGCCAGTGGATTCCTGACTGTTCCACCTATGACAAGTGTCTGCGCTCTGCAATTCTGCACTCGGACCCTTTGACTCAGCCCTTGGTATGGTCTGACGAGATGTTGACGGCCTTCAGGGCCTTGAAACAGGCTTTATGCTCGGCTCCTGCTCTCGGACTTCCGAATTACCGTTTGCCGTTTCATTTATATGTGTGCAACCAGCAGGGAACTGCGTCTGGGGTTTTGGCGCAGGAGCACGGGGGGGGTATGCGGCCTTGTGCGTTCCTCTCTAAAACTCTCGATTCTGTGGCTCAGGGTCTCCCTGCTTGCCTCAGGGCGGTGGCTGCATGTGCTGTCATGGTCACGGACGCTGAACGGCTGGTCTTATCTCACCCGCTCGTTCTCCACACCTCACATGATGTAGTGCACGTTTTAAAGAACCTCAGTACCCAGCATTTATCTGCGCAGCGTCGCTCTGGATACGAGTCTATTCTTTTGGCCACCGAAAACCTTACTGTTAAGCCCTCCTCCTCCTTTGATTCTCTCGCGCACGCGCTTCAGCGCCTCCTCAATTCACAGGATGATTTTCTTCCTTCTGAAACACACGACTGCATTTCTAGCATTCTTTTCGAGACAAGTATCCGCCCCGACTTACGCTCCACCCCGTTACTTTCAGGTGATTCGCTGTTTGTGGACGGCTCGTGCTCACGCCCCTCTGACGGCGTTCGGATCGATGCTCAGGGCCGCCTTTGTTTGCCTAGACATTGCACTCCTTTCCTCGTCCGCGAGTTTCATGGTCCCACTCACCGCGGACGAAGGGGGGTAGTGGAGGATTTATCCAAAATATTTTGCATCGACAAAATACACACCGATGTACATCACATTCTAGACAGATGTTTAACGTGCGCCCAGAATAATCCATCTAAACCAGGCGCGGTACATCAGCACCTTCCCATACCTGACACGCCGTTCCAGGAATGGCAGATTGACTTTACTCACATGCCAAAACAGGGCCCCTTTAAGTATCTCTTGGTCATGGTCGACAAATTTTCACGATGGGTGGAGGCTTTCCCTTGCGGGAAAGAAGACGCTCGCACGGCGGTAAACAAATTGACGCAAGAAATCATTCCGCGTTATGGTCTCCCGGTAGGGATAGACTCTGACAAAGGTACGCCGTTCACCTCTAAGGTGACACAAGAACTGTGTAAAGACTTAAAGATCCATTGGCGTTTCCACATCCCGTACCATCCGCAGTCCTCCGGCATTGTGGAGCGCGCAAACAGAACAATCAAGGGTAAGCTGCGTAAAGCCATGCAAGAAGCTGGTACTAAAAATTGGGTACAAGTTTTGCCTTTAGTTCTCGCTGACATGCGAATGACCGCTCAAGTGGCCCTCGACAACCTGTCTCCGTACGAGCTCGTGATGGGCCGGCCTTTTCCTACACCCTGGCGCAGAGGTATGCAGGCTATAGGAACGAGTGATCTTGATGTACATCTCAGTGAGTACGCCGTGGGTCTCATGCGGGTGTTGGATGAGTACTGGACGAGACTAAATTCCAAAAAGCCTCCCATTCCTGAGGCACCCACTCACCCCTTTGAGGTAGGGGATAAAGTGTTGGTAAAGAAATTCGCTAAATTAGGCACTCCTCTAGAGGAACCACCCTACAGTGAACCCACGGATGTGCTCGCTGTAACTCGAACGGCTGTACTAACTGACCTTTTTCCACAGTGGATTCATGCCAGTCGAATAAAGAAGGCTCCAATGTAATAGAAATCTATATTGTTGATGCTTAACAGGTTTTTGTGTTTCAGAAAGTTGCTGTGACAATAGCTGACGGCCTTTTCAGGGATCCCCTTTCCAGCATCCGGAGTGATCCGGTTTCGGCTGATCTACAAAGAGGGGATGGTCGGTGCGTCCCGCAGACTTCTGAACTGAGGAATCTGGAAGACACGTGAGCCTGGGCTACCTTCAACTATCTACATCCTGTGGACACAGAAAGAACAAAGTCAGTGACCAGTATGACTTTCCTTCTGGTATTGGTCTTAGCGCTTGGAGCAGGGAATCCCGCTCAAGCCAGCCACGAGGACAACGTTTTTTGGCGATTTGCCAATTGGACTGCTAAACAACATACTAATCAGTCTTGTTATGTCTGTCAATACGTTAGAGTCTAAACTGTAGTTATACTCTGTAAACAAAGTATAAAAGAGGGGATTGTAAGATTGTGTGTGTTCTCGTGCATAGCTGTCCTGAGCTTTATGACCCTTTCACACCCTGGTAAACGTGCATAATCGCGAGAACAGACTCTTTTGTTTTCTCTGTACCTTCTAGTTTCGCTGAAACCACCTTCCTGGTTCCTCTTGTTCTAGGGGGTGTATGGTCTGCTCTTTCATGTATAACAAAAACGACTCCTTATCTGGCGAGTTTCACCTTGTCTTGTCACGCAAGCTTCTGATGTATATAAACCCTGCTTTTTCTATGTATCACTGAGCAGTGCATGAATAAACCAGATTGATTTCATTCGTGTGGTTTGTTTTTACCCTGCTCCAGAGCGCTCTTATATCGACGCATCTGAACTAGGACAGACGCAGGTTCTAACAGTACCTTAATGCCATTGACTTTGAGTTCGTACTGTGCCTTGCGATAGCCACACCAGTTTTTGATGTCACTGCAGTTGCATCTGATGCACTGCAGAACCAGGATATTGGCCTGTCCACTGCATATGGTGTTGTTGGGGGAGTCATGGATACCTTATCCAATCTGAGAGCAGAAGAACAGTTTTCCAAACTGTTCAAGAGTGCCACAGAAAAGGCAGAGGCTTCTGGGATCAGCATCCCCACAGTCCCCCCGGGACAGAAAAGGCAGAGAAAGGTTCCTGCAAAGTATACACACACTGAAAAAAAAGGCCTGTTAAATTAACACAAAAAAAATCTTGTACATCGGTTGCACTTATTAAAATCATATCCACTAAGACCAATTAAGTCATGTTCAGTCAAACAGAACATGACTTAATTGGTCTTAGTGGATATGATTTTAATAAGTGCAACCGATGTACACGATTTTTTTGTGTTAATTTAACAGGCCATTTTTTTCAGTGCACAGTTCTACTGCAGTCGCAGAGAGCCACTCTTTCAAATCAGTGGAAGAGTACTACAGAGTGAAGATGTACTATCCATTCCTTGATGTTCTTTCTCAGGAACTACATAGGAGATTTAAGGGAGATGGGAAGACACAGTCCTTCAAAGTACTCAGTGCACTCCACAGTTTGACAAAGGCAAGTAACTGGGTAGGTAAAGACACCATGCGTCCTGACTCTACTGAAGCTATTCACACACTGTGTGAATTCTATGGATTAGAAGAAGAGAAGCTGAAGACAGAGCTCAGAGTTTTCCATGCTTCTTTCCCAGACACTCTCACACTGAAGGGGATCTTAAGAACGCTAAGAGACAACATGACATCTTCCCAGCACTGGAGGAAATGATGAGAATATATGCCACGATTCCAGTGTCCACTGCAACAGTGGAGAGGTCTTTCTCCAAGCTAAAGCTTGTGAAAAATGGACTCAGAAGCCTATGCAAAGAAGAGAGGCTCTCTGATCTCCTTCTCCTCTCGATTGAAAAAGACATACCCATAAATCACAATGAGGTCATTAATATCTACAGGGACATGGCCCCGGGCGGCACGGTGGTGTAGTGGTTAGCGCTGTCGCCTCACAGCAAGAAGGTCCGGGTTCGAGCCCCGTGGCCGGCGAGGACCTTTCTGTGCGGAGTTTGCATGTTCTCCCCGTGTCCGCGTGGGTTTCCTCCGGGTGCTCCGGTTTCCCCCACAGTCCAAAGACATGCAGGTTAGGTTAACTGGTGGCTCTAAATTGACCGTAGGTGTGAATGTGAGTGTGAATGGTTGTCTGTGTCTATGTGTCAGCCCTGTGATGACCTGGCGACTTGTCCGGGGTGTACCCCGCCTTTCGCCCATAGTCAGCTGGGATAGGCTCCAGCTTGCCTGCGACCCTGTAGAAGGATAAAGCGGCTAGAGATAATGAAATGAGATGAGACATGGCCCCCAGAAGGTTACTGCTTTAAGGCCCCCTGGAATGTTAGGCTTCTACCTTATGAGAGGAAGGACTGATTTTTATCATTTTGTCCATTAGGCTATTTGTTCAAAGTTCAGGTTTCACTGTTCAATGTTAAATCTTTAACAATAAAAAAGCCTAATAATGCACCAGTGTTTTATTGCTTTGCGTGTCTTCCAAGCCTATGATAATGTGAGTGACAATTTTGCTGACACAAAAGAAATGGCAATTGCATATCACTTTCACCATCACAGGACACATAGCTAAGTACTTACCTTCCTATTAGTACGTTAATTTTAATTCTACATTTCCATATTTTGGAAAGGACCGGGGGAAAAAAAATCATGCACTTGCTGCCCTTTTTCTGACTTTGAGCCCCTGTCCGTCTATAATCCTGTGCACGTCCCTGATTAGAACAGCACCTGATTAATTTGTCACGCCTGAACTGCTGGAG